>NC_134360.1:190826913-191162627 GCF_048569485.1 Anomaloglossus baeobatrachus | reverse complement strand
AAAACCTGCGGATTTTTCTGGATTTTCCAGATAAATCCTCAGGTTTTAGCATGTACAGTCACTCTCCATGTTATCCTATGGGACATGGGTAGTGCTGTGTCCATGCTGCGGAAAGTGCGGCTGCCGAACATGCTGCGGATGTCCGCATGTATAATTGCATGTCAATTATTCATGCGGAATTACCTGCGGATGTCCCGGCCCTCCGCTATGGAGATAGAGGTCAGGACGCCCACAGGTAAGCCGCATGAATGTCCGCATGTTTCCCGCAGCTATTCCGCTGTAATCTAGCAGCTAAAAATAGTTGCGGACGCCGGCGGGCAGCTGCGGGAAACATGCGCTCGTACCTGCGGATACATCCGCAGGTACGAGCGCCCGTGGGCACATAGCCTTACCGAGAAGTCACGTTTTGCTCCGTGTGTGGAGCTATTGGCTTATCTGACAGGGAGGCCCTGGTTGTATATGCATTGGGTAAGTACTTGAGAGGGTGTTGAGTTGCTAAATACTGTGTACACACATCTATCTTACAGGACAGGCCTGTCCTTCTCATGTGATGTAAATTTTGCAGGCACAAGGTCGGCTTAACATAAGCTTTTATTGTGGGAGTTATGGAGATGCATCCTTAGTGTTTGCGCTGCGTCTGTGGGTACTATACTATGCCAATTTAACAGGAAAATTGACCAACAAGATATCTTGAAGAATCTAGTCTTAAGTAGCAATCATGATTTGTTTCCAAGCAACCGTGGCCTCACATGATGGGATTGCACAGCACGGTCGCATTGTGTCAGACCTGTTGTAATGTACGATGGATGTTCAGGTCACGTTTCTGCTTTGTTTGGTCAATATTTTATAAATTGTGCTAATTCTTTCCTTTGGACCCCTCGTTAAATACCCATGTTTAGGCAAATTAAGCACTTTGTTTTAAAATTAATACTGGCCAGTAATTACATATGCTAATTCATTGGTAAATCGGTCCGTGGAATGTCAACCTGACAGTACCGTCTTGACACCTTGCATCCATGTAAGTGTCTTCTTCGAAGAGGAAGAGGTCTAGAACTCCACCGCCACTTACTGGAAGTAGCAGTCCTAAAACGTATTATCAACCCTTACCACATGACTTAAGATAAAACTCTAAACCAGACACTTCATGTGCAAACATGTTTCAGGGTTTTGCTCCTCATCGGGGCAAAACATGAGGACAAATTTGTGAGAGGCCTCTGACTATGGGTCTTAAGAAGGGGGAAATTTTCTCCTTGTGGAGAGATAGACCTCACAGTGGGTTGGTTCTCCTTGATTCTCTGGACTTATTTACCTTGCATTTGAAGTTTGATCCAGGGGTTGAGCGGTCTCATACTGCCAGATGAGATCTCACACTTGGCACTGACGAGGGACAATCACCCCGAAACACCGTTTCTGCAAATTGGGGTTCTGATCTGGCATAAATCCTTAGGCGGGCTTTGCACACTACGACATCGCAGGTGCGATGTCGGTGGGGTCAAATTGAAAATGACGTACTTCCGGCATCGCATGCGACATCGTAGTGTGTAAAGGTTCGATGATACGATTAACGAGCGCAAAAGCGTCGTAATCGTATTATCGGTGCAGCGTCGGCGTAATCCATAATTACGCTGACGCGACGGTCCGATGTTGTTCCTCGCTCCTGCGGCAGCACACATCGCTGTGTGTGAAGCCGCAGGAGCGAGGAACATCTCCCACCGGCGTCACCGCGGCTCCCGTAGGATATGCGGAAGGGAGAAGGTGGGCGAGATGTTTACATCCTGCTCATCTCCGCCCCTCCGCTCCTATTGGCTGCCTGCCGTGTGACGTCGCTGTGACGCCGCACGACCCGCCCCCTTAATAAGGAGGCGGGTCGCCGGCCAGAGCGACGTCCCAGGACAGGTGAGTGCATGTGAAGCTGCCGTAGCGATAATGTTCGCTACGGCAGCTATCACAAGGATATCGTACCTGCGACGGGGGCGGGGACTATCGCGTGCGGCATCGCAGCATCGGCTTGCGATGTCGCAACGTGCAAAGCCCGCCTTAGTCATAGCAAAAGGCTCGTTTAAAGGTCACTTTTGACTTTTAGGATTGCTACTTCCAATAGGTGGCGCTAGAGTTCGTCTCCTTCTCTGGAGAGACAATTTAAAACTCATGAACAAACACTGCTAAAAAGCAGCACAAATGCGAGGTGTGAACATATCTCAAAAGAGCAAAAACTTTCAAAATTGTTACAAAAATACCAACATGGTAGTGCAGCCTTTAGTAGAGACTATGACTTTTGCTTTTAGTAGATATTGTTTATTGACATTAGGGTATGTGTCCACGATCAGGGTTATGTGACGTTCAGGGGGAGGGTATTTTCTCTGTGTTCTCCTGCGCAGGAAGCTCAAGCATCTCCATATGTGAAATTGACATGCTGCTGATAGCAAATCTGCAAAAACCCCCCCACAATAGGCAAATTTGTACGTATAAATCCCATCCACTGTGCTACACAGCATTTTGGGCACAGTACACTCATTTTTACTGTTTCTTAGGCTATGTTCACATTTCCATTTTTTTGCATCAGTCACCTGCGTTGTTTGACGCTTGTGACCGATGCATTGTACAACAGGTGACAAGAATTGTCATAAGAAAGCGGATTCCGTTGGTGAAATGCTTTCAGTATAAAAACGAGAGAGAGAGCGATTAGCTGATTGCTCTCAAAAGCCGGCCGCCGGGAGATCAGCTGATTGTTCACAATAGCCGGCCGCCAGGAGATCTGCTGATCGTTCACAATAGCCGGCCGCCGGGAGATCAGCTGATCGTTCACAGAAGCCGGCCCACGGGAGATCAGCTGATCATTCACAGAAGCCGGGCGATCAGCTGATCGTTCGGCCGCCGAGAGACATTGATTTGAATGATTAAACACAAGATCTGAGCATGCGCAGTGAAAACAAAAGGATTCCACTGCTCAAAAAACGTTACATGCTGCGTTCCTGCCGCCCGACAGTCAATCGTTCCACGACTGATCAGTAGGACGGCGGATGCAACGCAAGGGCATCAGTCGCAATCCGCCGCTCATACAAGTCTATTAGAAACAACGGAATCCGCCAAATGGATTGCGTTGTTTATCAGAGCGGCGGATTGTGACTGATCCTAAACAACGGAAATGTGAACATAGCCTTAGGGCCGCTTTACATGCTACGACATCGCTAGCAATTGCTAGCGATGTCGAGCGCGATAGCACCCGCTCCCGTTGTACGGCTGATATGTGGTGACCGCTGCCGTAACGAACATTATCGCTACGGTAGCATCACACGCACATACCTGCTCTGCGACGTCGCTGTGACTGCTGAACAATCCCTCCCTCAAGGGGGAGGTGCGTTTGGCGTCACAGCGACGTCACTAAGCACGTGCCAAATCAATGCGGAGGGGTGGAGATGAGCGGGACGAACTTCCCGCCCACCTCCTTCCTTCCTCATTGCTGGCGGGACGCAGGTAAGATGAGGTTCCTTGTTCCTGTGGTGTCACACGTAGCGATGTGTGCTGCCGCAGGAGCGACAAACAACATTGTACATGCAGCAGCACCGATAATTGGGAATAGGGGGGGATGTCACCGATTTAGCGATTTTGAATGTTTTTGCAATGATTCAAAATCGCTAATAGGTGTCACACACAACGACATCGCTAACGCGGCCGGATGTGCGTCACAAAATCCGTGACCCCAACGACATCGCTTTAGCGAACTCGTAGCCAGGGCTGTGGAGTCGGAGTCGGAGTCGTGGAGTCGGAGTCGGAGTCGGAGTCGGAGCTCATTTTGGTGGAGTCGGAGTCGGTATAAAATGCACCGACTCCGACTCCTAAAATATATAATAAATTGGGGACAGGAGTGCAATGCAGAATGTGCTGAATATTTTACTAAATAACAACATTTAGTATAATGCTTATATTTAAGTGAAAAATTTATTGTAGTACAATGTGAACATCAGACATTTAATTGTTTTTATGATACAATAATCAAGATATTTGGATAGAACATAAAATATTTATTGGAATACAACTTTAGAACACAAAAAAAACTAATAAATTGTAAATATGTAATATATATAATATATATATATATACAGTGTATATACACACACACACAAGATATATATGTAATCTACTGTATATTACATAGTGTATTACATATTTACAATTTATTACAGTTTTTTGTGTTCTAAAGTTGTATTCCAATAAATATATTTTATGTTCTATCCAAATATCTTGATTATTGTATCATAAAAATTATTAAATGTCTGATGTTCACATACACATATTCATGTACTACAATAAATTTTTCACCTAACTATAAGCAATATATGTAGGAGTCGGAGTCGGAGCCGGAGTCGGAGTCGGAGCCGGAGCCGGAGTCGGAGTCGGTGCAAGAGAATTTGAGGAGTCGGAGTCGGAGTCGGAGTCGAAGGTTTGGCTTACCGACTCCACAGCCCTGCTCGTAGCATGTAAAGCCACCTTTAGTCCCAATCTGATCTCTCCAGGATAACATGCTGCCCTGATCCAAACAGTTTTTTCAGTTTTGATTATCCTCTTGTTGCACTTTTGCAGCACTGATCATCCGAGCTGAGGCACGTTTCACACTCTGTAGACATATCTATAGAGAATGCAGATGTATAGATTCTTTCCAGGGCTTCTTTCTATACTTGGTCCTCACCACTCATCCCCTGCCTAATAAGGTTGGTTTCCTCTCCTTCATATCAACAGCGCGATGCCCGAGTTCTTACAGTGTGCAGCCGTGCAGCCGCTGTACAAACAACGTGAGCTCACGGAAACCGTACATGTATCAATCTACTCACTTTATTTTTAATTTTATTAAAGGAGGTAGAGGTGATCCCCGGGTTACAAGCTAGATAGCTTCTGTGGGTTTGTAGTTGTAACAGGTACAGGCCCGGGAAATATACATATTGTTTTTTTTTTTAACAATATACATTGCTCACCTCTCCATCCACCTCGCTGCCCGCTGTTCCTCGACTCTGCACCGCCACTTGCTGCGTCTCTGGCGCACATCTTGACAATGCAATCTTACGATACGCAGTGACCTCCCAGGTCTGCATTCTGCCACAAGTCCTGGGCAAACAGTGAAGAGGCTGGTGATGTGGCACATGCCGGAGGAAGAGGAGGACTGGACAGTGAGCAGCAGGGTGGCCGCAGAGGTGAGGTATGAGTTTGTCATACGTTTTTGTGTTGTTTTTTTTTTCTTTTACATCTTACGTTTTGTAAACTATTAGGGTATGTTCACACGATCAGGATTCGCTGCGTCCTGGACACGGCAGATCCTGACCTGTGGGGCTGTGAGTGTCTTCCGCAGGAGGTTGCAGCTGTGAGTGCCCACGATCCTGGCTCAGGCAGTTGCGATCTCGCTCTTCTGTTCTCCCTGCGGAGAACGCTTGTGACTCCGCAGCAAAGAATTGACATGCTCGCGAAGCCACACCGCAGGTCAGTTTTCACTGTGGGCCGTACACACACAGTGGGCATGGGATTTCTATAAATCCCTGCCACTATGCTTGTACTGTACAACACAGCGTTTTGGATGAATCCTGCAGAATCATGCTGCGTCCATAATTCTGTGAACACTGATCATGGGCACGCAGCCTTAGTCGTAAATAAGCCACATCTTCATAACCCAGTGACTGTATTCCCTTTTAAAGGTTTTAAAGGACCCCATATACATTAATGTCAGCAGGACGTATTGGACACCTAATATACTGTATATAGAGACCTCTTGAATCTCCCCTAAAAGGTGAAGTGGAGCGCTAAGGATCGATTTTGTTAAATTACAGCACTCAATCCTTTTGTTTTACCTGGTGATAAGCCATTGACTGTCGTATCTAGCATGTCCTTACTCCACATATAGCGGATCGAGCACGTGTATGGGGTGGTCAGACAAAGGTGGTTATGACTGCATTCTGAAGGTGTATAATGAGCACCTTAAGGCCCTGTGCGCACTGGAAAACTGAATTTTCTTAAGAAAATTCCGCAGGGTCTGAAAGATTACCGCACCCGCGGTAAAAAAATGCGGCAAACCGCACCCGAAAACTGCATGCAGTTTGCTGCGGTTTTACCTCAGTATTGTTTGCGGTATTGCCGCGTGCGGGTTGGTACATGTGTTTTAATGCATTCAATGCAATAAAGCACATTGAAAAGAAAAAAAAAAGTTCCTTCTGAGATAGATAGTAGATAGAGGGATAGATAGAGGACAGATCACTGCATTTCTCCCGAGCGGTAATGTGTTGTTCACATTACTGGCCGTGGGAAATGCCCTGTGGTTACCTCTGCTGTCTCGCTGCTAGGCTGCATTCTGTAGTAGTGTCAGTCGCGGCTGGATGCAAGCATCGCAGGATGTGGATTACGCTGGAGCTGTGTGTTTCGGAGGGGTTAATAAAGGGGTGAAACTGGCTTTTTTGTGTTTTATTTAAAATAAAGGATTTTTTGGTGTGTGTGTTTTCTTACTGGTTGATCATGTCAGCTGTCTCATAGACGCTACCATGATCAAGCCTGGACTTAAATGGCAGCGATCCGCTGCCATTTAACTTATTACCTGGGTTGCCACTGCATCACGGCAATCTGGAAGAGCCGAGGACACTCCGGGACTGCCGCATAATGGATGCGACAGTCCCGGGGCAGCTGCGGGCTGATATTCTCGGCTGCGGGAGGTGGGGCATTAACCCTGGCCCTCTCCCTCCCCAGCCTGAGAATACCGGGCCGCCGCTGTGTGCTTACCTCAGCTGGACGGTAAAAATACAGCGGAGCCCACGTGTTTTTTTCTTTTTCTATATGACCGTTTGATTTGTATGTGTATTCTATATGTCTGTGTGTGAGTGTGATCTGTGTGTGTATTGTATATCTGTGATGTGTGTGTGTTTACTCTGCTCCGCTTCCTCTTCCTGTAATGACATCACTTCCCTGCAAACCACAGGCAGCGATGTACATTACCGCAGGTAAACCGCGAAATACCGGAGGGAATAACGCAGGAAAACGCAGTGAACTGCACAGAATTTGCTGCCTGCGTTATTCCCTGCGGGATTTCACAATTACATTACAGTCAGTGGAGTGAAATCCCGCAGCGATGTGCGGAAAAGAATTGACATGCAATTGTTTTTGCTGTGGAAATACCGCAGCAAAACATGCAGCTGTCAAAATCCGCATAGTGCGCACAGCATTTTTTTTTCCCATAGATTTTGCTGGTGAATTACTGCAGAGATGTTATGAACATAACATGCAGCGACACATGCAGCAAAACCGCAGCAAAAAACGGCAAGTGCGCACAGGGCCTAAGGGTGGAAAGTCTGCCAAAGTGCTGTCCATAAGGAGTCTATCTACATGTGGTTTGCGCAGCATGAAACTTTAAAAAGTGAGGCCCACAATGATTCCAGAAGAAATGGGATTTTGGTTCTGCCTAATTTTGTTGATGCACAATATTGTAAAGATGATATTGGTTGGTTTTAATGGCTGTCTAATGGGGCCTCTTGCCTCTGCCCTGACAGATGAGGGGGGTGAAGGAGCACAGAACTCCCCAATATAGCTTTTTTTTAAAAAAAAATTTTTATTAAAAAAAAAAAAATGTTTTGAGTACAGTAGTATGTACCCCAAATTGAGGTCCTTTTAAAGTAAATGCATCATTAGGGGTTAACCCTATAAATGCGCTGCTGGGATGAGTGGCAGTGTGGCATGTTCGGATTAAACTTTATTTTTATTGCCTGTGATTGACTGCAGCGGTCAGGTGACTTCAGCAGCATGTCATCAGAAAGACATCTGATGATTCACTGCTCAAGTCAACTGACCTCTGCAGCCAATCACAGGCCGCAGCGGTGCTGGTGGATCACTGACTCCTTCATGTTTCAGCTCAGACCAACCTGTGCTAGATCCAGTGGAGTGCCCTTAGGCAAGTATCAATATTAGTTTATTTTTTACTGATTGTATCCCCTGGAAAACTTTTTTTTTTTTTTTGCCTGGAAATCCCTTAAAACTTTAAAGGCATTGTCCCATCCCATTATGTACAGCACCATGGAATCAATGGTGCTCTATAAATAAATATTATTAATAATAATTAGTAATAATCAGGGACATTCATGGCACATCCACAGGATACACCATAAAGATACAATGGATGCCGTCTGGAATGGAGAGGTGACGGTGCACGTTTCCCCATTTATGTCTATGGGAACGCTGAAAACTGCAGCACCTCTCAGTGATGGCTTCTATAGAATTATGTGTATAGTTATGTTATTCTTATACGGTGCTCAGTGAAGTAAGCACATCCTTGGAAATCAAGGGCCAGGTTTGTTTTCGTTTTTTATGGACGCTGCTTAACCTTCCTGTTTCTTTTGGTTTCAGGTTCTGAGAGAAGCCGTCTGGATTTGGTTGACTTCAAAAGTAAACCATTGTAAGTAAAGTTTCCCCAGAATTGACCTGTGTGACGTTTGTTACAGTGTAACGGGAGTCTGTCCGATCTGAGATCTGTCTCCTCCGTATCGGGAGTAAGAGATGATGAATGGGCCCCGCCATACTACCTGAGAGACCGGCATCCATGCTGACCCACTTTATATTTCCAGTCCATGAAAAGAGAAATACACTCTGTTGCAATGTACCTACATTTTTATGTTCTGGAATAATTTGGGTCAACCTTCTACATTTTAAGGAGCTTTTTAGGATTCGAGGTGTACAAGAAGCTTGTTACTTTCCCTGGCATAAATACTGATTTTGCAGATATTCCTATCCATCAGTTTATAATAGGGGATGTGTAGGCCGCCATTTGATAGGTTTATCCCTTGGTTCTACAAAAGCTTTAGGCAGTGGCTCTCACCCCTCCAGTAAATGACTGCTATCTATGTAATTGTTTTTGACCCCTCTCACTTGGCAGCTAAGATGCAAAACTTTTTTTTTCTAGATAACAAGGGTACACACTACAAAGCATTAGCTAATATAAAGCTGAGTGTGTGTGTGTGTCTGCTAAAGGAATCTGCACCGTCTCATTTACATTCCCGAAATTTTGCGCAGACGCCTCATGTGACCCAGGGAACGTCGTAGATTGTTTTGACAGGAAAATTTAACCCCGCGCTTTACAGTTACTCTCTTAAAAACCTGCCTCCATTAAAGTAAATAGAGCCTGGAACTACTGGTTTTAATAGCAGCCGTGATTGGTTGCTATAGGAACAAACAGGGCTGTGGAGTCGGAGTCGGAGCTCATTTTGGTGGAGTCGGAGTCGGTATAAAATGCACCGACTCCGACTCCTAAAATATATAATAAATTGGGGACAGGAGTGCAATGCAGAATGTGCTGAATATTTTACTAAATAACAACATTTAGTATAATGCTTATATTTAAGTGAAAAATTTATTGTAGTACAATGTGAACATCAGACA
The DNA here is from genome assembly GCF_048569485.1 of Anomaloglossus baeobatrachus. Classification (NCBI taxonomy): domain Eukaryota; kingdom Metazoa; phylum Chordata; class Amphibia; order Anura; family Aromobatidae; genus Anomaloglossus; species Anomaloglossus baeobatrachus. The sequence goes on along the minus strand of NC_134360.1, from coordinate 191,153,231 downwards.
TTTAATTGTTTTTATGATACAATAATCAAGATATTTGGATAGAACATAAAATATTTATTGGAATACAACTTTAGAACACAAAAAAACTAATAAATTGTAAATATGTAATATATATAATATATATATATATATACAGTGTATATACACACACACAAGATATAGATGTAATCTACTGTATATTACATAGTGTATTACATATTTACAATTTATTACAGTTTTTTGTGTTCTAAAGTTGTATTCCAATAAATATATTTTATGTTCTATCCAAATATCTTGATTATTGTATCATAAAAATTATTAAATGTCTGATGTTCACATACACATATTCATGTACTACAATAAATTTTTCACCTAACTATAAGCAATATATGTAGGAGTCGGAGTCGGAGTCGGAGTCGGAGTCGGAGTCGGAGTCGGAGTCGGAGTCGGAGTCGGAGTCGGAGTCGGAGTCGGAGTCGGAGCCGGAGCCGGAGTCGGAGTCGGAGCCGGAGCCGGAGCCGGAGCCGGAGCCGGAGCCGGAGCCGGTGCAAGAGAATTTGAGGAGTCGGAGTCGGAGTCGAAGGTTTGGCTTACCGACTCCACAGCCCTGGGAACAAAAGACATTAATAGTATAAGAAGCTTATGTGTGAGGTAATAAGATGTCGGTGGAGAGACAGAGAGACAGACAGACTGTGACAGAGACAGACGGTGAAAGACAGACAGAGACAGACGGGGAAAGAGACAGGCACAGAGATACAGACAGACAGACAAGGAAAGAGACAGACAGAGAGACAACGACACACAGACAAACTGGGAGAGAGACAGAAAGACAGTTACTATCCCGGGCAACGCCGGGTACTACAGCTAGTACTTTATAATTGACACCTTTTTGACCAGGGTGCGCAACCTGCGGCCCGGGGACACCTATACCTGTAGTGCCATTTTGTGCATCCCCCAGCCATCTCAGACTCCTGTGCTCAGTAACTCATAAACTATGATCATCTTGACTCCTTTTTTTCCCCAGAGTGTTGAATAAGGGAGGAAAAGACCCTCTTTGTCTACAATGGTGTAAGTTTCAGAAATGGACCCCCCACCCCCATTTATTAATTATAGAATATTTAGTACTCTAGATACGCTGGATGAAGGCAACATGCTTCAAATAAGAAGCTGAATCGTTGCATGTATCTGAGTGAATAAAATCCACGGCTTACACTTATTTCCATTGGATAGCGGCTCCTTTTGTTTTATTACTGTCTATATGTATCTCAGGACCCCCTCAAATTATATCCAGCACTTGGGAGGGATGTAATCAGTCACATAATTTGACAGTCAGACCAAAAGAGGTTGTGCACGTCGGCTTTAGACCATCCATAGACGATGTAGATTTCATTAAAAGGGCTTTCAGCCCAGTGAATGTTTTCTGCCAGCTGTGCATCACGTGTGTGTGTGTGTGTGTGTGTTATGCACACTGTTGGGATTAGGCTCCGTTTGGTGGGTTGAGCGGATGTCACATGACCTTCATTTGGGATTTGCATCACATGTTGCCTTAGTTCTCTATTGAGAGGTGTAGGAAGCGAACCTAGTCGGTAAAGGTAAGAGAATCTCATGGCAGGCAGCGTGGAAGGGGACAATGTGCAGATAGTTGGGATTTTCCAAGCTGCACTCAGATGAGCGGCCCCAGAAAACATCTTTTAAGAAAGCAATGGCTGCAACTTCCCTAACTTGGCAAAACTTTTTATGCACTTATATGTGCCGCATATTAAGGAACCGACTGTATCTAGACCTCTTTCCAGTATATGAAAGGGGCTGTATGGTCATCTTTAGCCTCTGTACATCCCTCATTCATGTACTGTACTTGGCTACCTCCAACAGTCCCAGAGTCCAAAGTTAAATTCCCCTCCCCTCCTTTTTTTTTTTTTCTTTAGTGTGGTGAGAAAATCTGTAATCTCTCCTGTGGAGCAGCTTAGGACCTGCTGACATCACATTACTTACCGACTGCAGAGCTATGATTGATAGTACAGTGGAACCTCGCTTAACCAGTAACCCAGTTAAGGAGAATTTCGCTTAACAAGCAAAGCTTTATGTAAATTTGTAACTCTGTTTACGAGCAAGCCTTGCCGTACGAGCAAAATCCTCACCGCACACACTTCCGGTTCCGTACATCCACCGCGCTCTAACTCGCTCTTGCAGTCCACACAAACACACACAAGCACGCACACATACAGTATTATGCTCACCTTACCTTCCGTTCCACCGCCGGTCTCATGGTTCTTGTAGTCCGCCGGTACATCGCGCCGTCCTCGTGGTGAACTACAAGACCCAGGAAGCCGGTGATGGAACGGAAGGTAAGGGGAGCATAATATGTGTACCTTCAGTTCCATTGCCGGCCTCCTGGGTCCTGTAGTTCGCCGCTCCACTCCAGGCTGTGCATAGGCAACCATAGCGACGAAGCAGGAACTTCCTGTCACCGCTACTCAAAGGCAGCGCGCTGGCCAATCAGAGGCAAGCGTCTCCTGCCTTTGACGTCAGCGCTCTGGCAGCGGAAGTTCCTCTCTCGTCGTTATGGTAACCCGATACACAGCCAGTACCGGAGAACAGCAAGTCCCAGGAGACCGGCGATGGAATGGAAGGTACGGTGAGCATAATGTGTACCTTCCTTTCCATCGCCGGCCTCCTGGGTCCTGTAGTTTGCCGCTCCAGGATGTGTATCGGTAACCATCGGCGACGAGGCAGGAACTTCTGCTGTCAGATGCTACTCAAAGGCAGCGCGCTGAGCAATCAGAGGCTCCTGCCTTTGATGTCAGCGCTCTGGGTGCAGAAGTTCTCCCTCGTCGTCATGGTAACCCGATACACAGCCCATACTACTGAACAGCAAGTCCCAGCAGTCCGGCGATGGAACGGAAGGTAAGGTGAGCATAGTGTGTGCGTGTGAGTTTGTGTGTATGTGTGTGGAATGGCACAATAGGGGACCAGGATGGGACATTTAATAACCAGTTGTGGAACGAATTGTCTGCATTGCAATGATTTCCTATGGTAAATTTTGCTTTGATGAACGAGTAACTTGGTTTACAAGCACACTCCCAGAACGGATTGTTCTCGTTAACCAAGGTTCCACTGTACTCTTAATCGACGACGCTAGAATAAAAATGTGCTGTGTACAAAAAGATCTTCTCTTGGAGGGGATCAACCATGTGAATTGAACACTGCCTTAGGATACGTGCCCATGATCAGGACTCACTGCGTCCTGACGTGGCGGCTCCTGACCTGAGGGGCCCTGAGTCCCCTCTGTAGGAGAACATAGGAGACCGCAGCTGCTCGTGCCCATGATCGGGGTTCAGTGCGCTGTGGTCTGTCGCTTGTGTTCTCCTTTCGAAGGACGCATTTGACTCCGCAACAAAGAATTGACTTGCTGCGGCCTCAGCCGCACCACAAGTCAGTTTTCGCTGCAGAGTCGCACACGCACAGGGGGCAGGAGATTTTTTTTAGAAATCCCATCCACTATGCTTGTACTGTACAACGCAGCGTTTTGGACCCAGTGAAAACACGCTGCATCCAAAACACTGCATACACTGATCGTGGGCACACACCCTCAGAGCGGGTTCATGTAGCCAAGCTAAGGGTATGTGCCCATTTGTGTGCAGATTTTCTGCTCTAAAAACTGTATGTTTTGGCAGGAAAGAATAAGCACGTTTTTTATCACGTTTTTGTGGGGGGGTTTATGTGTTTTTTTTTTTTTCCCCTGAATTTTTAAGTAATGGCGATCATGTTGGTTCCGGTGCTGTACCCCGCGATCGCCGTCGGGTCTCCGGCTGATGTTACAGCCAGGACCCGGCTCTCACTGCGAGCTTGCGCTGCTTCCAGCAGCTTAACCCCCTGATTGCTGCAATCAATGCAATTGCAGTATTCACAAGGCAGGGAGAGGGATCACTTACCTCTCCCTGGCGATCGGGTCCCTGTACCTGGGTTGTCACCATGGCAACCCTGGGTTGTCACCATGGCAACCCTGGGTTGTCACCATGGCAACCCTGGGTTGTCACCATGGCAACCCTGGGTTGTCACCATGGCAACCCTGGGTTGTCACCATGGCAACCCTGGGTTGTCACCATGGCAACCCTGGGTTGTCACCATGGCAACCCTGGGTTGTCACCATGGCAACCCTGGGTTGTCACCATGGCAACCCTGGGTTGTCACCATGGCAACCCTGGGTTACTGCGCTACAGAGAGCCTTGCACACCATGTCAGATGCTTGGTGTGTGAGCTGAAGTGTCAGTCCCGCGAGTGCATCCCTGACAGATATAATCCACTGCAGTGATCAAGCTCAAACACTGCAGTGGATTATATCCGCAGGAACAAAAGCAAAAACAATTGACATGCTGCATATATTTTCTGCACCAAAATCTGCAAAGAAAAAATCTGCAACATGTGCACAGCAAGTCAGGATTCTCATAGACTTTGCTGGGTTGCGGTTTTCCTATTCGTATTGATTAAAATCTACACAATAAAACGCAGCATGGGCACACAGCCTACCGTTCAGGCAAGTCATACCTGTGTCTGGCTCGGTCAGCGTTGCGGCTGCAGGAGCTTATTGCTATAACAGACCAGACCAGTGCATGCTTTCTCCCCCCCCCCCCTCCACCCTCCACAAACCATCAGTGTGTATGAGAAATCACTTGTTCCCATTGTCATCACACAGAAACCCTTAAATCATGCTTCGCCTTCTGGGGAAACCCTACCCTGACTCCTTCCTCAAAGGATGTTTGCGCATGTGGGGTTAGCGCAGTAATGCTGTTCTCACCAGGATTAGCTGCCCTGTGCCGAGCATTTGTAAGCAGGAAAAGATCCATTGTCACCTCTGCTGCAAAACTGATGCTTTCTGCTTAGTAGATTCTGGGCCGCAGACAACTGTTTTGGAAAAGGTGCAGAATGTTATAGTTCTGTCGTGAAATTCAGCTGGCCGGTGAAATAAGACGCTTTAGGCTATGTGGCCACGGGACAGTGTACCTGCGGATTTTGCCGTGGAAAACCTGCGGATTTATCTGGATTTTCTAGATAAATCTGCAGGTTTCAGCATGTACAGACACTCCCCATGTTATCCTATGGGACATGGAGAGTGTCTGTGTCCATGCTGTGGTATGTGCGGCTGTGGATTTCCCGCAGCCGCACATAACTGCATGGCAATTATTCATGCAGAATTACCTGCGGAAAGCCCGCTCCTCCACTATGGAGATAGAGGCCGGGACTTCCGCAGGTAAGCCGCATGAATGTCCGCAGGTTTACCGCAGATATTTCGCTGGAATCCCGCAGCAATGGATAGCTGCGGATTCCGGGGAGCTGCTGCAGGAAACCTGTGGTCATACCTGCGGATATATCTGCAGGTACATAGTCCCGTGGGCACATAGCCTTAGACTGAAATAATATTGAAGTAAGAGTAACCTGTAGCTACTCTGTTAGCGGTTTTTTTTTTTGTTTTTTTTTTACCCCGTCATTAAATGGTTATTTCAGTTTTTCACCTTGTGTCTCTAGTTCAGAGATCTCCAACCCTTGTGACCTTGAGAGCCCCATTCAGCTCTGAAAGAGGGTTGCAAGCCACATCCAACTCCCACGTCCCATACAGTAGTGACTCCTCCAAGAGCCTCCATTAGCAAAATCTAAAATCACACCGAGGCATTACACCAAGATCCAAAGATCTGCTCTTCTATGTGGGGCAGCTAACAAAAGTCACCATCTGGAGACCTGCTCTTCATAGCTGTTTGCTAGTCCTGGTGCTTATGCACCAAGCTGGATGACAGCCATGGGCACGCGAGCCACAGGTTGGGGACCCCTGCTCTAGTTTGAGTAGAGTGATGGCCACATGTGTTGCCTCCTCATTTACTTTCTTTATGGGACAGCTAGAAATAGCTGAACACTATACTCTGCTATCTTCTGCAGTCTCATAGAGATTAAAGGCCGTCTGTCACAAAATTAATATATCACAATCTGGAAGTAGCATAAAATAGAGGCAGAGAGCCTGATTCCTGCACTTCCTCACTTAGTGGACTATTTGCTTTAGTTTTTATAACATCACTCATTTTATGTGCTGCAGCTCTGCTAGTCCTCTCAGTTATGAGCTCTGTCTACCCTCCCTTCCCTATCACTGATTAACAGCCTCCAGCCTATACTGTACATAGGGAGAAATCTGCTAATTAGTGGTATAGCGCAGTGGTATCCAGAGGTTAATGAATATCAAGGACTACATTGCAGGAGCTCATAACTGAGAAGACTAAAGGTACCGTCACACTAAGCAACATCGCTGCTGAGGCACAACTTGCTAGCGATGTTGGTGTGTGTGACATCCAGCAACAACCCGGCCCCTGCTGTGAGGTCGTTGGTTGTTGCTGAATGTCCTGGGCCATTTTTTAGTTGTTGCTGTCTCGCTGTGAAGCGCACATCGCTGTGTGTGACAGCGACAGAGCAACAACTGAAGGTGCAGGCAGCAGGGAGCCGGCTTCTGCAGACGCTGGTAACCAATGTATATATCGGGTAACCAAGAAGCCCTTTCCTTGGTTACCCGATATTTACCTTCGTTACCAGCGTCCGCCACTCTCACGCTGCCATTGCCGGCTCCCTGCACACGTAGCCGGAGTACACATCGGGTAATTAACCCGATATGTACTGTGGCTAGGAGTGCAGGGAACAGGGAGACTGCACTGGCAGTGTGAGAGCGGCGGACGCTGGTAACGAAGGTAAATATCAGGTAACCAAGGGAAGGGCTTCTTGGTTACCCGATGTTTACCGTGGTTACCAGCGTCCGCAGAAGCCGGCTCCCTGCTGCCTGCACACGTAGCACAGTACACATAGGGTAATTAACCCGATGTGTACTGTGGCTATGTGTGCAGTGAGCCAGCGCTAAGCGGTGTGTGCTGGTAACCAAGGAAAATATCGGGTTGGTTACCCGATATTTACCTTAGTTACCAAGCGCAGCATGCTTCCACGTGTAGTAACGCTCCAGCGATCCCTGCCAGGTCAGGTTGCTGGTGGGATCGCTGGAGCGCTGCTTAGTGTGACCTCTCACCAGCGACCTCCTAGAAACTTACCAGCGATCCCTATCAGGTTGTATCGTTGTTGGGATCGCTGGTAAGTTGTTTAGTGTGGCTGGGCCTTAACAGAGCCGCAGCAGATAAACTGAGTAAGAAGCTGATAAAGTGAAACTCTGCTGGAACAAAGGTCTGTTAGGCTATGTGCGCACAGTGCGTTTTTCGCTGCGTTTTTGCACGTTTTTCGGGTGCGTTTTTGGCCTCAAAACTGCAGGACTTTGCTTCCCCAGCAAAGTCTGAGTTTTCATTTTTGCTGTCCGCACACATCTGTTTTTTTTGCTTGCGTTTTTGAGTTAAAAAAAAATGGACATGTTAGTTCTTTCCTGCGTTTTTCTGCGTTTTCCCCCCATACAATGCATTGGAAAAACGCAGCAAAACGCAGAGATCAAAAACGCAGCAAAACACAGCCAAAAACGCACCAAATCGCGGCAAAAACGCATGCGTTTTTTGATGCGTTTTTTCGACGCAGGTGCGTTTTTGTGCGTTTTTAGCGGCCAAAAACGCACAAAAACGCAGCGTCAAAAAGACGCAGTGTGCGAACCTAGCCTTATTCTCAAATGGGGTTGTAAACATCTAATGACTAATTATCATTAAATCAGTACAAATGTGTGGCTATTTCTCCATTCATCCTGGAGATACAAGTTCCCGGTTCCGGCAGTTTGTGGGAGCTTCAGTAGCTGGTCCACACGAGCGCTTTAGTAGTTACTACATATCCTTGTCTAGGTGACAACTTGTAGTACCTGGAATATCTGTAGGGTCGGTTTAATTTGGTCTATGTTCACCTGAGTTAACTGTCATGTAGGTGTATTCAAAGCAGTTAGCTCAGGTCGGGAGAACTAGTGGTCAATGCTTGGTCTCCCAATTTAAGCGTGACCTGTGTCCTAACCTAAATGTTGATGAAGGTCAGTTAGTTGGAACTCCCACTGATCTCCTCAAAACAAATCTGTCAGCAGGTGTTCGCTATTTAGGCCGGAGCCACACGGGGACTAGTGTGATCCTCGCATGACACTCGGCTCACGCTGGTATCACAGCGGGAGCCGAGTGTCATTGTGACTGAGGTCCGATCATGCGATCGGACTAAAGGTGCGTGGGGCGGGCCGGCGCTGAGGAGGGGAGTGCCAACGCTGAGGAGGGGAGGGCCGGCGCTGAGGAGGGGAGGGCCGGCGCTGAGGAGGGGAGGGCTGGCTCTGAAAACGGGGCAGGCCGGCGCTGAGGAGGAGAGGGAAGCATTTCTCTCCCTCTCTCCTCTGTTGCCGGCTATTGCCATTCTCGCCCTGCACTCGTGGTACACCGGTGTACTGCGAGTGCAGTGCGATGTGTCTCTTGCCCCATAGACTTGAATGTGTGCGAGAGAAACAAGGATCGCATTGCACCCGTGGCATGCTGCAACTGTTTTCTCGGTCCGATTAGGGCTGAGAAAATAATCGCTCATGGGTGCTGACACACAGGCTCATATTGGTGCGAGTGGAATGCGATGATTTATCTCATTCCACTCCCTCCGATTTTCATGCCGTGTGGCTTAGGCCTTAGTCTGAGAGCAGCATAATGTAGGGGCAGAGAATTTCTTTACACTGATTTGTCACTTATTTGGCTGTGTGCTGAAGTTTCAATACAATCAGCGTTTTACCTGCAGAAGATTTTCACTGCAGGACTTGTGGAGTGAAAGCTTTGATGAATGAGGTCCTTTGTCCAGAAGTTAAATAGCAGTTGTAGAGTAACTAAACTTTGATATGTACCATATTTTTCGGACTATAAAATGCACTTTTTAACAATAAAACAACAAAAAAGTTTAATAGTCTGGAGGCAGCTTCCTGTGATGGAGGAGAATGCTGACACCGCGCCCTCCCCGATTACAGAGAGCCGCCCTCTCCTCCTGTCTGACCCTGATCTATGTGATCGGTGCAGGGCAAGAGCAGACGCTGCCGGGAGCTGAGGAGTTGAAAGACCTTTCACCTGATTAATTAAAGGACCTTTCATGTCACGTAACTGATCACATTACTTGAAAGGTCCTTGAGTTAACTGTGTGCAAGGTCCTTCAGCTGCACGGCTCCTGCTAAGGCTGCTTTCACACCTCCGGTTTCTGCAATGCGGCACACTCCGGCACTTTGCAGGAAAATCGCAACCGTTTTTTTTTGCTGCCGGTTGCGATTTTCCTGCATAGACTTTAATTAGTGCCGCATTGTGCCGCATGGCCTCATCCGTTCCATCCGGTTTTTGCCGCATGCGGCAGATTTAGCCGATGCGGCGGCCGGATGGAACGTTGCCTGGCACGTTTTTTTCGTGCGGCAAAAAAAAACCGCATCGCGCCGCATTCGGCCGATGCGGCGCATTTTTCAATGCATGCCTATGGCGGCCGGATGCGGCGTGATGCGGCAATAACCGCATCCGGCCGCCGCATGCGGTTTTTGCCACTGCGCATGCTCAGTAGCATGCCGCAAGCGGCAAAAACCGGACTGGCCGCAAAGGAAAAACGTATGCAAAGGATGCGGTGTTTTCACCGCATCCGTTGCATAGCTTGCACAGCCGGATTGAGCCGCAGAGCTCAAGTCGGATGTGTGAAAGCAGCCTTAGGACCACATCAGGAACTGCAAGATGTGGTAATGTATAGTGTGTGTGCTTGCAAATGTGCATGAAGCAGATATGTGTCTAAATGTGTGTATATAATGCAGGGAAAAAAAAGAGGGAATAGGCATGGGATTAAAATATAACTTTTTAGTATATATAAAATAAAAAAGTGAAAATGTGTTTGTTTTTTTGTGCTTGGAATTATTACACTTAGTATTAAGGTATCACATACTGCATGATGATCAATTATATTATCTGTTATGCAACTGTGATCCACTAAAGTTCCAGCATGCAGGGACCAGGGTATTATGTGGCTTTGGAAATCTCCAGCCAAGGTCCCTCTTATCATATAATTGGCAGAGCTAGGGAATGCTAGAATAAAAAGTGGAGTAGTAACTATTGGAATGATCTTCATTATGAGGCAGCTGCATATTGTGATTATACACTGTAGGCAGCTCATGGTATCATAGTTTAATTACCTGCAGCTTATCAGTGATTATTTCTAGTCCTAAGACCCCTATTGATCGCTCAAAAGACCCCCAAACAGAGCACAGCTCAGCAGGCATTACTAAGTGGGGTATTACATAAGTCCAAAACAGCTTACATGCACACTTCATCATAGAATTTTTTCTCAACAAACCATTATTAAATCAAGCAATGGGAACAAGAGATTCATGCGAATAAAATTTTTTTTAATAAGATTTTAATTATACAAAATAAATAACACAAGCAAGAACACTTCCTTGAGGGACTGAAATGCATGCCAAACAATATTTTGTGTTTTTTTTATATATATATATATACTTGATGTGAACAATGTCACATCAAAACTATATTTTTCTTTGTTGCAGACAAATATTAAATATCATAATATATCGCAAAAAAATAAACGTGTAAATATAAAATGCTAGTGAATACCAGCCTGTTAATATCAAATTGGTAAAGCAATGCAAAAACCAATATCCTGTGCGTTTAACACCGTCCGTGCTTAGACAGCATTTTTTTGACCATATAAATCGCTATACTGTTGCTTTAATATAAGGTTCATAGAGTTGATAAATAAAGACCACTAATACCTTGAACAGCTACAATAATCAATCAAAAAGACGCTGGCAGCATACACATCCCTCCACCTCGACAGCCGTTTTGCCACTGGGCTTCTTCCAGGAGGCGTGCCATGGTGGGGAGATACCAGCTTTATATAGTGTGCTTAATCCCAAACACGTTAGCGTCAAAGACTGCAGCTGTGAGAAACCACATACTTCAAATATCAGCGGTGAAAAAAGCTCTAGCGGGCGTGTGCACATCAGATCACTGGTCAGCCCATATATGGTGCACACTGTTGCTAGGCAATGCTGCAAACAATGTTATACACTTCCACGTGGAAGGGTGTTTGTAAATCAAAGGTGGGATCACGGCGCATGAGCGACCCAAGCCGCACCTATCCCGGACCCAGTGGCGGCGCGCATAAGCGCATCGCCGGTGAGACCCGAGGCGCGGCTGGCTCACGCATGCGCACACCCACAAATGATAACATTAGGGAGATGGGTTTACTAAATGGCGCTTGTAGACATTGACACCGAACCCGATCGTGGTCAAACAAAAGTACTAAGTAGGGTGCAGATTAAAAGTAAACATAGGCTTGCAAGAATTTGGCGTGTCTGGCAAATATGAAAACAGTAAGCACAATAATCAGAAACTATGAAAAAGCATATTCAAAGTTTAGTTACTTTTTAGTGATCCTTAGTAGTGTCTGGGGTCCCATTTTCCTGCACCCTCCCCCCACCAATCTTTTCTTCTGATATGTCATCTGATAGGTAAGAAGTTGTTTTAACCTGTGAAAATGTTTTACCACTACATGTGTATTAGAGTGCAGCGCCACACACACTTTTTAAGTTTCTCACTATACTAGAGATCATTGATATTACAAGGTGTACTTATTTCCAGCTTTGTTAGAAGACATCTTTACTTGCGGCAAGTACTTTACAGTGGAACCTCGCTTAACGAGTAACCCGGTGTGCGAGCATTTCGCTATACTAGCAAAGCTTGCTATAAATTTGTAACTCCGTTTACGAGCAAGCTTTGCCGTACGAGCAAAATACTCACCGCACACACTTCCGGTTCCGTACATCCACCACGCTCTAACTTGCTATTGCAGTCCGTACAATCATGCACAAACACACACAAACACGCGCATCATAGTTCGTCAGTACAGGATGTGTATTGGGTAACCATCGCGACGATAGAGGAACTTCCGCTGTTAGCTGCTTCTCAAAGGCTCAAAGGCAGTGCGCAGACCAATCAGAGGCACGCGGCTCCTGCTTTTGACGTCAGCGCTCTGGCAGCGGAAGTTCCTCCCTTGTCGCGATGATTACAAGATACACATCTTGTACCGGCGAACTGCAAGTTCCAGGAGACCGGCAATGGAACGGAAGGTAACGTGAGCATAATGTGTGTGTGTTTGTGCGTGTGTGGAATGACACAATAGGGGACCAGGATGGGACATTTAACAAGTTGTGGAAGGAATTGTCTGCATTACAATGATTTCCTATGGGAAATTTTGCTTTGCTGAACGAGTAACTTGGTTAACAAGCACACTCCCAAAACGGATTGTTCTCGTTAACCAAGGTTCCACTGTATTTGGATAGACTTCTTCTGCTCTACTTTGCGTTGTCCACTTGGTGGCAGTGTAGACCGTAATATGTGCAAGTCTTTCTGCAGCGGAGATTGATCGTCATGTTCTGCCGTTACTGTCAGATGCTCCATGTCTAATTATCAGGCTCTGGTCACATCACTGGTGCTGGATCTGTTCCATCATGGACACCAGTTGCGCTGAATCGCCCTTTATTTGGATGGGTAAGTATTGCTGCAAGACACAAATGTGAACAAAACCTGAAAACTGGCAGAGCTGAACTTAAGGTACACAATTCAATAAATAGTTTGCACCAGAAAAGTGTCTTGAAAAAACGCTGCAAAATCATTGAGCAGCTACGTGTTGAGCAAACATTTTCCAGCTTAGGATGGCTTTACATGCTATGATATCGCTAAAGCGATCTCGTTGGGGTCACGGATTTTGTGACGCACATCTGGCCGCTTTAGCGATGTCGTTGCGTGTGACACCTATGAGCGATTTTGAATCGTCGCAAAAACGTTCAAAAACGCTCATTGGTGACATGCCCCCTTATTCCCAATTATCGTTGCTGCTGCAGGTACGATGTTGTTTGTCGTTCCTGCAGTAGCACACATCGCTACGTGTGACGTCTCTGGAACGACAAACATCTCCTTACCTGCAGCCGCCGGCATTGAGGAAAGAAGGAGGTGGGCGGGATGTTCCGGCCGCTCATCTCCTCCCCTCCTTTTCCATTGGGCGGCGGTTCAGTGACGCTGCTGTGACGTTGCTGTGATGCTGAACGAACCGCCCCCTTAGAAAGGAGGTGGTTTTCCGGTCACAGCGACGTCGCTGCACAGGTATGTGCGTGTGACGCTGCCGTAGCGATCACCACATATCGTGCCACCGATGGGGGCGGGTGCTATCGCACGCGACATCGCTAGCCGATGCTATCGATGTCGCAGCGTGTAAAGCCCGCCTTATGCCACTTTTCAGCCACAGCTTCACCAACTTATTGAAAAGTGGACTTAGATTAGTTTAAAGGGCGTGATTGTGTCAACATATGTCAGAAAATAGGTGTAAATTACGGCAGAACTATACTGCAGAATATAATGCTAGATTCATAACGCTGGCGAACGACCGCTAGCAACTATGCTAAATTTATTTTTTTCTCATTAATGTACACTCTGCACCCCATCTTGACAGAAAAAACAGACATGTAGAAATTTTTGCAAATGTATTAAAGAAGAAAAACTGAAATATCACATGGTCATAAGTATTCAGACCCTCTGCTCAGATGCTCATATTTAAGTCACAAGCTGTCCATCTCCTTGTGATCCTCCTTGAGATGGTTCTACTCCTTCATTGGAGCCCAGCTGTGTTTTATTAAATTGATAGGACTTGATTTGGAAAGGCACACACCTGTCTATATAAAGGCCCTAACACACACACACACACACACACACACACAAAAATCTGTGGCAGATCTGTGGTTGCAGTGAAATTGTGGACAATCAGTGCCAGGTTTGTGGCTGTGTACAAATGGAACAATATGTCCATGATTTCACTGCAACCACAGATCTGCTAAAGATTTATCTGTTTGTGTCAGGGCCTTAAGACCTCACAGCTCACAGTGCATGTCAGACCATATGAGAATCATGAGGTCAAAGGAACTGCCCAAGGAGCTCAGAGATAGAATTGTGGCAAAGCACAGATCTGGCCAAGGTTACAAAAGAATTTCTGCAGTACTCAAGGTTCCTAAGAGCATAGTGGCCTCCATAATCCTTAAATGGAAGCAGTTTGGGACCACCAGAACTCTTCCTAGATCTGGCCGTCCAGCCAAACTGAGCAATTGTGGGAGAAGAGCCTTCGTGAGAGAGGTAAAGAACCCCAAGATCACTGTGGCTGAGCTCCAGAGATGCAGTAGGGAGATGGGAGAAAGTTCCACAAAGTCAACTATCACTGCAGCCCTCCACCAGTTGGGCCTTTATGGAAGAGTGGCCCAATGGAAGCCTCTCCTCTGTGCAAGACATATGAAAGCCCTCATAGAGTTTGCAAAAAAAAAAGAAACACATGAAGGACTCCCAGACTGAGAAATAAGATTCTCTGATCTGATGAGACGAAGATAGAACTCTTTGGTGATAATTCTAAGCAGTATGTGTGGAGAAAACCAGGCATTGCTCGTTACCTGCCCAATACAATCCCAACAGTGAAACATGGTGGTAGCAGCATCATGGTATGGGGGTGTTTTTCAGCTTCAGGGACAGGACGACTGGTTGCAATTGAAGGAAAGATGAATGCGGCCAAATACAGATATTTCCTGGAAGAAAACCTCTTCCAGAGTGCTCTGGACCTCAGACCTGGCCGAAGGTTTATCTTCCAACAACACAATGACCCTAAGCACACAGCTAAAATAACAAAGGAGTGGCTTCAGAACAACTCTGACCATTCTTGACTGACCCAGCCAGAGCCCTGGCCTAAACCCAATTGAGCATCTCTGGAGAGACCTGAAAATGGCTGTCCACCAATGTTCACCATCCAACCTGACGGAACTGGAGAGGATCTGCAAGGAGGAATGGCAGAGGATCCCCAAATCCAGGTGTGAAAATGTGTTGCATCATCCCCAAGAAGACTCATGGCTGTACTAGCTCAAAAGGGGGCTTCTACTCATTACTGAGCAAAGGGTCTGAATACTTATGACCATGTGATATTGCGGTTTTTCTTGTTTAATAAATTTGCAAAAATGTCAACATTTCTGTTTTTTCTTCTGTCTAGATGGGGTGCAGAGTGTACATTAATGAGAAAAAAATTAACTGTTTTGAATTTACCAAATGGCTTCAATGAAACAAAGAGTGAAAAATTTAAAGGGGTCTGAATATTTTCCGTACCCACTGTATTATTACTCTGTAGATCCATACAATTATAATGGTTCCAAATATAGACAGCACTGTGTAAAACGTTTAGGCAGATGTGGTAAAAATGCTGCAAAGTAGGATTTTCTTAAAATTGTTAAAGCACCACTCCAGTTTGTGGGGAGGGGGGGGGGGTCAGCGCTGGAGTGGTGCTTTACATGCAAGTCCCCTGCCCCTGATCTTATACTCACCCTCTAGCGTTTTCACCTTTTACTGATGCTGCTTCAGTTCCGCGGTGTCATCTTGTGACTGTAAGGCTATATGCTCACGTTGCAGAAATTTCTGCACCAGACCTGCACCTCTTGGCTGGAAAACTGCAGCGGCAAAAGCGCTATTTCTGTTGTGTATTTGATGCGGGGGTTTTTTTTTATGTATTTTTGGCATGTGGTTTGTTTTTGTTTTCTCATTCAGTGGGGAAAACACAGCCAAAAATGCAGAATGAATTGTCATGTTGCATATTATTTTTTTGCACCAAATCTGCAAGGAGAAAATCCTGAACGTGTCCACAACACTTCAGGACTCTCATAGACTTTGCTGGCTTCAGGATTTGCTTGCAGCTTTGTGTCAAATCTTGCAAGTGTGTCTGTAAAAAGAGGATGCCGTATGGTGCCTTTTTTCCATGGACAGAAAATACAATACGTTCTTGTGAACATGGTCTTATACTAACAGGCAGCCTACTCACTAGGTCCTGCTTCTGGTAGGATCTGACAGGGATCCTCTGTACTTGGCAAACCAAGAGGCCATTTTTAGCCCTCCCAACTGCCATGGGAAACTTTTGGCTGCCTGTGATCATGCTGCGGGGAGCCAATGGGATGATAAAGGCGGCAATCTCCCTCTGTCAATCAAGCATAGCCTGCTTCAGTGGTCTCCACCAGGACAGGAGGTGCTGATGTCCTGGGGGTGTACAAAGCTATAATTCAGTCCAGTGTACAAGTCTTTAGCTGCCTCCAAAATTTGGAGAAGCAGCTCCTTTTTTGAAATGCCACCTATGGTTCGGCACATTGCAAGGGTTAATGTAGCTGGAAATATCTGCAATTTTGTGGGTGATACACAACCTTTTAAACAAATGTGTGATGTGGTAATTATTGAAGTGTATTCTTAACGGATGTCTCCGCGCTGGTAAATGTAACTTTAAAATTGAGTAGTAATAAGCAAAAACTTGTTAGCAGCTTTAATGAGTGTTGAATCACAGCTAGAGGAAACCACTGGTTATTTGCAACTGCAAAAATGTATTCGTTTCGTAAGATGTGATAGAAAAAAAAATGCATACTAATGATTCAAATTCAGGGTAAATGTTCGTTTTTCAAAACTTTTAGGCTTGTAAAAAAAAAAATCCGCTTTAACAAATTCTAATTTTATGACATTACATCTCGGGTTTTAGACGTAGTAATAAAACCAGACTTGTTTCGAATCCCACAAGCAAAAGAGATTTGCGTGGAGCTTTGGTGAAAGGTATTAAGTCAATTATATCAAGCAAAGGTACAAAAATATGAAAAGCAAAAAAAAACAAAAACCTTAAATTGAACTGGTCGGGCCTTTTTGCCCTATAAATCCCCAATATGCTGTAATATGTGACATTTACAGATATGGCCATTTATATTTACTGCTCCGTCATAAGGAATTGCACAACATAGGCACAAAACAGGTGCCCCACAATTGCAATTTCATAGGGGATGCAAGTACAATGGAACCTTGGTTTACGAGAACAATCCATTCTGGGAGTGCGCTTGTAAACTGTTACTCGTCTAGCAAAGCAAAATTTCCCAGAGGAAATAATGCAAGCTCAGACAATTCGTTCCACAACTTGTTCAATGTCCCCTATTGTGCCATTCCACACATGCACAAGCACGAACGCACACACATTATGCTCACCTTACCGACCGTTCCATCACCGGCCTCCTTGTTCTTGTAGTTCGCCAGTACAGGATGTCTGTCGGATAACCATCACGACCGATGCCGGACCTTCCGCTCCCAGCGTGCTGACGTCAAAGGCATGAGCCGTTTGCCTCTGATTGGCCAGCGCGCGGCCTTTGAGTAGCGGCTGACAGCGGACGTTCCTCCATCATCGCGATTGTTAGCCGATACACATCCTGTACCGGCGAACTACAAGAACCATGAGGCAGGCGATGGAAACGGAAGGTAAGGTGAGCATAATATGTGTGCATGCGTGTTTGTGAGTGTGTGTGTGTGGACTGCAAGAGCGGGTTAGAGCGCGGTTAAAGTACGGAACCGGAAGTGTGTGCGGTGAGTATTTGCTCGTACAGCAAAGCATGCTCGTAAACTGAGTTACAAATTTACAGCAAGCTTTGCTCAGATAGCGAAATGCTTGCAAACCGAGCTAGTCGTAAACCGAGGTTCCACAGTACTAAAACAAGAGAGTCAAGAGCCTTCAGGTCATAGAGGGGTTATCTAGCGCCTCTCCCTTCCCCATTGCAAGGCGATGCTCATGACATCTGTCAGCCAATTGCCAAGTTTTCTGCATGGCTGGCACGTTTTGTGCACCCATCTTGTAGTCGATACCTGGCAGGCAAGTAACTGACTGATTACTAGAAAGGGGGTCATTCAATATGACAGCAGAGTACAGCACTCTTGCATCGAGGAGGAAAAGGGGGCTTGGGACTGACTCACGGGCTGTGGGGGTCCCAGTGGTGGATATATGTCCCCTATATTTTGGGTAAATGATAAATCTCCATTGTGGCTCTTTAAAGGGGTTGTCCAGCATCTATCACTTCTGCATCGGCTGAAGTGATGTCCATTGCCTTCTTGCCAGATATAAACAGCCAGCCATGCATAAGATTTCACAAACAGCTGATGAAAGGCAGATTTGCAGCAGCGCTCAGACATGTGAAAACAAGAGGGGCTGGATAGCCGCTTTAAAAGATTAAGAACATTTTAGCCTTGTATGGCCATGACAGGTATGATGGCATCCAGGTGCTGGCTACAAAAGGTGGAGGTACAAGAAAGCAGAGGTCGAATCAGCTGGGCTATTTTACAACTCCCATGGGAATGAATGGAAGATACCTGTGGCAGAATATAGTGCAATAGGGTCTTAACTAGTGATGGGTGGACCCGGACTGTAAAAGTTTGAATCCGCGTGGGTTCACAATTACCTGTGCACTGACACCAGGTCCGGAGTTCTCAGAGAACTTATCCGGATTTGTTAACTCGGGTAATTATAAAGAAAATATAGGAAAAAGTAAGAAAATGTGAAAAGCAGGCGCGTTATACTTACTAGTCTCCTGCACATCTGTTACACTACTTTCGGGGCCGCTCCTTATCCTTCATACATATGCACTGCTTCTCTTACCCACTGGCAGTCCCCGCGTGGCACCGACAGCTGCCACTAAGTCCTCTCCATTACTAATCTAGGGCTTAGTGACAGCTGTGAATGGCACCACACCAGGGTAATCAGGATGAGCCGGATAAAGTTCCGAGATTGTCGCATCTCATGAATGCGACCATTCTAGGTAGCTGCAGACTGCTATTTTTAGGCTGCAGGGCCCAATATCCATGGGTCTCTTCAGCCTGAGAATACTAGCCCACAACTGTAGGCTTAATCATGGCTAGGTATCAAAATTGGGTGGACCGCATGTCGTTTTAAAATTATTTAATTAATTAAAGAAAAAAAAAACCTCATAAGTTCCTTCTTATTTTGATACACAGCCAAGATAAGCGCACGGCTGGGGGCTGCAGCCTGTAGCCGTATGCTTTATCTGTGCTGAGTATCCTGATATGGAAGGACCCTATGACAATTTATTTTTACACCACAATAGGGACACACAGCATCTGTGATTGCAAGCAGTCAGATACACTGTCACACGGGCTTGGGGTGCTGTCTGACTGCAACCAATCAGCGGCGCCGAGACTGCTGGGGGAAGCAGCGCATATGTATGAGTTTAATGAGCGGCCCCGGAAGTAGTGTTACAGTCTCTTGGGAGACTGGTAAGTATAACACGCCTGCTCTAATCCCCTTATCCCTTCTACCACCATTTTAACACTAGAAGTCCCAGAGAGGGGTCATTTAACATTTCTACCTTTGGAACCCAGAGACGGGTGGAATGACCTGAAGGATTTTAGCTAACATCCTATAATCACCGACTTTTGTTCTGTAATTAAGGCCATTACTGTCGCACCACAGGAGGTTGTTGTTTTCCATTGAGTTTAGCCATTTAGTTTCTAGTTCGTTCTATTCAGTTTGGACTAAGGGTCATTTGACCCTCTTTCGGGACTTCAGAGGGGAGCTCGAAATTTCTGGGACTTCTAGTGTTAAAGCTCAGGTCCCCATAAACTTATATGGGGACTGGTGTCCTGCCCGATATCCAGGATTAACTCCAGGCCCAAACCAGGTTTTTTTCTTCTTTTAAACCTGGTTGGAGCCGCAGATCCCGGGTATCTGTGTGTCCGCCCATCACTAGTGTTAACTGGTTAATAAAAATGACAAGAAGAGGGAAGCTTCTCACCTAAAGTGGTTGAGTGAGACACAACCACTGAGGAACAGAGAAATGGCTACTGCAGATCCAAGGGTGAAATCACCGGAAAAATGCTGAATGGAGTGTGCTGCCGTGATAACCAGGCGTGATGAGTCCAATGGGATATTTAGAATAATATACGGTTTATCTACATAAAATGCTTAGATCATAAACCGTAAAATATTCTAAAAATCCCATTGAACGCACCTAGTTTTTCACGGCAGCGCGGAGGAACCACTTTATACTCCATTCAGCATGGAAATTAATGGGAAACTGACTAGCACAGTTAGGAATAACCCTGTAAGGCTATGACTGGCTTAAAGAGGACTAGTCAGCCTATTGGTGGCACATTTGCATAGTCCAATGATCGGGAACGATTGTCGGCCGTGTGAAAGGGCCTCAACTGAGGGTCACCCATGGCTCTGGCATCAGCAGCCCTCTTCCCATTAGTAAATGCACCATAATGGGATATGAAGAACTGTTGGCTGAAAGCAGACAACCCCCTTTAAGTGACCTAATCAGTTTCTTTTGAGGCATTATAGAATAATTATGTTAATATGCAATTATCACCTAATTTTCCTCCGCGGTAACCTCAGGGGGTAGTATATAGAAGTGTTATAACAAGTGCTGTTAGTTTGCAAAAATACTGATGTAGGAAACCTTGTAAATAAGGATCGCTGGAGGCGTTCATATGATCTGTCATTTATAGGAAAAAAACGAGGAAAGGTCACATTTCTCTTACTGAAGGCTCCTGTAAATCGCAACCTGTTTTTAATAATATATTTTCGCGTGTAACTGGCATTTCCCGTCAGTGGGATCTGCATGGATTAGATGTTGGCGCAAGCTTTACTTTATAAGTTCCTTTGTACATACACATTTCCTTTTTTTTATTCTTACTAATTTATGGCATTTCTTAATTGATTTTATAAATAAAATAAATGAAATCTTTATCACACACAAAACATGTCAATATTACTCCCTAACCCCTCTACCACCCAGGAGAGGAAGGAAGAAAAGAAATAAAAATATATAACTGTTACAATATCATTCATAGTTACCCAGTAAGCACTCGAGGCCCCAGAATCAATTCAACTTTCTTATTACAGGTACCACAGAATAAATGGATTGTTGGGATCTATTTAAAGGGATTTTTCCATGTTAGGCCGGGGCCACACGGGGGCTACTGTGATCCTCGCATGACAATCGGCTCACACTGGCAGCACAGCGGGAGCAGAGTTTCACTGCAACTGAGGTCCGGTCATACTATCAGACCACAGCTGCGGGGGGCGAGCCGGCTCTGAGGAGGGGTGGGCCAGCGCTGCGGGGGGAGGGATTTCTTTCTCCTCTGTTGCCGGCTATTGCCATTCTCGCCCTGCACTCGCGGTACACCAGTGTAATGTGAGTGCAGTGCGATTTTTCTCTCGCCCCATACACTTGAATGGGTGCGAGAGAAACAAGGATCACATTGCACCCGCAGCATGCTGCGATTGTTTTCTCTGTCCGATTAAGGCTGAGAAAATAATCGCTCATGGGTGCTGCCACATAGGCTAATATTGGTCCTAGTGGAATGCGATGTTTTATCGCATTCCACTCGCTCCGATTTTCATTTTCTTAGGCCTTAGTTAAAGTGAATCTGTCTCTAGATTCTTGAGCAGCATAACGTAGAGACAGAGACCCTGATTCCAACGATGTGTCACTTACCAGGTTACATTGTAGTTATGATGAAATCACTGTTTTATCAACAGATTTTCATTAGAGGACTGTTGCGAGGTTGTCCTCCTTAGCTATGAGTTCTATATAACCCCTCCCCCAAACACTGACTGTGAGGCCCCCTTCACACACCTGTGTCTGCGGTACATGTGGTGTCCATTTCCACCCATACTGGAGACATGGACACACGTAGACCCATTAAATTCAATGGGTTTGTTCACATGTCTGAATTTTGACAGAAACCGTGTGTACATGTGCTCCACACGGTGACATGTTCATTTTTGGCCGACAGCACAGATGTTACACGGACCGCATACTGATGTGATCCGTGTGACACATACCGGAGGACACCTTACTGAAAGTAAATTAAATGGAATTTTATACCTACCTATCTTTGCCTCTGCTGTTGCTTCCGGGTCCTGCTCATTATGCCTCATGAATATTCACTGTACTGACTGCGGATCTGGAAGCAAGTGTAACAGCAGCTCCAGGGACAGGTAAGTATACAATTTCATGCTGTTTGTATGCTATCTGGATGACACACGGATGGCCCACAGAACGGACCGTGCAGCTTTCTGCACTGACGTGTGAAGGGTTCCTGAAGCAGCTTTCTGCCAATGCACAGTGCACACAGAAAGCTGCCAAACAGTGGTGTGGGCAGGGTTACACAGAGCTCAGCATTCAGAGAACTGCAAGATCAGCAAAGAAAATAGGGATTTTTATCAAAATTGCAGCAAATAGCTTAGTAAGTGAAATAGCACTGGAATAATCAGGGTCTCTTCCCCTACGTTATTTTGCTCTTACATGGGGCTGAAAAAAAAAAAACTTGGTTTCCTTTAACACTAGAACTACTGGACTCGTGACACCTATATAGAAATACATGGTGCAAAGTAGTCAAAATGACTACCTCAGTAGTTCTAGTGTTAAAGGGAACCGGTCACCGGATGTTTATAATACTCGCCTAACGGTCGGTGCGGAGCAGACTGGTTGGATGAGCGTCTCCATTCTCCAGGACCGCTCCTCCTCTTTCGGCCATCTTTGTCCTTCTTATGAAGCTAGTGTGGATGACACGTTCTACGTCATATACACAAGCTGATATTCAGGTTTCGCGCAGGCGCACTACAATAGTTTGATCTGCCCTACTCAGGGCTGATCAAAGTGCGCCTGCGCAGGACCTCAATGTCGGTGAGTGTATATGATGTAGAACGCATCATCCACCCTAACTCCAGAAGAAGGACAAAGATGGCCGAAAGAGGAGGTGCCGTACAACGGAGACGCCCATCCGACCAGTCTGCTCCGCACCGACCATTGGGTGAGTATTATAAACTTCCGGTGACAGGTTCCCTTTAAAATGTTGCCCATGGCCACTAGCACTGTCTGACATCTGTTTCCTGACTGCAGCGTGCTGTCCCATATACCTTGCATGTGTGCGTATTGGAGGATTTCATTTCCACCAGTTCCCTGATGCATGCCGGCTGCCATTATTGACCCTGTATGGCTTTTCTCACCAGTGCAGACAGCAGTAGGAGAGTTAGGGCTGGCATGATGGCAATCAGCATAGACACTAAAGGGTACTTTACACGCTGCAATATCGGTGCCGATATCGCTAGCGAGCATACCCGCCCCCATCGGTTGTGCGTCACGGGCAAATCGCTGCCCGTGTCGCACAACATCGCTAACACCCGTCACACGGACTTACCTTTCCTGCGACGTCGCTCTGGCCGGTGATCCGACTCGTTTCTAAGGGGGCGGTTCGTGCGGCCTCACAGCGAAGTCGCACGGCAGCCGTCCAATAGCAGAGGAGGGGCGAAGATGAGCGGCCGGAACATGCCGCCCACCTCCTTCTTTCCTCATTGCCGGCGGACGCAGGTAAGGAGATGTTCGTTGTTCCTGCGGTGTCACACATAGTGATGTGTGATGCCGCTGGAACGAGGAACAACATCGTTCCTGCAGCAGCAACGATATTAAGGAAATGAACGACGTGTCAACGTGCAACGATTTTTCACGTTTTTGCGCTCATTGATCATCGGTCATTGGTGTCACACGCTGCGATGTCGCTAATGGCGCCGGATGTGCGTCACTAACGACGTGACCCCGACGATATATTGTTAGTGATGTCGCAGCGTGTAAAGCACCATTAACTCTCTACTGATGGCAGTGAGGAGCCGCCGTGATTCCAGCCAGCATTGCATTACGTGGGGTCATGGTGCAGCCATGGGAGGGTTTAACCTCATACCCTTTGCCCCTTTGTCTCGCTGACGATGATAATTTCTCATTTTCGGATAAGTGGGTCTTGAAAGAAAACCTGATACTCCTATAGTCGGACCCCCACTGGTTGAGGGGCACCAGTGAACTTGTTTTAAATGGCAGAAGCGTCTGTTCTCTCTTGCAACCTCTAACACTAGAACAGATGGATGGAGCATGTAAGGTTTTACCTCTGAGGTGGTAAGAGTGCAGCCACTCATTAACACTGAATTTACCACTTCGTTAGCGACATTGCTTCCTGTTGAGAAACGCTAATATATAATCTCAAATGGAGGGAGCATACATTTGTCTACCTTTGCTTCATAACAAGTCCTGACAGTCACTTTATCGGCTGCACTTTGCAGACATGGAGCAGTTTTATCCCTTTGTTGTAATGATAACTTCTTTGTGCAGCGTTACTGTCCTTGTGAGCAGCGTTCTGCATTTGCCGTCCTGCTGGGCGCTGCTTTAGCACCATTTTGGGGTGCTAACATTGACTATAATTTTATTTTTTTGTCACTGTGGAAACATGTCTTTGGTAGACTGCTGGGCGTCGTGAAATATTCAAGGGGAGTCGCACGCTAGAAATGGATTCCTTTGTGCCGTTAGCACATTTAATTAGGATTAGATCATAAATATCTTTTAATCAACGCATTACCCCGATGAAGGATTATTATTTTTTGCTGTGAGCTTTAAAAAAATAAATAAATAAAAAAAATGATATATATATATATATATATATATATCTTAATTTTGATAGGTTAATAATGTTCCCTGCTGTCTTTTTATTGAATGTAGTGTGTGCCTGTATTAAAGAGTGGTGTAGAGTAATGGAAGTGCAGTGCATGGAAATAAACTAAAAAAAACTTATAGGCCTTGTGCACACATTGCTTCTATTAATCTGTTTTTTTTTTTTTTTTCACCAATTCACTTCAAGGAGTCAGTGATAGGCTATGTGCACACGTTGCGTTTTTTTGACGCTGCGGTTTTGTGCATTTTTGGCCGCTAAAAACGCACTCGTGGCAAAAAAAAACACGGCAATAACGCATGCGTTTTTACCGTGATTTGGTGCGTTTTTGGCTGCGTTTTGCTGCGTTTTTGATCTCTGCGTTTTTTTAATGCATTGCATGAGGGGAAAATGCAGAAAAACGCAGGAAAAAATTGACATGTCCATATTTTTTTTTTAAGCTCAAAAACGCAGCTTAAAAAAAAAAAGTGTGCGGACAGCAAAAATGAAAACTCATAGACTTTGCTGGGGAAGCAAAGTCATGCAGTTTTGAGGCCAAAAACGCACCCGAAAAATGCACTGTGTGAACTTACCCTTAAATAGAGGAAAAAAACGCATGTGTAATGCACACGTTGCTTTTTTTTATATCACTGGGGTTCCCTGCAGCCATTTCCTCATCTCACAGTCTTTACCGCAGGATCTTGCTGCGGGGAAATCTGGCGACGTCACAAGGTGAATGGAGTTCATGCCAGCGTATCACCGGGGTTTCCTGCAGATCCGCCGGCATGAACTCAGTTCACCTTGTGACTTTACCGGGGTTCCCTGCAGCTAGGGCTCGCGGACTTTACCACAGGACTTTGCTACAGGGAACTTCAGTGACGTAGGTGCCCTGGTCTGTGTGGCGATCCGATCCGTACCTTAGTAACCTGGGGTCATCATGGTGATGACCCAGGGTTACCATGGCAGTGATCGGGTAGCTATAATCTCATTACAGGGACTCTGTTGCCAGGCAGAGGTAAGCGATTCCTCTCCCTGCCTCCTGAATGCTTTGAGCATTTAGGCTCTGTGCGCACTAGGCGGATTTTACTGCAGATTTCCCGCGGATTTCGCTGCAGATAATGTTCAAAACCTTTCTGCAGTGATTCACCAGCAAAACCTATGGGTAAAAAAAAAATGCTGTGCGCAGTAGGCTGATTTTGACAGCTACAGGTTTTGCTGCGGGATTCCCGCAGCAAAAAGAATTACATGTCACTTCTTTTCCGCAGGTAGCTGCGGGATTTCACTAATGTAATCGTGAAATCCCGCAGGGAACAACCTGCGGAAAAATGCACCAAATCCTCAACAAAATGCGTGTGGATTTTGGTGCGAACTTATTGCGTTTTTTTCCCGCGAGTGCGGAAATCTTTCAGCGCCTGCGGAATTTTCTTAAGAAAATTCCATTTTCTAGTGCGCACAGGGCCTTAGTGAGTAAGGCTATGTGCCCACGCTGCGGAAAATGCGCGGATTTTGCCACGGATTTCTCGCGGAAAAGCCGCAGATTTTCCAGACATCTGCAGCACAGCTACTCCCCAGCCATTTCTATGGCATTTGGGAAATGTTGTGCCCACGCTGCGGATTTTTCCGCAGCGGAAATCGTGCGGATTTTCGTGTGGAAAAATCTGCATCATGTCAATTATTGTTGCGGATTTCTCCGCAGGGTCCCATATACTTACCTGCCTCACCAGAGTCACTTTCTCCGTCCGGTGTACAGGAGCGCTGTGAATCCAGGTACAGGAAGGAAGAGATGGGCGGAGCCTGCACGAGCTCCGGTCATGTGACAGCCGGAGGTAGTTCAAGCCCGCCCACCTTCTCCTGCAGACGCTGAGAGAGTGACCCGGCTGCCGGAAAGCGAGGTGCTGCGTGATGGAGGTAAGTAATATGAACGCCCCGATCACACCAGCACTTGTTCTGCATTGAGGATGCAGTGCCGAAGCCATGGGACTGTATCCTCAATGCAGAATGCCGCAGCATACCCCCAGGACATTACGCAGCATGGATACAGACAAAAGTTGTGGTGCTGTTTCCTGGGAGCACCTGCGGAATGTCTTGCGGATATATCCGCCGGACACTGTCCCCGTGGGCACATAGCCTAAAACTGCCGGAAGTGGCACAGGCACTGCTGGCAGCAAGAGCCAGGTCCCGGCTGTAAAATCAGCTAGTGACCTAGCTTTGACTGTGGGGGTACAGAGTCTGAACCCCTGTGGTTGCCATGGAAAAAAGCATGTGAAAAAATGCGCAAACGCAATAAAAAATGGTGTTTTTTCAGCTGCTTTTTTCCTGCCAAAACATGCGTTTTTATGTGCAGTTTTTCGCAACGTGGGCATAGCCATACTCCCTTTTATACTTCCTGCCGTCTTAACAACACCTCCGGCTTATTGTCAGGTTACCTTGACTGCAGACGTCATAGCCCGTATCCCCTACGAGTGCTGCAGCCAGTTATTGGCCTCAGCAGTATGATATGTAAGACTGCTGGGGCCTGTGATTGGCTGCAGCGGTCATGGGAGGTGTACTCGCTGTGATGTCTGCAACCAAGGGAAACAGATGAGTAGGGCGTATATATGGCTTGTGGTTCTTCAATGGCAGGCAGTAAGTACAATTTTATATAAAATGTACCCATCACTTCAGGTACCTTTTTTGTATGAGGAATAGCATTAATATTGGTCATTATTTAACTTGCATCGTGCATGTTCACCAGTTTTCCTCTCTACAGGGTCTATTTCTAGTTTTCAGTTGTCTCTGAGCTGGTGGGTGGAGACAAGCTGCTCTGTTGTTTCCTATATACAGGGAGCATTCCTGCTCTTCTTTCTTTGTAACACACAGAAGCAGCAACGGCAAGGAGGATATTGCACATTTAGTTCACATGATTTTCTGAGATTATTTATCACCATTGACCATATCAAACTTGAAGCCAAATGAGGAAACCTTTTTTAATAAAGCCCCAGTGCAAAATTGATTTCTGGACCCAAATACATCCATTGAGGTGTAAAAAGGAAAAAAAAATGTATTGAAACAGAAAAACACGTTGCTGTAATCAAGCTGTTTTCTCCTACATCTTGGTGCTCTCAGATTACATAGCAAAAACCTGGTGACGGATCCCTTTAAAATGGCAGATACATGTTGTCAAGTCATTTTGTGTGTACAAGTAGGATGTCTACCCTTATAGAGGTTGTCCCATAATTGCAACTAAATATCTGATCGATGGGAACACCACGAAAGATAAAAATGGGTGTACTCTGTCTCCTGTTTGATCTATCAGTCCCTGAATGTAACCCTTGCTCCATTGAAAGTGGGGACACAACCCTGTTCTCGTGCCCGCTGGGACCTCCCAGCAGTTCATCTCTTGTTATACATGTTTTTCTTAGTCTATAAGATGTACCATATTTTTCATTTTATAAGACGCACACCAAATTTAGAGAAAAAAAAGTAAAAAAAAATATGGGGTCCGTCTTATAATCCAGCGGTATCTAACTCAGCGGTGGTGGAGCGGGGTCACAGGAGGCAGGGGCGGTGCTGGAATAGGGCAATGCTGCAGGCAGTGCGGCGGGTGTCCCAGATGCTTGATGCGAACGCTGTGAGGCAGGCAGCATCCAGAAACTCTGCGTTGCGGGCTTCATAAAAATGGCGCCCGAAGTTGGCGCTTGCACAAATTGAGCTATCGACTGATTGACGAACTGAGATCTCATCTGCACACCTTCCATCTCTGAGCGCCATCTCCCTTAAGTCCGCTGCTGGGAGATCAATGGACCGAGGCGGCGCATGCGCAGATGAGATCTTGAGTTAAGAGCTCAATCTTCGCACACGCCGGCTCCAGGTGCCATTTATTTGAAGCCCGCACCTCCAACATTTTCAGGAAGGCCCCTGCCACATCCCCCACAGCGAGCACAGCCCAACATGAGCACTGCCCACAAAACAGCCCACAGCATCGCCCCTGCCTCCAGTGACTCCTCTCCACCATCCCCCGGTCAGCTACATTCGGTTTATAAGACGCAGCCCCCATTTTCCACCCAAATTTTTGCAATAAAAAGTGCATCTTATAGTCCAAGAAATACGATAATCATGAGACAACCCTTTAAATTAATGGCTGTTTTTTGTTTGAATGTTAATAAACAACTTACGCTTTACCCTTTTTATCTTTTTATTTTTTTCCAGAAATTGTTTAATGGGAAGAATAACAATATGGAGGAGTCCCAGATAAGTGCTGAGAGTAGCGATGCAAATGAACGCCTCAAAGAGGATGCCAACTTCAACTGTGTCGAAGATGATCTGGCAGATAAGAAAACACAAGAAAGTCCAGCTTCTTTCCAGACAAGTAGCTCATTGCCTGTGCCTGAAGAAATATCGCGAGACAGGTCTGAAAAAGCCTTAAGCAAAGTCCAGGGTTCGTCCTTAACACACGATGGTGCTGCCACTGTTCCTAGTGAAAATCGTATCTTGTCGCAAGGAACTATTAATGGACCAGTTTCCCACTCCTCAAATCCGACTTCCAACCTGAATACAGACAGTTTTTCTTTATCCACACAGCAACCTGTGGCCCCGCAAACCAGTTTGTGTTCAACATTGAAGGTGGTTTATGATCTTCAACAACCTGCAAAGAACACTTTACAGATGTCAAGTCAGCAAGTTTTTTTCTTGCTGCCTGATGTAGCACATGCCAAGAAAGAAACTCATTCCATACATAAACCTCCTACCTCCTCTTCTGTTGGGTGTGAAACATCTAATGGGAATAGTTTCAGATTGGATAGCACTTTAGTAGGGCCGGGAGATGATGCCTGTAACGACAGTATACTGTTGCCCAAGGATGACGTATATAATCGGACCCAAGGTGGCGTTGGTGATGATACTGTAGCAGGAATAGAAGCTAATTTGAGTACCGAGAGAGACTCGGTAACTAATGAAAAAAACGAAGAGACTGAAAGGAACTGTGTCGTGAAAGTCGTGAAAAAGCGCAAACGGAAAATGGACGGTAGTAAGATAACGCGATGCTATTCGGAAGACGCTTATAATGATGTGAATTATATTTCCAAGAAATCTAAGCTATTAAATTTAGATATGATGGAGCACAGTGATGAAGAGCAAGTGATCGCGCCACACAAGTATGAACTGATGAAGATCAAGTCCGAATCTTCTATTGATGAGTCTGAAGATCATCTTCCAAAAGAAGCTATAGAAGCGATCAATCATTACATGTATAGTCCAGTTTGTGACTATTCCGACGAAACGTCTCCCGTTCACGTCGACGCCTTCTTTCCTGGTGACGGGCAAAGTTGCGATTCTCCGTCGCCGCCAACATGCGCTAGCGATCAAGAGCCATCGTTTTACCCCTGCACAAAGTGCAATGTGAATTTTAGGGAGAAGAAGCACCTGCACAGGCATATGATGTATCATTTGGATGGTAATAATCACTTTCGCCACCTTAATGTTCCAAGACCATATGCTTGTAAGGAGTGTGGGCGAACATTTAGAGACCGAAATTCACTTCTTAAACATATGATTATTCACCAGGAACGCCGGCAGAAACTGATGGAGGAGATCCGCGAATTGAAAGAGCTCCAAGATGAAGGTAGAAGCGCACGGTTGCAATGTCCACAGTGCGTGTTCGGAACCAACTGTCCAAAGACTTTTGTTCAGCATGCCAAAACCCATGAGAAAGACAAAAGATACTACTGTTGCGAAGAGTGTAACTTCATGGCCGTTTCCGAAAATGAATTGGAGTGTCATAGAGGTATTGCTCACGGGGCGGTGGTCAAATGTTCTGTTCTGAACGCAGAGGTCCCCAAAAGAAAATATCAGAAAAAAACATTGAAAAACTCTTATTTTCTTTCGTCCAAAAAGCCCACGACGTACATGTGTAAGATGTGTCCATTTACCACGTACGCCCGTAACATTTTAAAGAAACACATTGCATACGCACATTCTCCATCCTCTATGGACCAGTTTAATGGTCCTGTCGTTATTAAACAAGAACGTTTCTCAGATAATGAGATTGTAGATAGCGATGCTGAGGCTAAAGAGTTTGTCAAACAGTCCCATTCTTTTCCAAAGAATTCTGTCTTGAAGCAGGACATGAAAAGACCATATGGCTCTCTTGGCCAGAGCAACACTTTCACCCGGCTGTACAGAAAGCAGAAAATACAAAAAGCTCGGAAAAGTGCTGGCCAGGCTCTTGACTGTGGTCCTACAATTTCTCCAAATAAATCTCTGCTCTTCGGCAGTAATGACCAAAAACATAGGTATTTTCTGATGAAACAAAAACCTACAAAGATGAACCATGCGTACAGGTACAGTCAGAAATGGGATGGCTATAAAACCTTAAAGAAATCCAACAATTTATACCCACTGAACTTAAAAAAGGAAGAAGATGATGAGGATTCGACTAATTCTTTACACCTGCTGTCTAACTCATCCGGCCTTCAAGAAGAATGCTTGATCATGGATCCTCATAACCGGCATCCTGGTAGGCTTGTTGGCTTCAAAGATCGGGTAGCGGTCAAAAGGGTGCGCAAATCCGATCTTGAGAGGCAGGTCACAGAAGAAGATATGGATAATTACCCCGATTTCCTCCAAAAAATGACTTACGTCGTGTTGAAGAAGCTTGACTCATCCGAAAAAAAGGCGGATTATGAATCATGGGAGAATAGCGAGCTTTGTGATTATAGTACGGAGTCACAGGACGATACATACAACAGCCCACCAAAAAAGGCGGTTTACCCAATATTCAAGGATAAATCTAAAGCTATTCAACACAACGAAGAAAACTTGCAGTTTAACGATGATGATGGATTTTATTTTGAGTATTATGAAGATCTCGATGGGGAGGATTACTTACACGAAATGTCCGGTTTTGATCCAGAAAATGCAGATTCTGCACTGCCAAGAAATAGTTCTATATTCCACTGGAGTGACTTGACTCTCGAAAAGAAGTCCTGTCCATATTGTCCCGCAACTTTCGAAACTGGGGTCGGGTTATCAAATCATGTTCGGGGACATTTGCATAGAGCCGGATTAACCTACGAAGCTCGCCATGTGGTGTCAGCAGAACAGATAGCAACAAGTGATAAAATGCAGCACTTCAAGAGGACTGGAACACCAACAAAGCGTGTAAGAAAAGGTAAACAATGCTAATGTTTTTAATCTTGGAGTTTCGTAATGGAATTTATTATCTTTAGCATCATCATTGAGTTGGGCTACTCCCTATGCAATGTGCACAATGACAGTGCGCTCTGTGTTGTCGGCTCAGATCAGTAGTGATGAGTCGGCAATAGAGTGGTATTAGAATACCTGTCTTGCAGAAATCGAAGCCTCCTTGCAAGTGACGTTACTGGCCTCTGCACACTAGGTAGTCTGACTGTGTGTACTGACAGTGCACTCTGCTCTGTTTCCAGCTCGCCACTACTGATCTGAGCCTACAACTGAGCACAGTCATTGTGCACATTGCGCAGGGACTAACTCAGCCCCTGAAACGAGCGTCACTGATGGCGCTTCTTTTCAGGGAGGAGGCTGTGGCAGCGACCGCAAACTCTATACCCTAATAACACTTCATTTCAGGGATGGAGCAGAGGCTGTGGGAGTGACCGCAGCCTCTGCCTCCTGATGACGCTTCATTTGTGTGTCCCAGCATACAGTGGGATTCTCAAACAAAGCGTCATCAGAGAGGAAGTGAGGAACAAAATATAATAGTTACATATGGAAGGATAGGGAATTTTTAATGAAAGTATGTTAGAAATTAGTTTAGATTATGGCACTAAATAGATAGGGATTTAGAATGAAAATTACTTTGTCCTTGGGACCATTCTTTAATTCTCAATTCATGGTAAAATCTGTTGTCAGTGAAGACACAGCAAGAATATTCTGTCTAATGATGAATACAAAAATGGCATGCTGTGCCATTGCTTTGTTTGCCTGGTCAGATAATTATATTGACAAGGTGATTGGGTAAGTTTCAAGAAAATGTTCTGTGCAGAGGATATAGCAGATGTTATAATACATAATTAGAAAGACACATAAAATATATACCTTAGTTTTCAGATTATAAGACGAACCTTTCCTCCCAAACATTTGGGAGGACAGTGAGGGGTGCATTTTATAATCCGAATGTAGCTTACCAGGAGGTGGTGAAGAGGGGTAGCAAGGGCTGGGGCGCTGTGCTAGTTAGTGATGGGTGGATGTGCTGGGGCTGCAGCTGGGGTTGCGAGCCATGATGGCTTCAAATAATGGCGCCCGGAGTCGGAGCTTGTGCAAATGGAGCTTTCGGCTCAAGATCTCATCTGCGCACGCGCCTCCTTCAGTGCTTTGATCTCAGAGCAGCGGACTTAAGGAAAATGGCGCCTGGAGGTGGCGCGTACGCAAATGAGATCTTGGCTTGTTGTTGAGCTGAGATCTCAATCTGCGCATGCGCCGACTCCGGGTGCCATTTCTTTAAAGCTCCTGCAGCCCCAGCACGGCTGCCACCGTCGACAGTTTCTGGGACTGCATCTGGGACGCCCACTGCACCAACCTGTTCCACCACCGCCCCTGCCTCCTGTGGCCCCACTCCATCACCGCTGCCACTCTCCTCCGGTAAGACACCACCAGATTATAGGACTATCTACAATTTTTTTCACCATTTTATTCTCTAAATTTGGGGTGCATTTTATAATCCAGTGGTGTCTTACCGGAGGAGAGCGTCAACAGTATCGAAAAATACAGTAGTTTAAAGGATATGTGCACATTTTTGGGTTATATTATTTCCACTGTTGGATTTATTAAAATGTTTTAACTGTTAGGTCTTTTACAGGCTGTTTGTCTGCAATAAGCTGGCTGCAGAATGAATTAAATGAGAAGCGATCAGTGAGCCCCTTCTGGCTGGAGAATTTGTAATATATTTTATAATTTGTGCTTATAATCATATACCTCATCAGAGTTGAGTTGAACTTTGAAGTGGTCATAAAATCAGCTCCGAGGCTGAGAATGACAGGAAAAAAAGCTAAAAATCGTCCATCAGAAGGATCTCATTGATGGATTCTCACCTTATTCAAGTGAGAACTAGTCAGGAAGATCCTTCTGATTGTGTTTTGTAACTTTATTTTTTTCTGCTTCTTTTAGCTAATTTATGGCCACATCAAATTTCAGCTCAACTTTGATGTGGTCTGTGGTTATAAATCAGCACTGAGGAGACCTTAAAGGCCACTTTACACGCTGCGATATCGGTACTAATATTGCTAGCGAGCGTACCCGCCCCTGTCGGTTGTGCGTCACGGGCAAATCGATGCCAGTGGCGCACAACATCGCTAACACCCATCACACGGACTTACCTTCCCTGCGACGTCGCTCTGGCCGGCGATCCGCCTCTTTTCTAAGGGGGCGGTTCGTGCGGCGTCACACGGCAGCCGTCCAATAGAAGCGGAGGGGCGGAGATGAGCGGCCGGAACATCCCGCCCACCTCCTTCCTTCCTCATTGCCGGTGGACGCAGGTAAGGAGATGTTTGTTGTTCCTGCGGTGTCACACATAGCGATGTATGCTGCCGCAGGAACGAGGAACAACATCGTACCTGCAGCAGCTATATTAAGGAAATGAACGACGTGTCAACGAGCAACGATGTTTCACGTCTTTGCGCTCGTTGATCGTCGCTCGTTGGTGTCACACGCTGCGATGACGCTAACTGCGCCGGATGTACGTCACTAACGACGTGACCCCGGCGATATATCGTTAGCGATGTCGCAGCGTGTAGAGCACCCTTTAGGCTATGTTACCACGTTGCGTTGTGTCCCTGCAGAAATTTCTGCAGCGATTTGAACAGCACACGTGCGCTTCAAATCGCTGCAGAAACACTGCGTAATGAATGCAGTGAAAAAGCCAATTTCATGCGCTCTGGATGAAGCCCCCACCATAGACAGAGCGGGACCTGCATCCAAAGCGCACGGAATAAGTGACATGTTGCTTTTTAGAACACAGCGTTTTTGCAGCATGCAAATCGCTGCGTTCTAAAACGCAACGTGTGCATGGATTATGCACAATCTTCATAGATTATGCTGGGGACGCAGGATGCATGAGCTTACACTGCAGTGCTAGACGCAGCGTAACTGCATGCTAATATGCAACGTGGGCACAGAGCCTAACTAAAAAATAAAATTCAATGACAGATAATCAGTTCACTCATTCCGCAGCTAGCAAAGAGCAATGAAACAAAGAGGATGCATAATCCAAATAGTGCATCATTTTAAAACCCAATTGCAAAATGTTTCTAATCAGAAAATAGTGCAGGGCATTACCTATTCAAAAGAATCGGAGATGTTCTGCAGTAGCTAGCAGCGGCCACTACACATTGTCAGGAGCTGTGGCATGTTGCTCCGCTTATACGGTATGTAGGTACATCCATCCAACGTCCATCTTGTAACAGCTGATCGTGGGGGTCCCAGGTATCTGACTCCCACCGATCTGATGTTGATAACATAATATCCTATGGATAGATCATCAATATTTTCTAACCTTTTCAATTTAATTCATGCAAAAAAAAAAAAAATTGCCACACTTTGTTTCTATCCTCTTAGCTATTTGATTTCTATTATTTGAACATAAAGGCTCCCGTTTTAGCAAGACCAGCAATTTTCTTGCTGGTCTTGATTAGTTAGGGGCATGTTGGAGTCAAAAGATCCTGGATTCATTGAAGGGAATCTGTCACCAGGTTTTTGCCACTTAATCTGAGAGCAGCATAACGTAAGGGCAGAGATCCTGATTCCAGCGATGTCATTTGCTGGGCTGCTTAGTGTAGTTTTGATAAAGACTGTTTAATCAGCAGGATATTATCATTAGAGGATTACTTGGCATGCTGCAGGCAGTCCAGCATATTCATGAGTTCTGTATAACGCCTAGATCTGCAGTAGAGAAAACATTGATTTGATCAAAATGACAGCAAATAGCTCAGTAAGTGACATCACTGGAATCAGGATCTGTCTCTACATTATGCTGCTCTCAGATGAGGGACAAAACCTGGTGACAGATTCCCTTTAAAAGGTACATGCATTTTAATAAATTAGGAGTGTTTTAGGAGTTGCATGTACCTCCAAGTGCCACACCGGAAGTCCAACTCCAGTCAGAGACTGGCGTAAGATTTCTGGTGTAAGGAACATCACAGCTCATCATGAATTAAACGAACCTTGGGGTCAGGTCATCATGAATTAGACGAGCTGTGGCTGCAGATCATCATGAATTAGACGAGCTGTGGAGTCTGTCCCTCACCGCACCTCTGTACCGCCCCAGCTCTGCCAATTGTGGCAGAAGTGGTAGAAAATGGCGTGGAAACTACAAGATTCTCAAAACATTCAAGACTTTTATAAGCAATTTATGCCAGAATTCTGGCAATAGTTCTTTGCTGAATCAAGGCCATAATGTTTGGTTTACATCTGGAGAACTTTATTGGGCTGTCCTAAACAAAGTGGCTTGATTGATCCAGTGACCATTTATACCTTTTGGTTTTGCTTGAACACCTTGTCAACATTCCTGGTCACGTACAACAAACCGCTTTTCCACCTTACGGTTAGTGACTAAAGATGAGTGAACCCAAACAATAAAGTGCGGGGGTTCATGCTAGACACCTGGTGTCCGGGACTCAAACACTGACTTTTTAAAAAAAAAAAAAAGCATGGGTTTGATTTTGTTGTTCGGGTCATATTCGTGTGCTAATAAAGTTTGTTGAAAGGCTGCAGTGCAGCCAATCAACAAGCTTTATTTAATGCAGAGGTTGCCTGCATGCTTCTGTGAACAATAGGGCTGCAACCATCAGCGGTCAGCTTTAGATTGGCTGGTTATCAAAAATGGAGGTGATCCCACGTCATTTTAAAAAATTATTTAAGTAAATAACTTTAAGAAAACAGATTGGGGTACGTGCTATTTTTTATAACCAGCTAAGGTAAAGCAGACAGCTGGGGGCTGGTATTATCAAGGTAGGAAGCCACGTGGTTATTTGGCCCTTCCCTGCCTAAAATTAGCAGCCCACAGTAATATTTGTGAGGTTGATGTCAGCTGTAAATTGACAGCTGGCATCAAGCCCAGACGTTACTAATGAAGAGACATCTATCAGACATCCCCATTACTACCCTGGCAAGTACACAGCTAAAAAACACGTAGACACTGGTTAAAAAAAAAGTTCATTGAATAAAGACTCCCCCACACTTCCTTATTCACAAATTTATTCATTCAATAAACTTTTTTTTCCCTCAGTGTCTTAACTCTACACTTGCCAGGTTAGTAATTGAGGTATCTGATAGATACTTCTCCTTTACTAACCCTTGGGCTTGATGCCAGCTGTCAATTCACACAAGACATAACCTCAAATTATTATCCCGATTGCTACCTCACCAGTGCAATCAGGAAGAATCGGACAAAGCTCCAGAACTGGCACTTCTAGTGGATTCGCCACTTCTGGGGTGGCTGCGGGTTGCTAATTTTAGTCTGGGAAGGGCCCAATAACCATGGGCCTTCCCAGCCTCATTATACCAGCCCCCAGCTGCCTGCTTTACCTGTGCTGGTTATCAAAAATAGACGGGAGCCCACACTTTTTTTTAAAAAAAAATGTATTCCCTATCCACATGTTTGCAAGGCAATTGCTCCCTTTTTCTTTTTTTTACAGCCCCCTAGCCCTTACTATGACCATTGTGTAGCATAGAAGTTTGGATTCCAATTTACTTATATGGGGTTTGGGGTCCGCTCATCCCTATTGGGGACTATTTGCAGTAAAGTTTTCTGTGTACCCTACAAATCTCATGGCTGATAACTACAGCAGTATCAGTCTTATTCATGAAATAGATGAAGCCTCAGCTGTCTTCGACTCTCAACATCAGATGAAAACTGTACGATATTGACTATATTATCTGCCTTACTGCTAATCCTTTGTAAAATATATTGAATTATATACGGGTAAAATGAATAATTATGTTTTTGTTTTGTTTTTTAACCTTAGTCGTAGAGAAGTCGGAGAGTCCTTCTGAGCACACTTGTGCACTCTGTGGAGGCTGGTTTGATACAAAAATTGGATTGTCAAATCATGTTCGAGGTCACCTGAAAAGACTAGGCAAAAATAAATGGGATGCACACAAATCGCCCATCTGTGTCCTGAATGAAATGCTGCAAAATGAAGAAAAGTATGAGCAACTCCTAAAAGTTCTTAATAATAGGCGCACTGTTCACAGGCCTTACACCCATCACAAATCTTCCAGTAATGACTGTTCAAGGTCCAATGCTGTACATCATGAAGCACACCGTAATGGCCTCAAACATGAAACTTTGTCTGGTCAGATGGAGGAAGGGTTCCACCTAAGTGAATGTGATGAAGCCGGTGGACATGATGAGAAGGATAAACCTCTTTCCTTAATCGAACTACTTAAATTGAAAAAATCAGGTGACGAGAGGAACATGGAATCTTCTCAAAAGGTCAATCAAACTGCAAGGAAGAGGTTTATACAAAAATGCCTTCATCCACTCAATGAAGACTGTTCTTTGATGTGCAGTTCCCACAGAGGAATGGACTTCGCTTTACAGTCAGGTGAGAATAGAAATTCTATGCTCTCGTATAGCATGTTCTGCCTTTTAAAACCCTATAAGCTTCTGTTCATACTACCTTCATGACTTTCTTCCTTAACGAATTGATATCTGGTCTGAGGGATCCCATTGACCTATTTTAAAGTCCAATGACCTACACCATGGTCCTGTTAATTTCATTAACCTATATTTTTGTCCTGGTCTATACCATTTACCTAGACCAATGCCCTAATAGGTACCACTGACTTACAAAAAGGTCCTGTCTAACCCCATTGATCTACAAAATGTTCATGATATATCTTGTTGCCCTAGACCATGCCCCTCATGGATCCCACTGTTCTAGAACATTTCACTGATGAATCCTGTTGCCCTAGACCACAGCCCTAATGGATGCCTTGCTTTATACCATTTTTTGATTAATCCCCTTGTCCTACACCAAAACCCTGATGGATCTCCTTGTCCTACACGAAGGCCCTGATGGATCTCGTTGCTTTACATCAAGACCTTGCTGGATCACATTGGTCTAGACCAGTGGCCTGATGGATCCCGTTATCATAGACAATGGTCCCTGATGACTTAGGCCACCAGCCTGATGGATCCTGTTAACCTAGAACACAGGCCTGATGGATCCCGTTATCATAGACAATGGTCCCTGATGACTTAGGCCACCGGCCTGATGGATCCTGTTAACCTAAAACACAGACCTTGATGGATCCTGTTGCCTTAGACCACAGCCCTGATGGAACCCATTGTCCAAGTCCACGGCCCTGATTGATCCTATTGACCTAGACCACGCTTCTGATTGATTTCGTTGACCTAAACCACAGCCTTGATTGATCGCCTTGACCTAGACTACTCCCCTGAATGATTCCATTGACCTAGACCATGGCCTTGAAGGATTCTGCTGCCGTAGACCACGGCTCTGAAGGATCCTGCTGACAGGAGACCACAGTCCTGAAGAATCCTGTTGCTGTATACCGCAGCCCTGATGGATCTTGCTGTCGTAGACCACGACCCAGATGGATCCTGCTGCCGTGTACTACGTCACTGAAGGATCCTGCTGCCATGTACTACGTCACTGAAGGACCCTGCTGCCGTAGACCATGGCTTTGAAGTACCCTGCTGCCGTACATCATGGCTTTGAAGGACCCTGCTGCCGTACATCATGGCTTTGAAGGACCCTGCTGCCGTAGACCATGGCACTCATGGATCCTGCTTCTGTAAACCATGTCCCTGATGGATCCTGCTGCCATGTATTACGGCACTGATGGATCTTACTACCGTAGATCATGGCCCTGATGGATCCTGCTACCCTAGACCATTGGACTGTTGGATCCCATAACAAAGTCCACATGTATTTTTAGGAAATAGCAGTGCGGACCATGCTGTTCTTGGCTCAAAACCCCTACATTCCGTCAGAATTTAATGTGATCTAAAGAGCACCTGCTACCTATTGAAAAATCATTAAACCCCACCTTTAAAAATTATGTTCACACCTTCTATTATTCTAATTTTTAGTGAAGATTAATTTTTCAATTAAATAAAAAACACAATTTCTCCCAACACTGAACAGCAAGTTGTGATTAAATCTGTCCTGCCATGAGTCCATACATCATTGCCTGCACACCGTCGCACCCCTGCACGTCCGTGTTACATGCACCTATGATGTTCAGATTCTCAGTTTCTGGGTTTACAGTTTTTGCTCATTGCCGGGGAAAACATTGATAGTTTGTTGATCATTTGCTTAGCACAAAGATTTTTGCAAGAAACTTCAAATCATTAACTTTCATTATTGGTTGCGCATCCAGAGTAATGAACATAAAAGGCAGTAAATAAAATGTTTTGTCTAACAGCTGTTTGGTGGTGTGTTATACCACCTTTTCTCCCAGTCTTCATCAGCAACCTAATTTAGTGCTGCGCCTTTTTACAGTCTTGTGGGTAAAACACTTTAATTACCACTTTGTCAAGTAGACTTTTAATTCTGTTCATGAACATTGTGGAAGCGCCTGTGTACTGTGCACCGGCAGGATCACATTACTTCAATGATGCGACTACCGTGTTTCCCCGAAAATAAGACGGGGTCTTACATTATTTTTTGCTCAGAGATGGTCTAGGGCTTATTTTCAGGGGTTGTCTTATTGTTTCCATGAACAACAATCCACATTTATTCTTGAACAAAAAAAAAAATCAACATTTATTCAAATAGTCATATTGCATTCTGGAACATCAACATTTCTCTCCAAACACACACACAGCAGCTTGTCTCATCTTCTTCAACTTTAGACCTTTGGTCACATGACATGATGTCACAAAGGTCCTTAAGCAGTCCTATCATCAGGACCTAAACGCTGGGGCCCCTAGGAGAATAGGGGCCCTGTGAAATTGCCCAGTTTGCTATCCCTCTCCCTAATGCCAGCCCTGCATACCAGTCTGTATCCTGGTCAGTTCTTTTAGACTTCTGCAATTAAGGGACCTTCGATTACATCATGTCACATGACTGTGAAGTCATCAAGGGTCCTTGAACAATCTTAATTTCAAAATACAACTGCTGGGGTCCTTAAGAGAGTGGGGTACCTGAGAAATTGTGCAGTTTGACTCTCCCTTACACCAGCCCTGACTGTAACTAGGGCTTATATTTCAAATATACTCCAAAAATTGGGTAAAATCATGCTAGGGCTTATCTTCTGGGTAGGTTTGATTTTCATGGAAACAGGGTATGAATGGCTGCTGTAGTTTGCTCTTCAGTGGCCTAAAGCTCATGTGCAGGTTCTGCCTAAGGCTAGGTTCACACACTGCGTTTTTTTGACGCTGCGTTTTGTGCGACAAAAACGTGGCCAAAAACGCACGCGTTTTTGCCGCGATTTGGTACG
The DNA here is from genome assembly GCF_048569485.1 of Anomaloglossus baeobatrachus. Taxonomy (NCBI): domain Eukaryota; kingdom Metazoa; phylum Chordata; class Amphibia; order Anura; family Aromobatidae; genus Anomaloglossus; species Anomaloglossus baeobatrachus. The sequence continues at coordinate 191,112,522 of NC_134360.1, read as the reverse complement.
TTTTTTGCTGCGTTTTGCTGCGTTTTTGCTCACTGCGTCTTTATGCGTTTTTTATCAGTGAACAAAAAAATGTTTGATGTCATTTCCTTCCTCAATATGTTCTTCATTCTCCACTAGTGTATGCAGGAGAGCAGACAGCTGCAGAACTACAAGGCTCAGCATACTCAATCCAATAGTGTATGCAGGAGAGCAGACAGCAGCTGCAGAACTACAAGGCTCAGCATGCTCCATCCAGGACTGTATGCTGGAGGGAGAGTCAAGGCTCAGCATCCTCCATCCAATAGTGTATGCAGGAGAGCAGACAGCAGCTGTCGAACTACAAGGCTCAGCATCCTCCATCCAATAGTGTATGCAGGAGAGCAGACAGCAGCTGTCGAACTACAAGGCTCAGCATCCTCCATCCAATAGTGTATGCAGGAGAGCAGAGAGCAGCTATCGAACTACAAGGCTCAGCATCCTCCTTCCAGGACTGTATGCAGGATTTCTTTGCCCCCCCCCCCCAAACAAAAAAGATGACGTGAGCTTCGCCATATTTTTGTATGCTAGCCGGGTACAGCAGGCAGGTACGGGCTGCCCCCAACCCCCAGCTGCCTATTTGTACCCGGCTGGGAACCAAAAATATAGAGAAGCCCTTTTTTTTAATTATTTCATGAATTTCATGAAATAATTAAAAAAAAATAATGACGTGAGCTTCGACTAATTTTTGTGTCCAGCCGGGTACAAGTAGGCAGCTGGGGATTGGAATCCACAGTGCAGGGTGCCCATGCTTTCACCCCCGCTGCGAATTGCAGTCCGCAGCCACCCCAGAAAATTGCGCTTTCATAGATGCGCCATCTTCTGGCGCTGTATCCAACTCTTCCAGCTGCCCTGATGCCGGGTGGCTCACTAGGTAATAATGGGGTTAGGGCTAGCTGTATATTATCAGCTGGCCCTAAGCCCGAAATTCATGGTGTCAAGCCAATATTAGACATTGGCACCATGAATTTCTAGTAAAGATAAAAAAACCACAACACACAGAAAAATATTTTTATTAGAAATAAAACACAACACAATTAGTGACTCCATCTTTATTGAAATAAAGAACCCCCCTCCGCAGTAATCCTGGGTCAAGGGTCCCGCGCCGTCCAATCCGGATCCAATATCATCTGATCGGTTTGCTGGAAGGCAAAGCGATCAGATGATGTGTTAGGATCAAGTGCCTGAATCACATCACACATCAGCTGATTGTATAAAAGCCGTTTATACAATCAGCAGATGCATCGGTGCAAAAAAAAAAAAAAAAAAATACTCACTTATGTGCTGATTACCGGCAGCTCCTAGAGCGAGTCTGATCCCGTCCGATCGCTGCAGCAGCTGCCGGTAATCAGGGATGAAGTCTCCTGACGCATCCACTGATAGGTTAAACTGGCCGGCCGCTGGTGTCACCCCGTGACTTACGATCAGCTGATGACTGCATCAGGTGACTGCATCAGGTGATCCATCGCCAGGTCCTGCATCCTGCACCCTGCACCCGGGGAGCGGCGTATCCGGGGAAACTGCACACACCAGGAGCGGCGGTACCGGGAGGAGATGGGAGTGGGCATGGCACCGGGACCCTGCAGACAGGTGAGTATGACTTTTTTTTTTTTCTAGTGTTCACTTTTGTTTTCGCAGCCGCTTCCAGGCAGGAGGCCTGTACATGGCGCCGCTTCCATCGCAGCCGCTTCCAGGCAGGAGGCCTGTACATGGCGCCGCACGGGAGCATACATGCACAGGATGGGAGGTGGAAGCGGCGGTGACGGTACCGGGAGGATTCACGCTTCTGTGTTTACTGACAGAAGGAATCCTCTTCCTGTACATGTCACTTTACTACCCACCTCCTGCGTTTATAGCTGCGTTTTTGGTCTTAGAAACGCACCAAAACGCATCGACTTGCGTTTCTCATTGCGTCTTTCAACATGCCATTGCACTCAATGGATGAAAAGCGCAGTGAAAAACGCGGGAATAATTGACATGCTGCGTTTTTGTGGCACCACAAAAACGCAGCTGAAAAAAAAACGCTGTGTGCAGACAGCAAAAATGAAAACTCAGACTTTGCTGGGGAAGCAAAGTCATGCAGTTTTCTGAGCAAAAACGCACTTGAAAGCTGCGCAAAAACGCCGCGAAAAACGCACTGTGTGAACTTACCCTAATATAATGTTTAGGTCTCGATCATTTTGTGATTTAATTTTTCTTTTGAATGTTTTTTTTTTTCTTTTGGGTTAGGTCTGTCTGCGAAGCACAAGACTTGTGTGAACTGCAATACGACGTTTTCAAGTGGAGTAAGCCTGTCTAACCATATGAGGGCTTACTCAAGGAAGAAGAGTGCCGGACTGTTGACTGGAACAGGTATGCCCTTACAAAGTAAGCAATCTTACTTCTTCCCTTAGCACATTACACCACCATCATTGTAATTTTTAATTGCATGGCCAAAGTTTTCCATTACCGTATTTCTCCGAAAATAAGACCTAGCAGGAATTTTGGGCCTTTTTCGGAGTAGCGCTTAAGTATAAGCCCTACCACGAAACTAAGCCCTAGTTGCTGCTCAATAATGAAGTGTCCATGCAGCTAAAATAGTTAAAGAATACTGCAGGACAATTCATTATAGAAAGCAGACACCCCCAAAAGCGAGAAGACAGACCCCACAATCCTACTTACCAGACTGGGACGCTGTGGAATGTGAGGACCTATATACATACACACACACATCTGATGATACCATACTGCTCCGGTGACCTGGGACGCTGTGGAATGTGAGGACCTATATACATACACACACACATCTGATGATACCATACTGCTCCGGTGACCTGGGACGCTGTAGCACGCAAAGATCTGTGGTAGAATGCATTGAGAACCTGAAAGGGAACGTATCGATCGTTACACTGCACAGGTCCTCGATGCACTCCACCCCAGGTACTCACTCTTCACAGCTTCCCGGAAGCAGTGTGGTATCACCGGGTGTGTGTGTACATATGTATGTGTGTGTGTGTTGAGGGCCAGGTGGCCAGAAGCAGGGGAGGACAACTGTGGAGAAGACAAGGACCTGCAGGGAATGCAAGCTGAGGAACTGGGAGTGACACAGATGTCTGTAAAATAAAGGGTAAAAAATAATGTAACACAGTGTCTTCTTTTCGGGGAAGCACGGAAATAACCATACTGAAATATCAGTTGTCACTGTGCTTCATCATCCTCATAAGAGTATCATCTGCTTTATAATCTTGCTCTATATGTTTAATTCAGGAATCTTTACAGGCTTAAAAACTGTGCTTGACATTGGTGTGATTTGACCACACATATCCCAATAAACGCCATTGATCACCCCGCACCTATCATATTTCTCATAATGTTTGCAGCTCATCCTTCATTCCTGGATGTCCACATGTAAATGAGTGACCTGCACCCCTCGGTCTTGCCCCAATAAAAATAAGTCTTTTTTTTACAGGTATACTTCAGGAATTGACTCTAAACTGATCAGTTTTTCATTTACGTAATTGATGGTTTCCTTTCAAAAATAAAATAGTATATTTAATATCATTGTTTGTATGGTGATTTCTTACTTTTCTGTGCTAGTATTAGATTGCAAGCAAAAGAAGTCAAGATCAAGATCTGGGAGTAAGAAGAAGGTATTGCCATTGCCACACAGCGCCGAGGAGGTTTATATCCTGAGATGCAGGTATGGTTTAGAATTAGGGGTTTATTTTTGCTCAAATGATACAAATTTAGTCAAAGTGCAAAAAAAAATAATATTGTAATTTTAAATTTAAAAAGATTATCACTTAGTTAGCTTTAAAGTTAGCTTTACATACCGCCTGCAAGGCTATCGCATTGTGTCCACCACTTTTCTGGGCTTTCTTGATTAGCTGAAGCGGTGACATCATGTTGAGAACGCTGCAGTCAATTGCTAAAAACATTGGCTTGTGCTGTCTACATCGGCAGAGCCGTTGAGCTCACTGACAGGCTGCAACAACCTCAAAGTGACCTCACCGCTACAGCCGATCACCGGGGCAGCCGCAGAGATACGACCCTGGTTCCCAGGAGGGTAAGTAAAGTTATAATTGAAAGGGAACAATCTTCTTAAGTCACTTAAGTAAAATTAAATCTTCCTGATTTGTTTACAGATTGTTTCATAGCTCTACTGTTGAGTGAAGATTGACGAGAATATTTTTTTAATTAGATAATGGCAGTGCAAAACTAAAAATGTGTGAGCCCTTATCAGAAGCATCACCACTGGCACTAGCCGTTCATGCAGTAGTACAGCTACATGCAGGTCACAGATGGACTCCTTTGCCTTCTGCAAGGGTATAAGTGTGAGGGAAGCGGAGGTCATTATAGAACATATGGCATATAATTAGGCTCAGTCACAGCTGTATGTTGTTACCTCTGACAGTGACACCATCAGTTTGAGTCCGTGTTCTACAAAGAATAGTCTGTTTGATCACAGTGCACTGTTAGTACAGCTGTGCTCAAACGTTTACCTACCCTGGCAGATTTTTTGTTTTCTTGGCCTTTTTTCAGAGAATATGAATGATAACACACAATCTTTTTTTCCCACTCATGGTTAGTGGTTGGGTGAAGCCATTTATTGTCAAACTAAAGTGTTTTCTCTTTTTAAATCATAATGACAACCAAAAACATCCAAATGACCCTGTTCAAAAGTTCACATACCCTGGTGATTTTGGCCTGATAACACACACAGAGGTTGACAAAAATGGGTTTGAATGGCTAATAAAGGTAACATCCTCACCTGTGACCGGTTTGCGTGTAATGTGTGTGTGAGTGTGTGCGCATAAAAACTGAGTGAGTTTCTGGAATCCAGACAGACTCTTGTATCTTTCATCCAGCCACTGACATATCTGGATTGTGAGTCATGGGGAAAGCAGAGGAAGTGTCAGTGGAGCTATTGGAACAGATAGTTGAACTGTATAAAACAAGAAAGGGATACAAAAAGATACACAAGGATTTCTTTATCGTTCCTTTGGGAGACCCAGACCATGGTGTTTAGCTTCTGCCTCCGGAGGACACACAAAGTACTACACTCAAAAGTGTAGCTCCTCCCTCTGAGCTTATACACCCCCTGGTAGCCAGTCCTAGCCAGTTTATCGCTTTGTGTCAGGAGGCATACATCCACACATGCATTCTCATCTGATTTGTTTGACTTTTGGAAAGAGTTTGAAGAAAAGCGGGTCCATGTCTGGACTCCTGGCATGTCCCTTCTCACCCCACTGTGTCGGCGGTGTTGTTAAGGTTGATTTACAAGGCTGCAGCCTTACGTGCCGCGCTCCTTCACCATCCCTTCTGGGCTCTGGCTTGAAGTGGGAGCCAGCACGGTCTCCATGCCTGGCAGGAGTCCGGTCTCCATCCACAGCCCCATGAGGATTCTGTTGGACCGGAGCACTCATCCCCAGGGACATGGACCTGCGTCTCAGCAGCTAAGTACCTGAGACGTTTATGTTGGGGGTCCCGGTTCTTTATTGTAAGGGGAGAGTATGCTGTATGTGATTGTTTTAACTTTTCCGGCGGGTTCTCTAGCTTTTGCCTGAGAACCGCGCCGATAGTGCCTGCTTGTCGGCCTCGCCGCTTAAATTTAGGCCCCGGCTTCGCCGGAGGCCTAGTTTCATTTTCCTGCCCTCGCATGTCACTCATACAGAGGGACAGGTTCGGCTCCTCCCGGAGGCCGTTCTACACAGGGGAGGGACACTCCCCACTGCTGGGGCGTCCCTCCTTCCATGCAGGTCTCTATTACCCTCCAGTTCCCGCTCTTTTATAGGAACGCCCTCTTCTCAGGCAGAGTTCACTCTGCTCAGGGACATCCTCCATTCTGCATCTCTGCTGAGGTGCTGCGACTGGGGGACCGGGCTTCGGGATCTGGAGGGCACACAACACCGCGCTCAGCGGTCTGGTAAGCCACAGCCGGTCTCCGGTTGTGGACCTCTGTATATTCTCCTTGGGGTTCATTCTCTGCAAAGCCCCCACTCCAGCAGCATGTCTCACACAAGGAGCAAGGCTACAAGGCTTTATTCTGCATGCACTGCATGTAAGCTCCTGCTGCCTGAGCCGAGCACCTATCCACATTGTGATGTCTGCTCTAACTTGGCGGTGCCACAGCCTGGAGTCTCACCCCCAGTGGTCTCTCAGGCTGCTGCTGCACCTGTGATTGAACCCCCGGCCTGGGTAGAGTCCTTTTCTAGGTCCATATCCCAGTCATTTGCTGAGTCCATGGGGCTTTTGTCCAGGACTTTGATGAATATGCATCAGCCCCCCTCACAGGGTGCCTCTAATACTCTTGACAGAGGACTCCTATCCTCTGACCTCCGTCCATCGGAGCTCACGGAGGATTCATCATCTGATCCCAGACCCCGTCCTTCTAAGAGAAGGCGCAGGATTTCCTCCCCCTCCCCATCCCACGGCTCTGTCTCAAGAGCTGACTCTCAAGATGAGGAGGATGCCCTCACTGGGGGCTCGGAGGCTATGTATCCCATCGATTTCTCTGAGGGTGACTCAGATCTTAGTGATTTGATTGCTTCTATTAATTCTGTGCTGGATCTCAATCCGCCAGTGTCAGAGGAGCAATTCTCTTTGGCAGAAAAACATCAGTTTACCTCGCCTAAGAGAGTAAAGAGTGTGTTCTTTAACCACTCCAGTTTTCAGACCGCTGTGACCAAACCCAGGGCCTGCCCTGACAAACGCTTTCCAAAGCGTGGTTCTGATGACCGGTTTCCATTTCCACCTGAGGTGGTCAAGGAGTGGTCTCACTCCACAAAGGTAGACCCTCTGGTGTCTAGGCTATCAGCCCGGACCGTTGTGTCGGTGGCTGACGGCACCTCACCTAAGGATTCCACTGACCGTCAGATTGACCTTCTGGCCAAATCTGTGTATGAAGCTGCGGGGGCCGCGTTTTCCCCGACTTTTGCAGCAGTGTGGGCTCTCAAAGCCATCTCTGCTTCTCTAGAGGAGATGCATTCCCTCACCAGGGAATCTATGCCTGAGATGGTTACCTTAACTGCTCAGGCTTCAGCTTTTTCATCCTATGCCATGTCTGCCATGCTAGAGGCTGCTCACCGCACTGCGGTGGCTTCAGCTAATTCTCTTGTTATCCGCAGGATTTTGTGGCTTCGAGAGTGGAAGGCAGATGCTTCGTCCAAGAAGTACCTTGCTGGGCTTCCTTTTGCTGGTTCACGGCTGTTTGGTGAACAGCTGGATGAAATCATTAAAGAAGCTACTGGCGGGAAGAGTACTTCCATGCCACAAACCAAGACCAGGAAACCCGCCCAGGGTAGGAATCAATCGAGGTTTCGTTCCTTTCGTTCCTCCAACTGGTCATCCTCTAAGCCTTCCGCCTCGTCCGCTAACTCAGCCAAGGATCAGAAATCCAACTGGCGCCCAAAAGCGCGTCCGCAGAAGACCGCAGGAGGTTCTGCCACTAAGGCAGCTTCCTCATGACTCTCGGCCCGCTCCAGCCACGTCCTTAGTCGGTGGCAGGCTCTCCCACTTTGGCGACGCTTGGTTAAAGCAAGTCTCCGATCAGTGGGTGAGAGACATCATATCTCACGGCTACAGGATAGAATTCTCTTCCAGCCCTCCAAACAGATTTTCTGTCTCAACTCCCCCCTGCTCCAAAGCCGCCGCCTTCTCGCAGGCCGTGGCGTCCTTGCAGACAAACGGAGTGATTGTCCCAGTTCCCGCTCAGGAACGGTTCATAGGTTTTTACTCAAATCTCTTCCTAGTTCCAAAAAAGGACGGTACCTTCCGGCCCATCCTGGATCTCAAGCTTCTCAACAAGCATGTCCGGGTGCGGCATTTTCGCATGGAGTCTTTGCGATCAGTCATTGCCTCTATGACCCAAGGGGAGTTCCTGGCGTCCATCGACATCAGAGATGCCTATCTACATGTGCCAATCGCAGTGTCACATCAGCGTTGGTTACGTTTTGCGATAGGAGAGGATCATTTCCAATTCGTGGCTCTCCCCTTCGGGTTAGCCACGGCCCCTCGGGTATTCACCAAGGTCATGGCAGCAGTGATTGCGGTCCTGCACCTCCAGGGGTTAGCAGTGCTTCCTTATCTGGACGACTTTCTGGTCAAGGGTACATCCAGCGCAGACTGTCAGCGGAGTGTTTCGCTCACTCTCGCCACCCTAGCCCAATTCGGGTGGATTGTCAATCTTCCCAAATCCACTCTGACTCCGACCCAGAGTCTCACGTACCTAGGGATGCAGTTCGAGACTTTGCCGGCACTTGTGAAGTTGCCCTTAGACAAACAGCTGTCACTCCGGTTGGCGGTGCGCTCTCTCCTGAGGCCCCGCCGTTATACCCTCAGGCGTCTGATGCAGGTGCTGGGTCAAATGGTGGCCTCCATGGAGGCGGTTCCCTTTGCCCAGTTCCATCTGCATCCTCTGCAGCTGGACATTCTCCGCTGTTGGGACAAGCGGCCTTCCTCCTTACAGAGGTTAGTGGCTCTGTCGCCACGGACCAGGAGCTCTCTTCAGTGGTGGCTTCGACCCCTCTCCCTGTCCCAAGGGCGCTCCTTCCTGACTCCGTCCTGGGTGATTCTCACCACGGATGCCAGCCTATCCGGCTGGGGAGCAGTACATCTCCACCACAGAGCACAGGGCACTTGGACTCCGTCCGAGTCAGCCCTTTCAATCAATGTGCTGGAAACCAGAGCTGTGCTTCTAGCTCTCCTAGCCTTTCACCACCTGTTGGCGGGCAGGCACATTCGAGTCCAGTCAGACAACGCGACAGCGGTTGCCTACATCAATCACCAAGGCGGGACACGCAGCCGCCTGGCAATGTTGGAGGTCCAACGCATTCTTCAATGGGCGGAGGACTCCAAGTCCACCATATTCGCAGTCCACATCCCTGGCGTAGAAAACTGGGAGGCAGATTATCTCAGCCGTCAATCCGTGGACGGTGGCGAGTGGTCCCTGCACCCGGCAGTGTTTCAGTCAATCTGCCGCAAGTGGGGCACTCCGGACGTGGACCTAATGGCATCCCGTCACAACAACAAGGTTCCGGTTTACGTGGCTCGCTCCCACGATCCTCAGGCCTTCGCCGCGGACGCTCTGGTTCAAGACTGGTCCCAGTTTCGTCTGTCCTACGTGTTTCCCCCTCTAGCTCTCTTGCCCAGAGTCCTGCGCAAGATCAGAATGGAGGGCCGTCGAGTCATCCTCATTGCACCGGACTGGCCCAGGCGAGCTTGGTATCCGGACCTGCTCCAACTGTCCGTGGAGATGCCGTGGCATCTTCCGGACCGTCCAGACCTGCTCTCGCAAGGTCCGTTTTTCCGCCCGAATTCTGCTTCACTCAAATTGACGGCGTGGCTTTTGAGTCCTGGATTTTGACTGCTTCTGGTATTCCTCCTGAAGTCATCTCCACTATGACTCGGGCCCGTAAGTCTTCCTCCGTCAAGATCTATCACAGGACTTGGAAAATTTTCCTGTCCTTGTGTCGCTCTTCCGGCCATTCTCCTTGGCCATTCTCGTTGCCGACCCTTCTGGTTTTTTTTTTTACAGTCCGGTCTGCAGCTAGGACTGTCCCTCAACTCTCTCAAGGGACAAGTCTCAGCTCTATCAGTGCTGTTCCAGCGGCGTCTCGCCCGGCTGGCTCAGGTCCGCACCTTCATGCAAGGCGCGTCTCACATCATTCCGCCTTATCGGCGGCCCTTGGATCCCTGGGATCTTAACTTGGTCCTCACGGTATTGCAGAAACCCCCTTTCGAGCCTCTTAGGGAGGTTTCTTTGTATCGTCTTTCTCAAAAGGTGGCCTTTCTAGTTGCCATAACTTCTCTCAGGAGAGTCTTTGATTTGGCTGCGCTCTCCTCGGAGTCACCTTTTTTGGTTTTTCACCAAGACAAGGTAGTTCTCCGTCCAACCACCCTGGACTTTCTTCCTAAGGTGGTCTCTCCCTTCCACCTTAACCAGGATGTTTCCTTGCCTTCCTTCTGTCCGGCCCCTGTTCATCGCTTTGAAAAAGCGCTGCACCTCTCTTTTTGTGCTAACCACAGGGCGGCGCAAGGGTCTCTCTGCTTCTAAGCCGACCTTGGCCCGTTGGATTAGATCGACCATTTTGGACGCCTACCAGAGTACTCAGGTGCCTCCCCCGCCGGGGATCAAAGCACACTCGACCAGAGCTGTCGGTGCCTCTTGGGCTTTTAGGCACCAGGCTACGGCTCAACAAGTCTGTCAGGCTGCCACTTGGACTAGCCTGCATACCTTTTCGAAGCACTACCAAGTGCATGCTCATGCTTCGGCAGATGCGAGCTTGGGCAGACGCATCCTTCAGGCGGCTGTCGCCCACTTGTGAAGTTAGGCTCCTCCTACTTCTAAGTTTTTTCTGTTTATTCCCACCCAGGGACTGCTTTGGAACGTCCCATGGTCTGGGTCTCCCAAAGGAACGATAAAGAAAAAGAGAATTTTGTTACTTACCGTAAATTCTTTTTCTTATAGCTCCGTATTGGGAGACCCAGCTCCCTCCCTGTTGCCTGTTGGCAATTTTCTTGTTCCGTGTGTTATCACCGGCTGTTGTCGTGGACAGAGTCTCCGGTTGTTCCGGTTCTTACTTGGTTCAACTTGTGGGTGGCTATTCTCCTTCAGCTTTTGCACTAAACTGGCTAGGACTGGCTACCAGGGGGTGTATAAGCTCAGAGGGAGGAGCTACACTTTTGAGTGTAGTACTTTGTGTGTCCTCCGGAGGCAGAAGCTAAACACCATGGTCTGGGTCTCCCAATACGGAACTATAAGAAAAAGAATTTACGGTAAGTAACAAAATTCTCTTTTTTATAATGCCAGTCAGCAGTGTTCAAACTGTGATTGACAAATGAAAAATCAGGGGCTCTGTAAAAACCAAACCAGGTAGACCAACAAAAATTTCGGCCACAAATGCCAGGAAAATTGTTCGGGATGCAAAGAAAACCCCACAAATAACATCAGCTGAAATACAGGACTCTTTGAAAACTAGCGGTGTGGCTGTTTCAAGATGCACAATAATGGGCTGTATGGTCAAGTCGCCAGAAAAAAGTCATTACTGTGCAAGTGCCACAAAATGTCTCGCCTACAATACACCAAACAGCACAGAGACAAGCCTCCAAACTTCTGGAACAAGGTAATGTGGAGTGATGAGACCAAAATCAAACTTTTTGGCAACAACCATAAACGTCACATTTGAAGAGGTATCAACAAGGCCTATAATGAAAGGAACACCATTCCTACTGTAAAGCATGGAGGTGAATCGCTGATGATGTGGGAATGTGTGAGCTACAAAGGCACAGGAAACTTGGTCAAAGTTTAAGGAAAGATGAATGCAGCACGTTATCAGCAAATACTGGAGGCAAATTTGCACTCATCAGCCCGGAAGCGGCACATGGGATGTACTTGGACGTTCTAACATGACAATGATCTAAAACACAAGGCCACGTCGACCTGTCATTGGCTTCAGCAGAACAAAGTGAAGGTTCTGGAGTGGCCAATCTCAGTCTCCTCTCAATATCATTGAGCCACTTTGGGGAGAACTCAAGCATGCAGTTGCAAGAAAGCCCAGGAATTTACAGGAACTGGTTGTTTTCTGCCAAGAAAAATGGGCAGATTTACCATCTGAGAAAATAAAGAGCCTCATCCACAACTACCACAGAAGACTGCAAGTTGTCATTAATGTTAGAAGAGGCAAAATACGGTATTAAGAACTGGGGTATGTGAACTTTTGATCAGGGTCATTTGGAGGTTTTGGCTGCCATGATTTAAAAAGAGAAAACGCCGTAGTTTAACAATAAATGGCTTCAACCAACCACTAACCATGAGTGGAAAAAAAGATTTTGTGTTATCATTCATATTCTCTGAAAAAAGGCCAAGAAAGCAAAAAAATCTGCCAGGGTATGTAAACTTTTGAGCACAACTGTAAAAAGGCACCACCGGTTACTATCCATTTCTATGGTGAGGTCACTTTGACATTACTAAGCCTGTGTTGGTGTTATAGGGAACCTGTCGCCATTTGTTTGCCCTATAAGCTGCGGCCACCACCAGTGGGCTGTTATATACAGGATTCTAACATGCTGTATATAAGCGCCCAGACCGCTGTGTAGAACATAATAAACACTTTATAATCCTCACCTAAACCGGTCGCTGCGGTGGATGTGGGTCAAATGGGCGTCTTCGTCCTCCGGTGCCGGCACCGCCTCTTTCAGCCATCTTTGTCGCCGCCTCTGTCGTCCTTCTGAAGCTCCATTGCATGACGCGTCCGACGTCATACACACTCGCCAGCATTCAGGTCCTGCGCAGGCGCACCTTGATCTGTCCTGAGCAGGGCAGATCAAAGTATTGTAGTGCGCATGCGCGGGACCGGCGAGTGTGTATGACATAAAATGCGTCATGCACACAGGCTTCAGAAGATGGCCGAAAGAGAAGGCGCCGACACCGGAGGACAAAGACGCCCATTTGAGCCACATTCAACGCAGCGACCGGTTTAGGTAAGTATTATAAAGTGATTTTTAGGTTCTACACAGCGGCCTGGGCTCTCATATACAGCATGTTAGAATGCTGTATATAAGAGCCCCGGTGGTGGTGGCTGCAGCTTATACGCCACAAAACTGGTGACCATTGATGACTCTTTAAAGAGCTTGAAAGGGGTGGGAATCAGGATACAGTCCTAGAAGACCTCCGAGTTGTACAGACATTTTTTAAAGGCAGTTGGAGGCTTTGTAGACACGTTTCATACCTGAGAACCCCCCTCTAACCACTATAATATTCACCATTGGTCAGAGTGGTCACATCAACGTGGATAAAAAAAAAAAAAAAATTATATTTGCTTTGGCCAAATGCTTAATTTCATTCCTATTCCTTTTCAACAGGTTTTGTGGGCTTATCTTTCGAGGGCCTTTATCTGTACAAGAAGATTGGATAAAGCACTTGCAGCGTCACATTGTCAATGCAAATCTGCCACGGACAGGCGCTGGTATGGTAGAAGTGGAACCTATACTAAAGACCCCCTCAATTACTGAAACAAACTTCTCTTTAATAATGACAGAGGCGGCTTCATAAGAGAAGATGCCATACAAGCGATCATGGTTCTTTGGATGTACTTTTGGACTATTTTTCTCTTGTGTTTTTATTTTTTTTTCCTTTTTTATTTTCCTTTTCTCCTTTTTAAAGACCACATTGCTACACCTGTTTATAGTACAAAGGACAAAACAAAAAAAAAAAAGGATACTGACGTGCCGTACCGTTCACGCGAACTCTTGCAGACGTCACCATCTTTACACCATGCTTCCCGTAACGAAGCACAACTTGATCCTTACACATATGCCTTTTTTTTCCCACTTGTTTAGACGAGATCAGAGACACAAAGTTCATAGTCACAAAATCATTGATATGAGAAATATATTTATACGGTGCATTTTCTACACGATCAAGGACGATTCCTGAAAATTGGTTAATTTAGGGCATTAAGTGTTACCATCGTCTGCAGAGTTTCGGAAGACTGTTCCATTCAACGTAGGGCACTCGGTATGTTTCTGTACAGAATAATGTATGTGTTTTGTTTTTTTTTTCTTTCGTTTTTATTACACAATGCTTTTCTACTAAAAAAAAACAAAAAAAAAAGCGGAGGGTGGATTGTTTTAACGGATATTTCTGAGAAGTGTATATAGTACTGGAAATTATTTGTTGTAAGAAAAACTCTTTATTTCAGTTGCGTTTCTCACTAACAGGTGCATCCATGCTACCTCCTACTTTGTCAACAAAGATGTATTTACCCAATGACATTTCTTTTTAAAAAAATGTAGAATTTTAGTATATTAATTTTTAATTTTTTTTTTTTTTTTAACTAGTGATAAGTCACCTGTTCATTTCTCTTTTTAATGACGTTCTCTTAAATCATTTCTTCTCCCTCGTATTTTATTAAAACCTGTTTCTGTACAAGTAGCTTTCACACCACACCGTTTTTTTTAATTTTAATTTTTTTTTTCCTCCAGTTTCGCTCCACACTCGAGCATTTTTAGCAAACGTTTAATATTTCAACATATGAGAATGTTTACAATTGAAATTTTAGAATTCGTTTTGGATGTGATTGTGTATGAAACTGTGTAACACTATGCTCATGCTAAAGGGCCTACTTACAGAAATATTGAAATAAATGTGTTGTGAGGATGGAATTTCGTCATTCAAATGCCTTCATACGTCAGAAGCTAGGTCACTCCGATGAGGTATTTTTAGCATCTGTTAATTCCGATTATTATGATTTTAACTCTTATATTGTACTGTGACTTAGAGTATTATCTTGTTCTGAAGGTCACAATCATTTTCACATTGATTTTTATCAGTAAAGCTTTGCGAAAATTCATTCTCATAATTGTGGAAAACTGTAGTTTATTTTCCTAACAATCGCTATTTTTTTTTTCTTTTGTAGAGAATTTGTCACCAGGTTGTTTTTGATATTTAATCTGAGATCAGCGTGATGCAGAGGCCTGGATTCCAGTGATGTTGCTTATTTGTCTGCTTGCCAGTGTTTTATCAGGAGATTATCCCTACAGGACTAGGTGTCTCATGCTATGTAGTCCTCCTGCTCTTGTGCAACACCGCCTCCACCACTGATTGGAAACTTTTTTGTTTTCACTGTTGTGTGGGTGGGGTTATACACAGCTCAACATTCTGAGAACTGCTAGATCTGCAGGAGATAAAGCAGAGATTTTAACTAAACTGCTGCAAGCAGTTAAGAGACACATTACATGCTGCTCTCAGATTACATAACAACACGTATCTCACAAGGAGAGCCATAAATATAAGCACTAAGCCTACCAAGGTGAGGTAGGGAGAGTGCCAGCACTACTCATATTAAGAATAAAATGCAGGAGAACGAGAGTAAAGTGCAAATATAATTACTTTTTATTGAATACACAACAAGGAATAGGACTTAAAAAGTATACACTACAAGGGTATTTTACTCAGGGATAGGTTGTATACTCTACCCAGAAAATTCATAATAGCCGTCCAATTAACCATAAGTTAGACATATAAACATCTATATAAAGTATGGGCTACGAATTTAGAGGGTAAGAGGATTAGATGTTCCAAAGCAGGAGGGGCTGCCTTAAATTGAAGGTACAAGTTTACATCAAACCGTGGTTCCCCACCATATAATGGTAGGAAGTCATGGTGATCAAGCATGGAGCACCGCAAAGGGTTAAATAATGTTGAAAGCCCACTACAAAAGCACTAATAAAACAAACAACCGCAATGTGCAGGGCAAGGAAGTTCTCTTACCTAAAGTGCTGAGTGCAATGTAGTGCAACAAGAGGTTGCGGTGCGACCGGCATGAAAGGAGGCAGTCCCAGTGGTGGTAAATAAGTATCCCTAAGAGTAGCCAAAGGTCTCCATCCGACGCGCGTTTCGCGGCAATTTGGTAGCTTTATCAAGGTGGAAAACCAGAGTAATGAGCCTAGGATCTGTTAGACTCTTATATATCCCTCCCAGTGTGGAAAAGACAGCTGTATGGCTGAGCGTGACACGTGACCGGAAGTGACCGATGTAATGTGGCCGTGAGGGGTTATCTAACCTGCATAGAAACAATCGCAGTATGTTAAATAAATTAATTATTAGTGCCTGTGCGTCAATCGCTATTAAGTCGCTACATTTAAATAACTCCAAATATCTCAGGCCGGGTAAGCAGGCTTACTGTCAGTCCACGGCCCGATTTACATGGTAACTAAGGACGCACTTCCTGGTGGGAACCGGAAGTCGTCATAGGTGCCGGAATCACGTCTCCCAATCATCAAATGATTGATGTAACGTTAGGCCAATGGGGATTCAGATCGGAGCTAATGCAGGTTATCTCACCCGACAGGAAGGCCCCACGTGACCGCTGGGGACGCGTCAACCCCGCGAGCACGCCCCACCATTCCCGATCGGCTTAGACATACCTACAGAGCCCCAATATGTCTCATCACGTATTAGGCCCCAATGCAATGGATTAGATAAATGAGGTTACCATTCGGGACCATAACCCGGTTTCCATAGTAACCAGGGACGCGCTTCCCAACCATGACCATCCCGATTTGCATGGTAACTAGGGACGCGCCTCCTGGTGGAAACCGGAAGTCATCGTAAATACCAAAATTACATCTCCCAATCTTCAAATGGATGGTATACCATTAGGCCAATGAGGATCCAGGTTGGAGCTAGTACAGTGTATCTCATCACATCTTGAACCCCAATGCAGTAGATTAAATAAAGGTTATCATTCAGGACCACAACCCGGTTCCCATAGTAACCAGGGACACGCTTCCCAGCAACGGCCAAAGGTCGTCATAAGACCCATAATAAACTTCACCCCAGCGTCAAATAAGTACTGTGGGGTTCAGCCAAGGATAATCCACATTGAAACTAATGCGGGTTTGTCATATCCAACAGGGAGGTCCCACGTGATTACAGGAGACGCGTCCATCCTGAAACCACGTCCCACCAATCCGCAATCAGACAAGACCAAACCACATGAACAAACTACGCCTCATCCCATGCCGGGCCAAGTCCGCACTAGCCCATCTGGTCCAAGAGACGCGTACCCATGGACACAGATTGAGCATAAGTGACAGACAGGCACCGAAAACATTGGGGGGCTGAAGTAGACATAACAGTTAAAGTAGTCCAATAAATAACCCCAACACAATCATCCAAAATATACGGTTGCAAAAAATATATATATAGGTCATAAAATATAAAAAAAAAAAAAATTTTTAAAACCTTTATATTGTTCGGGAATTTTTAGACCACTGTCAGTCATTTAGGTCGATAATATCAGGTTGAAAAAAGTCCAACAAAAAGGTGGTGCAGAAATAATCAATAAAGGGACTACTAAGGAACGCGCATACAGATTTATCAAACTGCAGGATCTCCAATCAGGGGTCCACGTCACACATGGATCACAGCAGATGGGAGGTCATGTGGTTCACATCGATGGAGAATAGATGGAAGGGTAGTTCTTCAGATTCCCAGAATAGGCCGCGTCCAATGTAGGTCCAGATCGCAACAGTAAGCCATAAAGATCAAAAGGTCACGCAGATTATGCAAGGAGGGATAGATCTACAAAGTAATATATCAACAATTAATAACAGATCACGAATCAATACAACAAAAGGCCAGACATCACTCGCAGTAGTGAAAAGAGTATTAAAATTAAAAACCGGGATGACAAAACGATTAAAAAACACCAAAAAACAAACAATAATACATTAAAAAGGGGGGGATTTGCTGAAAAAGAGGGAAAGAATCGGGAAAAGCTGATGATGTCAAATTATAAGAAGGACACAAAGCTGATATTTTCATTAAGCCCATTTGGGGCCAAGGTGTCCAAAGTGGAGATCCATCGGGCCTCGACCTGGGCCAGCCGTTTTTTCAAGTCACCTCCGCGAGACCCCCCACGGACATGATCAATTCCCCGTATCTTGAGTCCAGAGGGATTACTCCCATGGAATTTGTGAAAATGCCTAGGGAGTGTCTTCAACGTAGTGGGATCAATCGCATCTTTGGCAGCACTGATATCCCGCACATGCTCCCTCGTGCGTATCCTCAACTCCCGTGAGGTGAGGCCAATATACACGAGGGAGCAAGGGCACGTAGCGTGATAAATAACGTGTGTAGTAGCACACGTAATATGACACCGTATATCAAACGTCCTGGTGCCATTGGCTGATGTAAATGAAGAGGTACGGGTGATGTTCTGGCAGGCCAAACATCGTCCACATGGAAAACACCCAAGCAAGGGGCCACGGGTACTGAAAGGATTGGAAATCGGTGGTATATAGTGGCTTCTTACCAGAATGTCTCGAAGATTTTTTGAACGGCGAGCCGTCATAAGGGGACCAGACGAGAGGACATCTGCCAGGATAGGATCCGATCGAAGAACAGGCCAGTGCCTGATCAGGATTTCCCGCATGGTCTGCCAATGGCTGTTATAAGTGCCTATGAAACGAACAGGAGGGTCAGATTTTTGAGACTTAGGATTGTATTGGAGTAATTGCTGACGGGGAGTCCGCTTGGCGCGTAAATACCCCTTCCGGATACAGCGATTACTATACCCTCGGTCCCTGAATCGGCATCTGAGGTCGGCCGACTGCAATTCAAAAGCATCATTGGACGAACAAATCCGCCTCGTTCTCAAGAACTGGCCAGTCGGGATGGCGCGTATTGTAGAAGGTGTATGGGCTGATGAGGCATGCAGCAGGGCATTGACTGAGGTGGACTTTCGATGGACACTCGTCTGGATCACCGACATAGGGTCCACCTCGATGTTAATATCCAGAAAGTCAATGCACCTGCTG
This sequence comes from Anomaloglossus baeobatrachus, assembly GCF_048569485.1. Lineage (NCBI taxonomy): Eukaryota > Metazoa > Chordata > Amphibia > Anura > Aromobatidae > Anomaloglossus > Anomaloglossus baeobatrachus. The sequence continues at coordinate 191,094,204 of NC_134360.1, read as the reverse complement.
CTATGCTTATAAGTTAATTTGATGTTAAGATTATTAGTGTTCAAATGCCCCATGAATTCGTCGAGCTGCTCCACTGTGCCCTGCCAAAAAAACAAAACGTCATCAATATATCTGAGCACTGCACATGGGAGCTAAGCCCAGCGCCACCCTCGCCAAATACCAACCTCACAGGTAGACAGAGACTGGCACTGGATGAGCTAAACAACATACCTGATATAGTCATTAAACCAGCAGACAAGGGGGGCAACATTGTGATCTGGGCAGTGGAAAACTATGAGAAGGAAGCCTTCAGGCAGTTGCGTGATAGGAACACCTATTCTAAACTATCATATAATCCGATGCAGTCCTTCTCGCTTGGTCTTTCCAAAATCCTTGAGTCGGCATCTGGGGCCGGTATTATTACCAACAAAATGGTTGACGGGCTCTCCACCAAATATCCCAAGGTACCCACCTTCTACTTGTTACCTAAAATCCATAAGGATGCCCTCTGCCCCCCGGGGCGCCCTATCGTGTCCGGCATAGGAGGCCTGTGTGATCCCATTTGTAAATTTATTGACTATCATCTGAAACCCTTGGTTGAAACCTTGCCCTCCTCCTTGTCCCCTTATGACGGCTCGCCGTTCAAAAAATCTTCGAGACATTCTGGTAAGAAGCCACTATATACCACCGATTTCCAATCCTTTCAGTACCCGTGGCCCCTTGCTTGGGTGTTTTCCATGTGGACGATGTTTGGCCTGCCAGAACATCACCCGTACCTCTTCATTTACATCAGCCAATGGCACCAGGACGTTTGATATACGGTGTCATATTACGTGTGCTACTACACACGTTATTTATCACGCTACGTGCCCTTGCTCCCTCGTGTATATTGGCCTCACCTCACGGGAGTTGAGGATACGCACGAGGGAGCATGTGCGGGATATCAGTGCTGCCAAAGATGCGATTGATCCCACTACGTTGAAGACACTCCCTAGGCATTTTCACAAATTCCATGGGAGTAATCCCTCTGGACTCAAGATACGGGGAATTGATCATGTCCGTGGGGGGTCTCGCGGAGGTGACTTGAAAAAACGGCTGGCCCAGGTCGAGGCCCGATGGATCTCCACTTTGGACACCTTGGCCCCAAATGGGCTTAATGAAAATATCAGCTTTGTGTCCTTCTTATAATTTGACATCATCAGCTTTTCCCGATTCTTTCCCTCTTTTTCAGCAAATCCCCCCCTTTTTAATGTATTATTGTTTGTTTTTTGGTGTTTTTTAATCGTTTTGTCATCCCGGTTTTTAATTTTAATACTCTTTTCACTACTGCGAGTGATGTCTGGCCTTTTGTTGTATTGATTCGTGATCTGTTATTAATTGTTGATATATTACTTTGTAGATCTATCCCTCCTTGCATAATCTGCGTGACCTTTTGATCTTTATGGCTTACTGTTGCGATCTGGACCTACATTGGACGCGGCCTATTCTGGGAATCTGAAGAACTACCCTTCCATCTATTCTCCATCGATGTGAACCACATGACCTCCCATCTGCTGTGATCCATGTGTGACGTGGACCCCTGATTGGAGATCCTGCAGTTTGATAAATCTGTATGCGCGTTCCTTAGTAGTCCCTTTATTGATTATTTCTGCACCACCTTTTTGTTGGACTTTTTTCAACCTGATATTATCGACCTAAATGACTGACAGTGGTCTAAAAATTCCCGAACAATATAAAGGTTTTAAAAAATTTTTTTTTTATATTTTATGACCTATATATATATTTTTTGCAACCGTATATTTTGGATGATTGTGTTGGGGTTATTTATTGGACTACTTTAACTGTTATGTCTACTTCAGCCCCCCAATGTTTTCGGTGCCTGTCTGTCACTTATGCTCAATCTGTGTCCATGGGTACGCGTCTCTTGGACCAGATGGGCTAGTGCGGACTTGGCCCGGCATGGGATGAGGCGTAGTTTGTTCATGTGGTTTGGTCTTGTCTGATTGCGGATTGGTGGGACGTGGTTTCAGGATGGACGCGTCTCCTGTAATCACGTGGGACCTCCCTGTTGGATATGACAAACCCGCATTAGTTTCAATGTGGATTATCCTTGGCTGAACCCCACAGTACTTATTTGACGCTGGGGTGAAGTTTATTATGGGTCTTATGACGACCTTTGGCCGTTGCTGGGAAGCGTGTCCCTGGTTACTATGGGAACCGGGTTGTGGTCCTGAATGATAACCTTTATTTAATCTACTGCATTGGGGTTCAAGATGTGATGAGATACACTGTACTAGCTCCAACCTGGATCCTCATTGGCCTAATGGTATACCATCCATTTGAAGATTGGGAGATGTAATTTTGGTATTTACGATGACTTCCGGTTTCCACCAGGAGGCGCGTCCCTAGTTACCATGCAAATCGGGATGGTCATGGTTGGGAAGCGCGTCCCTGGTTACTATGGAAACCGGGTTATGGTCCCGAATGGTAACCTCATTTATCTAATCCATTGCATTGGGGCCTAATACGTGATGAGACATATTGGGGCTCTGTAGGTATGTCTAAGCCGATCGGGAATGGTGGGGCGTGCTCGCGGGGTTGACGCGTCCCCAGCGGTCACGTGGGGCCTTCCTGTCGGGTGAGATAACCTGCATTAGCTCCGATCTGAATCCCCATTGGCCTAACGTTACATCAATCATTTGATGATTGGGAGACGTGATTCCGGCACCTATGACGACTTCCGGTTCCCACCAGGAAGTGCGTCCTTAGTTACCATGTAAATCGGGCCGTGGACTGACAGTAAGCCTGCTTACCCGGCCTGAGATATTTGGAGTTATTTAAATGTAGCGACTTAATAGCGATTGACGCACAGGCACTAATAATTAATTTATTTAACATACTGCGATTGTTTCTATGCAGGTTAGATAACCCCTCACGGCCACATTACATCGGTCACTTCCGGTCACGTGTCACGCTCAGCCATACAGCTGTCTTTTCCACACTGGGAGGGATATATAAGAGTCTAACAGATCCTAGGCTCATTACTCTGGTTTTCCACCTTGATAAAGCTACCAAATTGCCGCGAAACGCGCGTCGGATGGAGACCTTTGGCTACTCTTAGGGATACTTCTTTACCACCACTGGGACTGCCTCCTTTCATGCCGGTCGCACCGCAACCTCTTGTTGCACTACATTGCACTCAGCACTTTAGGTAAGAGAACTTCCTTGCCCTGCACATTGCGGTTGTTTGTTTTATTAGTGCTTTTGTAGTGGGCTTTCAACATTATTTAACCCTTTGCGGTGCTCCATGCTTGATCACCATGACTTCCTACCATTATATGGTGGGGAACCACGGTTTGATGTAAACTTGTACCTTCAATTTAAGGCAGCCCCTCCTGCTTTGGAACATCTAATCCTCTTACCCTCTAAATTCGTAGCCCATACTTTATATAGATGTTTATATGTCTAACTTATGGTTAATTGGACGGCTATTATGAATTTTCTGGGTAGAGTATACAACCTATCCCTGAGTAAAATACCCTTGTAGTGTATACTTTTTAAGTCCTATTCCTTGTTGTGTATTCAATAAAAAGTAATTATATTTGCACTTTACTCTCGTTCTCCTGCATTTTATTCTCAGATTACATAGTAAAAACCTGGTGACCTATTCCCTTTAAAGGTAACCTGACAGCAGGACTAACCCCTATTAACTAATTACAGCATTGCTTTTGTCATTAAAGTGGTTGTCCACTACTTTTACATTGATGGCCTATCCTTAGGATGGGTCATCAATGTCTGATTGGCTGGGGTCCGACACCCCCGCCACCAATCGGCTGTCCCTGTGATGGCAGCAGAGGGCTGGAAATGCTCAGTTCCGAAGCTGCTCTGTCTTCTGATAGTGGCCGAAGCTGGGTACTGCACATCCACCTCCTATTGATATGGATGGGAGACAGATGTGCAGTACCCGGCCACTATCAGAGGATGGAGCAGCTCCGGAACTGAGCATTTCTGGATGTCTACCACTGCCAACAACAGCTGATCTGCAGGAGTGCCGGGTGTCGGACCCCAGCCGATCAGGCATTGATGACCTATCCTAAGGCGGGCTTTGCACGTTGCGACATCGCAAGCCGATGCTGCGATGTCGCACGCGATAGTCCCCGCCCCCGTTGCAGGTACGATATCTTGTGATAGCTGGCGTAGCGAACATTATCGCTACGCCAGCTTCACATGCACTCACCTGCCCTGCGACCGTCGCTCTGGCCGGCGACCCACCTCCTTCCTAAGGGGGCGGGTCGTGCGGCGTCATAGCAACGTCACACGGCAGGCGGCCAATAGCGGCGGAGGGGCGGAGATGAGCAGGATGTAAACATCCCGCCCACCTCCTTCCTTCCGCAAAGCCACCGGCGGCAGGTAGGAGATGTTCCTCGCTCTTGTGGCTTCATACACAGCGATGTGTGCTGCCGCAGGAACGAAGAACTACATCGTACCTGTCGCAGCACCGGCATTATGGAAATGTCGGACCCTGCACCGATGATACGATAACGACGCTTTTGCGCTCGTTCATCGTATCATCTAGAATTTACACACTACGATGTCGAAAGTGACGCCGGATGTGCGTCACTTTCGATTTGACCCCACCGACATCGCACGTGCGATGTTGCAACGTGCAAAGCCGCCCTAAGGAAAGGCCATAAATGTAAAAGTAGAGGACAACCTTTTTAAACACTGGTTTCTAGCAACCAAAATGTTAAGTAAAATCAGCATTTTAATCTTTTGTTCCTGCATATGCTAATTACCTTGTACTTCTGCTGAGCCCAGATAGCTGATATCACTCCTATAGGGACGAGGCTATAGTCTTTGTAGTGCCCCTGTGTATCCTCTCTGCATACTATGTCCCATAACTCCCCTAGTGGTCGCTGTGACCTTGGGTATGCATAGTGATCTGTCCATGTGCCACTATCCTGGCTTCGCACTGGATACCTGAATTCTGTCTGGCCGAGCGCTTCCCTTTGTGATCCAATATAGTGCTCTGCCGGGAAGTAGAGGCTCGTACAGTGAACAACTGCTATATGCCGCTTTTTGCCCGGTCAACGCAATACACAGCAGTGTGGTATATGTGCTGTAAGAACGCAAACTCAGATGCTGAGTTCAGGTCTGTACTAAGATCTTATCTGGATTTCATTCCATATTTTTGCTGCAAAACCCCCACAGCAGATAGGCCTCATGTGAACATTCCTTAAAGGGAACTTGTCAGTAGAATTTCCCCTAATGACTAATAACAGCACTTCTCTCCATGAGTTTCTCTCCTTTGATGTCCATAGCAGCCAATGACTGAGGTATTCATTGCAGCATTGTCATGCATGAAAATGATTTTGTTATGGATTGCATGGCTCTACTTTTTGTACCATTGGAGAAAGTGGGCAGTCAGAAACTAATTTTCACACCTTCAGGTACCCTAAGGAGGCCTTCCAGCTGTCTCCCCATGATGCCAACCTAAAATATGACTCTGCCACCTCCTTGCTGACATCGCGGCCTTGTTTGGACATAGTGGCCATCCACTACTCCATCCATCTGGACCATCCAGGATTGCACAGCGCTCATCAGTAAAGAAAACCGTTTTAAAACTAGTCTTCATATACAGTATATTTGGGCGTAATGCAACAGTTTTTGCTTGTTAAGGGGTGGCTGAACAGTAGGTTTATGCTCATCTGCAGCATCCCACACCTTGAGGGTTCGCTGGACTCCAGAGGCTAATATTAGCAGCTTCAAATACCTGTTTTCTACTTTTTATAATGGCGTTTTTAGCAGCTGTTCCCTTATCTGATTAATTTGTCTGGCAAGAACCTTCCTCATTATGCCTTTATCTGCACAAACCCATCTGTGCTGTGTATCATCCACTAATGTCTTCACAGTACGATGATCACACTTAAGTTATTGTGAAATATGTAATAGCGTGGAATGTCTTTATTAAGCAGTATTCCTTTAATTGGACTCACCTGGCAAACTAATTATAGAGGTCTTTGAGATTGATGTCGGTGATCTAAAGAACCCTGAGACACAAATCATGGATGAGTTTATTTGAAAAACAAAAAATTAAACCTTTGGTCTTTAAATCCAATTCTGCATAATACTGTGGAACATGGTGTCAGGCTATGTGTCCACGGGGACAGTGTCCTGCGGTTATATCCGCAGGACATTCCGCAGGAGCTCCCAGAAATCCGCAGCACAACTTTTGTCTGTTTACATGCTGCGGATTTGCTGCGGTTTTATTGCGGAATGTCCTGCGGATATGCTGCGGGCATTCTGCATTGAGGATACAGTACCATCGCTTCAGCACTGCATCCTCAATGCAGAACAAGTGCTGAATGATCGGGGCGTTCATACTTGCCTCCATCACGCAGCATTTCAGTTTTCGGCCGTGTCTGCACTGTGCAGGAGAAGGTGGGTGGGCCTGAACTAGCTGCGGCTGTCACATGACCGGAGCTCGTGCAGGCCCTGTCCACCTCCTTCCTGTACCTGGCTATCAAAGCAGGTAAGTATAGGACCCTACGGAGAAATCCGCAGCAATAATTCACATGCTGCAGATTTTTCCGCAGGGAAATTTGCATTATTTCCGTTGCGGAAAAAAACGCAGCATGGGCGCAGCAGTTCCAAAATGCCATAGAAATGGCTGGGGACTCCCTGTTCTGCGGCTTTTTGAAAAAAACGCGAATTTTCCGCAACGTGGGCACATAGCCTCAATGTCTTTGTCTTTGTCCTGGAAATGGTTGATGGGTTTAGACTATGAACTTTTTTGGTTGGGTCACACATGATACTAAAATCTGCAAGGTAATCAATACATGATCATTTAATAGAACAGGGATATACATAAGCTAAAGGTTTAGGCTGAGAAATGACAAATGAAGTATCATGTAGATAAATGTAAGGTCATGTGCTTGGACCGCGGAAACTAAATGTTCAAATTATGTACTAAATGGTAAAACACTGGGTCACTGAAGAAGACTTGGTATATGGGTGGACAACAAATTCAACATAGTGTTCTGTGCCAGGCAGCTGCTGCCAAGGCTAATAAAATAATGGGATGCATTAAAAAAGACGGATGCTCATGGCTAGAACAAGGTTTTGCCTCTATTCAAGTCACTATTGCGACCACACTTAGAATTCTGTGGTGTATAATGTTGGTCTCCGGTGTATAAGAAGAATATGGCTGAACTATATTGGGTGCAGAGAAGAATGACCAAGATTATGGGTGGAATGCAGTACCAAGACAGTTTATTAAACTTGGGGTTATTCAGCTAGAAAAACCCCCAAAAGGCTGAGGGGCACTCTTTTTACAGTGTACAAATTAGTGAAAGAACGGTTCAAAAATTTGTATAATGATCTTTATACACCTCTACCTATGACTGTGACAAGCGGACATCATCTACGTCTAGAGGAAAGAAGGCTTAATCATTATTACAAAGGCAGATTCTTTACTTTTAGAGCAGTGAGACTATGGAGCGTTTTTCCCCGTGATGTAATGGTCGATTCACTAAAAAGTACAAAAAGAACCTGGATGTCTCTTGAAAAATATAATACTACAGACTATGGGCACTGGATTGTGTGATTGGGCGTTGATCTAGGGACTAATCCAATTGCCATATGTTGAGTCGGGAAGGAATTTTTTCCTATCATGGGGCTATATGCATTTGCCTAACGGGGTTTTGCCTTTCTCCAGATTGTTAGGTTATAACTTGAACTCAATGGACTTGCTTCTACTTTCAACCTTATAAACTATGAATATTCAGTATACATTTTATTTCCTCAACCATTTGGATGTTTTCACACGGGCCACATGTGCCACAGTTTTTGTCACAATTTTCCCAGGTAGAAAACAAATATAAAATGCAGACACAGTTGGTAATTTTGTATCATCCCCTCGTTTAATCAGCTAAAAATATCTAAACATATTTGGTATTGCCACATCAATAGATGTCTGATCGATGAAAATATAAAGTTAATCTGTATAGAAAATGCAGCAAAGAGAAAAAAAAATAAAAAAATTCAGAATTGTGTTTTTTCAGTCTCTATACCCCTTTAAAAACTGCAATGAAGAGCGATCAAATTGTCATACATACCATAAAATATTATCAATAAAAATGTCAGCTCTCCACACAAAAAATCAAACCCTTAGGCTAGGTTCGCACACTGCATCTTTTTGACGCTGCGTTTTTGTGCGTTTTTGGCCGCTAAAAACTCACAAAAACGCATGCGTTTTTACCGCGATTTGGTGTGTTTTTGGCTGCGTTTTGCTGCGTTTTTGATCTCTACGTTTTGCTGCGTTTTTCCAATGCATTGCATGGGGGGGAAAACGCAGAAAAATGCAGGAAAGAATTGACATGTCCATTTTTTTTTTTCAAGCTCAAAAACGCAGCTTAAAAAAACAGTTGTGTGCGGACAGCAAAATTGAAAACTCATAGACTTTGCTGGAGAAGCAAAGTCATGCAGTTTTGAGGCCAAAAACGCACCCGAAAAATGCGCAAAAACGCTGCGAAAAACGCACTGTGCGCACATAGCCCAAAAGTGGTAACACAATTTTTTTTTCCCTCTAAGCTTCAGAAATCTTTTGCACCACAAAAAAAAAAGAAATAAAACCATACAAGTTTGTAATCACTATTACATGCTGACCTAGGGAAATGTTGACAGGTCTTGCAGCATAGTTAACACCATACAAATAATGGTGGAATTGTGTTTATTTTTCATTACTTCACTACTTTTTGGTTTGTCTTTTTAACTAATATAGTAAAGTGAATGATATTCAAAAACAACTGTTTCCTCAAAAATAAAATCATCATAAGGCTATATCAATGGAAAAAAACTAAAAAAAAGCTACTGTGTTTCCCCGAAAATAAAACCTTCCCCGGTAATAAGACCTAGCAGGAGTTTTCAGGGATGCTTAAATATAAAACATCCCCTGAAAATAAGACCTAGCTGCGGTCAATAATGAAGTGTCATGCAGCGGTAAAAGAGTTAAAGACACTGAAGGACACTTCATTATAGACAGCGGACACCCCTAAAGAAAGAAGAGCGGAGACCCCCGATCATACTCGCCAGACACTGGAGCAGGTGAGTGCATCAAGGTCCTGCGGTGGGCGGTGGAACACGCATACACACTACAGATCACATCCACACACTCACCACATCCAGTGATATCGCTTGCTTCTCAGCGACAATACTGTGCAGTGCAGTGACCTTCCAGGGCCAGCCAGAGGATCACATGGCCGGAAGCATGTGGCATCTCCGGATGTTGTGAGTCTGCATGCGCGTATGTGCGATATCTTGAGTGTTTGTGAGTGTATGCGATCGGCTGTGTGCGTGTATGCTGTCTGATGTGTGTGTGTTTATGCGATCGGCTCTGTGAGTGTCGGCAGGAGGCAGAGCAGTACGGCGTGCAGCACAGCTGCTGGGTGCACCCACCGGAGAGCACAGGAAGGAATGATGTGAAAGGTGTGTGTGTGCTGTCTGATGTGTGACTGTGTTTTCTGATGTGTGAGTGTCGGCCAGACGCAGGCGAGCACAGCTGCTGGGAGATCACAGGGAGGAATTATGTGGAATGTGATGTGTGTGTGTCTGTATGAGTGAATGTGATGTGGTCTATGCGAGTGTCAGCCAGACGCAGGGGAGGCGTGCAGCACACCTGCTGGGAGATCACAGGGAGATCTGGGAGCCATACAGACGCCCGGGGCTGGTACGTATGATGATCCTGGGAAGGGGGGGGGTCTGCTTTTTGTGGGGGGTAAACTTACCCTCAACCATGTCTCCTCGAGAATAAGACACCCCCTGAAAATAAGACCTAGTGCTTTTTTCAGGGCAAAAAAAAAATATAAAACAGTGTCTTATTTTCGGGGAAACAGTGTATGGTTCTTGGAAGAGGAAAAGCAAAAGCACAAAAATGACAATTGGCTGCAGTAGGAAGGGATTCAAGTTTTTGTGGCTGGGCTTCAAAGGAGATTCTGATTTTTACAATACACTGCAATACTGTGTCATTGCTGGATATAGCACAAGCGATCAGACAAGCACAGATTGAAGTCACGTAACGGAAAAGTGAAAAATTAAAAAAAAATAAATAAAAAACAAAAAAAAGTTCAATTCTCCTTCCTTTTCCCCCATTGAAAACAAAGATAAATTTAAAAAATACAAGTATGTGGCATTTCTGCACTCAGAATAATCCAATCAATCAAGATATAAAACTAATTTGCCTAATCTGTAAACACCATGGAAGGAAACAAATTAAAGAACGCCAAAATTATTTTTTTTTATATTATTTATTTTTTGCTGTAAGACCAGAAAAAATGCTGTAGCAAGTGATCAAAAGTAATATCTGTCCTAAAATGATATCAATAAAAATGTCTTGCCCAACGGAAAATGAGCCCTCACGTAGCTCCATCCACTGAAAAATGAAAAAGTTACGGGTCTTGGAAAATAGCAACACAACCACCCGCCAATGTTTTTTTTCAAGCTTCTGATTTTTTTTCCACCACTAAAATCATAAAAAAAAACCCTGGATATGTTTGGTATTGCTGTAATTGTACTAATGAGGAGAGTCATATTGACAGGTCATTTTTAAGATGCTTTCTTTGCTTTAAAAACAATTCACAAAAAAAAATGTAAAAATTGCAAGGTTTTTTCACAAGGTCACCGCTCCTGGAATTCTTTTTTCCATTTTCCTGTATACCATGTGGAAAAATGAATGTTGTTGTTCAAATGAGCAACTTCTCCCTCAAAGAACAAGCCCTCCTATGTCTATGTGGACAGAAAAATAAAAGTTAATGCTCTGAACAGAAGTGGGGGTCAAAAGGCCAAAATAAAAAATTGGCCTTGTCGGAAGGGGGTTAATTTTAGCATGGACTTTGTATAAAGATAGTAAGTCACAGACATCACTTTATCCTGTCTGCAGAGGCCCAAGCAGAAAGAGTTTGAAGCCCTGATTTAACTAATCCATTCTTAGGACCAGGCTTGGACTGGCCCACAGGTGAACGGGTGAATCCCCTGGTGGGCCACTTTGCAGGAGCGGTTCCCTCACCTTTCTATAAGAGCAGTAGTTGGCACATTACACTTGATTCAATATCTCTATAAAGATGCAGCATCTAGTCATTTACCAAGCTACCCAGATTATCATATAGGAGCATGGGTAAATACGTGAATGAGACTAATGTATTATTTACAGTGGGCCCACGGAGTCAGTATAACTGGTAGGCCGTTGGCTCGCCAGTCCGACACGAGTTAGAACTGCGCATGTCCACAACTGTGTCATGTGATGAGCTAATGCAATAGGGGAGCTGTCACGCTAGGTACAGGGAAGTACCAAGCGAGCGGCGAAAGCTAAGGAAAGGGGACTCCTGCGTCTATGGGAGGGGGAGATGGTGACCCCTGGAAAAACCTACCACTGGTCCCTGGGGTCCCTCACCACCTTAGATAGGTTCTGCACCTTTGCGCCGAGCCGGATACTTGACCATAGGTATCCCTAGTGCTGACCCTAAATAGGGAACTGGTAGGATGAGCTGTTCGTCAACCCCACTAAATGCTAAAGGAAGACACAAGGAGGACACATGGGAAAAGTGCATGAACTATTTATCCACAGATGACACATACAGACGTTTAGCAAAGCTTCAGCAACTATACCACAGATGAGTACAAGCCACCTGCTTGCAACCAACTCTGCCCTCTCCTATTATCCCAGAGAAGAAAAACAAAATGCATAAGGCATTTTCCAACTTTCCCTTAAAGGGCAAAATTTACGTTAGCCATCAGGTTTTATGTTGTAAGAAATTGTCCAAACCGTTCTGTTTCTGGTGTGCCAACTCTCAAGGTTGGCTACTACCTTCCTCTAAAATGAGCCCAACATAGTATGAGATGTTGGTTTCTCCTAGTCCTCTGCATATATGGCGAGTAATTGGATAAAAGTGATATTTGTTTTGTCACGTTATCATAAAACATGTAAAGATGAATAACGGAACTATCACATTTTTCCACATTTGTGATTTATGGTACCATCCGAAATGGCCCTCCTTACCTCCCCAGTCCCAGGATATACAGACGTTTTGTCTACTCTTCTTATTCTATTGAAAATTTGGTTGATGATAATGAAGTCCATCTTTTGTTAACCCCGTGAACAGGGCCAAATTTTTAAAATCTGACATATCTCTTTTATGTGGCAATAACTTCTCAATGTTTCAACATATTCCAGTGATTTTGAGACTGTTTTTTTTTCTGACACATTATCTATATATATAATTGCCTTATTCTGTCTGTCTGTCTTGCTCCAAAATTGTGTCACTGTGACAGTGTCGGATTGGCCGCTGGGCTCGGCCTGGCCCAGCCCCCCCACGGATTGGCCGCTCGCCTCGGCCTGGCCCCGCCCCCCGCATGGATTAGCCGCTCGCCCCGGCCCTCCGCACACATCGCTCGCTCCAGCGTACACCGGCTCCCAGTACACATGTGCAGGGAGCCGGCATACGCTGACGCCTCGCCCGCTCAGCCCCGCTCCAGCGTACACCGGCTCCCGGTACACATGTGCAGGGAGCCAGCACCCGGCCCTCCGCACGCATCGCCCGCTCCAGCGTACACCGGCTCCCGGTACACATGTGCAGGGACACACGTTGGCACACTCGGCCCCGCCCCTGGTGGACATAACCTTGCGATGCTGGGATCGTGACGGAGCCGGTGTACGCTGGTAACCATGATACATATCGCGTAACTATAGGAACCGCTTCCCTTAGTTACCCGATGTGTATCATGGTTACCAGCGTACACCGGCTCCCGCTCAGCCCGGCACACATTGCCACGCTCGGACCCGCGGCGGCCCCAGCATGGGGGATGGAGCACGATGGGGGGTGTGCAGCATGGAGGATGGAGCACGATGGGGGGTGTGCAGCAAGGAGGATGGAGCACGATGGGGGGGTGCGCAGCATGGGAGATGTAGCACGATGGGGGGTGCGCAGCATGGGGGATGGAGCACGATGGGGGGTGTGCAGCATGGGAGATGGAGCACGATGGGGGGTGCACAGCATGGGGGATGGAGCACGATGGGGGTGTGCAGCATGGGGGATGGAGCACGATGGGGGTGTGCAGCATGGGAGATGGAGCACGATGGGAGGTGCGCAGCATGGGGGATGGAGCACGATGGGTGCGCAGCATGGGGGATGGAGCACGATGGGGGGTACGCAGCATGGGGGATGGAGCACAATGGGGTGTGCGCAGCATGGAGGATGGAGCATGATGGGTGGTGTGCAGCATGGGGGATGGAGCACTATGTGGGGGTGCGCAGCATGGGGGATGGAGCACGATGGGGGGTGCGCAGCATGTCGGATGGAGCACGATGGAAGGTGCGCAGCATGTCGGATGGAGCACGATGGAAGGTGCGCAGCATGTCGGATGGAGCACGATGGAAGGTGCGCAGCATGTCGGATGAAGCACGATGGGGGGTGCGCAGCATGGGGGATAGAGCACGATGGGGGGTGCGCAGCATGGGGGATGGAGCACGATGGGGGGTGCGCAGCATGGGGGATGGAGCACGATGGGGGGTGCGCAGCATGGGGGATGGAGCACAATGGGGGGTGCGCAGCATGGGGGATGGAGCACGATGGGGGGTGCGCAGCATGGGGGATGGAGCACAATGGGGGGTGCGCAGCATGGGGGATGGAGCACGATGGGGGGTGCGCAGCATGGGGGATGGAGCACGATGGGGGGTGCGCAGCATGGGGGATGGAGCACGATGGGGGGTGCGCAGCATGGGGGATGGAGCACGATGGGGATGCGCAGCATGGGGGATGGAGCACGATGGGGGTGCGCAGCATGGGGGATGGAGCACGATGGGGGTGCGCAGCATGGGGGATGGAGCACGATGGGGGGTGCGCAGCATGGGGGATGGAGCACGATGGGGGCCGCACACCTCCCCCCAAAACACACACACGCCACATGCGCACCGCACAACACACCACACACACACTGGGAACCACAAACACCGCCCTACACAGACACCCACACACACAGACAACGCCGCACACACACAACACCCAACACACAAACACCGCGGCATACATAAATATACGCACATACCGCGCAACACACACACTGCACAAAACATACCTCCCCCCAAAACACACACACGCACTCCACACCCACACAAACCGCGCAACACACACAGCACCACACACACAGAATGCTGCAGACACACAGCGCTCCACAAACAACGCAACACACACAATGCAACACACATACAACACCGCTCTCACACACCCCCACACCCAGACAACACCCAGAACATTTACAGCGCCCTACACAAACACTGGCAACTACACACAACAACATCTAATATATATATACAGTGCCTACAAGTAGTATTCAACCCCCTGCAGATTTAGCAGGTTTACACATTCGGAATTAACTTGGCATTGTGACATTTGGACTGTAGATCAGCCTGGAAGTGTGAAATGCACTGCAGCAAAAAAGAATGTTATTTCTGTTTTGTTTTTTTTTTAAATTGAGAAAAGTTTATTCAGAGGGTCATTTATTATTCAACCCCTTAAACTACCAGAATTCTGTTTGGTTCCCCTAAAGTATTAAGAAGTATTTCAGGCACAAAGAACAATGAGCTTCACATGTTTGGATTAATTATCTCTTTTTCCAGCCTTTTCTGACTAATTAAGACCCTCCCCAAACTTGTGAACAGCACTCATAGATGGTCAACATGGGAAAGACAAAGGAGCATTCCAAGGCCATCACAGACAAGATCGTGGAGGGTCACAAGGCTAGCAAGGGGTACAAAACCCTTTCCAAGGAGTTGGGCCTACCTGTCTCCACTATTGGGAGCATCATCCGGAAGTGGAAGGCTTATGGAACTACTGTTAGCCTTCCACGGCCTGGACAGCCTTTGAAAGTTTCCTCCCGTGCCGAGGCCAGGCTTGTCCGAAGAGTCAAGGCTAACCCAAGGACAACAAGGAAGGAGCTCCGGGAAGATCTCATGGCAGTGGGGACATTGGTTTCAGTCAATACCATAAGTAACGTACTCCACCGCAATGGTCTCCGTTCCAGACGAGCCCGTAAGGTACCTTTACTTTCAAAGCGTCATGTCAAGGCTCGTCTACAGTTTGCTCATGATCACTTGGAGGACTCTGAGACAGACTGGTTCAAGGTTCTCTGGTCTGATGAGACCAAGATCGAGATCTTTGGTGCCAACCACACACGTGATGTTTGGAGACTGGATGGCACTGCATACGACCCCAAGAATACCATCCCTACAGTCAAGCATGGTGGTGGCAGCATCATGCTGTGGGGCTGTTTCTCAGCCAAGGGGCTTGGCCATCTGGTCCGCATCCATGGGAAGATGGATAGCCCTGCCTACCTGGAGATTTTGGCCAAGAACCTCCGCTCCTCCATCAAGGATCTTAAGATGGGTCGTCATTTCATCTTCCAACAAGACAACGACCCAAAGCACACAGCCAAGAAAACCAAGGCCTGGTTCAAGAGGGAAAAAATCAAGGTGTTGCAGTGGCCTAGTCAGTCTCCTGACCTTAACCCAATTGAAAACTTCTGGAAGGAGCTCAAGATAAAAGTCCACATGAGACACCCAAAGAACCTAGATAACTTGGAGAAGATCTGCATGAGGAGTGGGCCAAGATAACTCCAGAGACCTGTGCCGGCCTGATCAGGTCTTATAAAAGACGATTATTAGCTGTAATTGCAAACAAGGGTTATTCCACAAAATATTAAACCTAGGGGTTGAATAATAATTGACCCACACTTTTATGTTGAAAATTTATTAAAATTTAACTGAGCAACATAACTTGTTGGTTTGTAAGATGTATGCATCTGTTAATAAATCCTGCTCTTGTTTGAAGTTTGCAGGTTCTAACTTATTTGCATCTTATCAAACCTGCTAAATCTGCAGGGGGTTGAATACTACTTGTAGGCACTGTATATATAGTAGGGTTTCCTCCTTGAGAAAGCAATAGTACCTTCACGAAACGCGCGTTGGTGGTGATCCTGTTCCTTGTGGGTATGTGCACTTTATAACTGATCATGTATTTGGTGTTGTCCTTGTAGTATTTGCACTGCATTGTATGAGACCGCAATCTGCTGCACATGAGTCCCTTTGAATTTGGCATAGTTGTATGCACTTGCACTTTATGATTGTGACATTTATTTTCATTTTTGACTGGGTACTCTGACTGCGGCACTTTTTTGGTCTTTTCCAATCCAGTTTGCAACTGGCCCTACCTCTCCCACGGCTACCAGTGACAATTACATAGACATAACCTTGTCATTTTGTGTATTATTGTGCCTGTAAAATAGGTATAATTCTCAGCAAATAATAGGCATTAACTGAGGCTGGGTTTAACTCTGCTTTTGTGTTTTGTCCTTTCATCTCTAATTGATTGGCCTTACTCTTGCCATGGCTATTTGTGATAGACTTATATGGGCCAAATGTATTATTGAAAACTCTTTTTCTGCACTGGATTATATGTACATTGTAGCCTTACCTCTTTCACGACTATTAGAGATTGATATATATGGACCGAACACTCAGGCTCAGTTTTATTATATATTTTTCCATCTGTCTTGAGTCTGGCCTATACATGGACAACCCCGAATAAAAAAACTACATATCATATATCATGTGCCCCCCTTGATTATTGGTAGTTGTTTTTAATAATCTATGTTATGTTGCGTATGTCTCTTTCATATTAATAAAATTATTTCTATTGCATATATACTCGTTGTATCTCCTGTTTCTTGTATATTGTACGAGTAGTGCATGCACCCTGTCGGGGTACATACATACCGACAGCGTGCACACCATATGGCTCATCTATTGAGAATTGTTGTCACTGTATATATATGTATATAACAAAAATCATACATTAACTACACAATACGTAAATTCTAGAATACCCGATGCGTTAGAATCGGGCCACCTTCTAGTGTAATATAATCATTGTAAATTTAGGTCCATATATTTTATTTATGAAAATATTAAAAAATGTGACTAATATTTCAAAAAATAATTTTCAGACTTTTAATGATTATCCCTTTTAACCTCGATAGTCACACCACACAAAATAGTAACATTTTCCTTACGTCCGCTTTACATTAGCTCCATCTGTAAAATTCTCTTTTATTTTGTCGGGTTGTTTGAAGCTTTAAATTGTAGCAGTAATTTTTCATTTTTTCAAGGAAATTTACAAAACTTATTTTTTGAGATCTATTCAGTTTTGAATTGACTTTGGGGTACCTATATATTGGAAAACCCTCAAAAGTGAAACCATTTTAAAAACCGCGTCCCTCAACATATTCAGTACTACTGTCAGGTCGTTTATTAACCCTTCAGCTGCTTTTTAAGAATTATTGCAAAGTGGCATGACCGGAAAGAAAAATCTTCTTTTTAACACCTACATTCTGGACAGGTTACTATAGCCAGCAGACTCTAAGGCCGCTTTCACATTGCGTTTTCACCAATGTTCACTGGTCCTGTTGTTGCATCCGTCCAGACCCCCCGCAAAACGTGTTTCGCCATTGACTATAATGGAGCAGACGGAGTCAGCGTGTGCTCTGTCTTGTACCATTTTCGGGCATATACGTTTTCCTCAGGCGGACACCCAGACATAGTAGACTACGTCTGGGTGTCCGCCTGCAGTAAACGTATATGCCCGAACATGATACAAGACAGAGCACACACTAACTCCGTCTGCTCTATTATAGTCAATGGCCCCGTCTGCGCATGCGTCCGAAACACGTTTTGCGGGGGGGAGGGGGGTTCGGACGGATGAAGACGGGACCAGTGAACGTAGGTGAAAATGCAATGTGAAAGCTACCTAAGGCTATGATTCAGCCATGAATTGCCATCAAGACCACACAATCATGATCTCAGAAAGCCAATGGGGTTAAAGGGAGCCTGCGCACTCTGTTAACCATTTAGATGCCATAGTCTTTATTCACAGCAGCGTCTAAGGGGTTAAGCGGCCATGGTCGGAACCTAAACCAATCGTGAGTCATGCAGTAAATTGACAGCTATAATGTTCAGTGGACATTTTCACCCGTTGGGGGGATGCTATGTACTTATATCTCAGCTCCGTTTTAAGTTGTTTTTGGGGTCAGTAAAGGGTTAAAGGGAACCTGTCGCCAGTTTTTCGGCCTATAAACGGCGGCCAACACCAGTGGGATCTTATATATATAGCATTCTAACATGCTGTATATAAGAGCTCAGGCTGCTGTGTAAACATAAAAAAACACTTTATAATACTCAACAGTCGCTCTGTGGTGGATTCTGGTCAGATGGGCGTCTCTGTTCTGCGGTGTTGGCGCTTCCTCTTTCGGCCATCTTTGTCCTGAAGCCTGTGTGCATGACGCATCCTACATCACACACTCGCCGGTGCTCGAGTGAGTGGTGTTCATACGTAAAGCACCCAAACTCCAAATCCAAACTCTCGGCTTTTTTGGGGGAAAGTCTGTGTTTGGTATGAACACCGAACCTCGGGTTTGCTCATCTCTACTCTCCGTAGATATGAAATTCGATGGAGCAGGTTTCAGTTTTTACTCTTTCAGATTTATGCAGTCTGCCAAAATATAACTGCGTGTCTACATATGAATTCAGAAGCCTGTAAAAGTTCAGTAGTGGCCTGATGTACCTCTATGGCAGCTCTATTATAGCGCCATAAAATACTGAGCCATTATGCAGCAATGATGATGGACGGTCATGCTTGGTTATTCTGCTATGAACTAGGAGATCTACCCCATGAAGTGGTCAATCAGAACGCAACCATCTACCAAATTTAATGTCTATGTGCTAACGCTCTGTATATGGATTACATATTTATCTAATATTACAATGATATTTTTTGTTATAGTCCATCACACCACATTTTATTCACCGTTTTTGTCATACGCCCGGTGCTATCCTTGAGACAAACTAAAATGAAATCCTTTTATTTATAGTTAGAAAATGTTCTCTGATGCTTTTCTTGGCTTGGGACAAATGTCGCCAATAGTCCTGAATCTTAGCTTTTTAGTTACCTTATGTCGTTTTGATGATAGTGAAGGAACTAGGACGGGAGCTTCTGTAATCTGGAGGGCACAGCATAGCACCATAAATTACGTTTGTCAGCCTCCATGGCTTCAAAACCTCTGTTCTTGTCAGCGTTGTCATCATGCATCCATGTCCTTGCGAGGGGCTTGTTTAGACTTTGTTTTTATGAATTAAAGTATGTGAGTGTCTCAGTGTGAAATAAAGGAGAACCAACAAGAAAGTAGAGTAAAAAGAAATTAGCAAACAACTTCTGACGCTAATTTGTAATGTCTTTTGACTTTTAATCACTTGTTCTAGCCCGGTCCAGGTTTTCAAGATTTTTTTTCTATAAACACTGCACGACATTGAAATTGTAGCACCAAGAAGGAAACATCGTGAAATAATGGAAATCGCAGGATGGATAAATATGGTGATAATACGCAAACGATAAAAAAATGGAAACAAATTTTTCAAAACATCTTGATTTATTTAGTATTTAATACAAGTTCCACATGCAGAAATATCTGCACTTGCAGCCTTGGCTGCTATGGTATAAGGCTATGTGCGCACGTTGCGTACAGTCACTGCAGAAATTTCTGCAGCGATATGAAGAGCACATGTGCTCTTTAAATCGCTGCAGAAATGTCCGTAGTGAAAAAAAAAAGCCGATTCCATGCGCTCTGCCTGCAGCTCCTGCCATAGACAGAGCAGGAGCTGCCGGCAAAGCGCACGGAAGAAGGGACATTTCACTTCTTAGAACGCAGCGCTTCGGCAGTAGCCGAAGCGCTGCGCTCTAAAACACCACGTGCGCACGGCCCCTGCACAATCTCCATAGACTGTGCAGGGGACGCAGGACGCATGCAGTTACGCTGCGCTACAAAGCGCAGCGTAACTGCATGTATTTACGCAACGTGCGCACATAGCCTAAGGCTGAATTCACACATCCAGTAATCAGTCATCCATTAGAACGGATCCTGCAGAGATTCGTTGGTAAACACAACTTTATTGTCCGTTGATGTCTACCAGATCTGTTTTTTTAACATGGGATTCTGTGGAAGATGGATCTGTTAACTGATTGCTATTTAGCCACCCGCTTTTCTTGCATTTGTAACAAATCCATTTTTTTACAAGATCTGTTACAAATGCTATGCAGAAATTTGAGCACCACTGGTCAAAATTACTGTTATTGTGAACAGTTAATCAAGTTGAAAATGAGATGATCTCTAAAAGGCATAAAGTTAAAGATGACACATTTCCTTTATATTTTAGGTAAGAACAAAAAAAAATATTTTCATCTTTAACATTTTAAAAACTACAAAAATGAAAATGGGCCAATGCAAAAGTTTGAACACCCTTGGAGATTTGTGTGCTTAGATAACTTTGACTATCATTTCAGACTTCAATGAGCCTGTTAGGTTTGTGGCTTGTTCATTATCATAGTTAGGAAAGGGCAGGTGATGCAAATTTCACAGCTTTATAAAAACCCAGCTTCCTCTAACCTTGTGCAAATAAAACAACAGCCATGGGTTTTTCAAAGCAACTGCCTAGCACTCTGAAAATCAAAATGGTGAAGGCCCACAAAGCAGAAGAAAGCTAGAAGAAAATAGCAAAGCGTTTTCAAGTTGCCATTTCCTCAGTTCAAAAAGTAATTCAGAAATGGCATTTACAGAAACAGTGGAGGTCAGGATAAGGTCTGGAAAACCAAGCAAAATTTCTGTGAGAGCTGCTTGTAGGATTGCTAGAGTGGCAAATCAGAACCTCCACTTCACTGCAAAAGTCCTTCAGGAAGATTTAGCCGATTCTGGAGTTGTGGTACATTGTTCTACTGTTCAGAGACACCAACAGAAAAATGGCCTTCATGGAAGAGTCATCTGAAGAAAACCTCTCCTGCGTCCTAACCATAAAATTTAGCATCAGAAGTATGCAAAATAACATCTAAACAAGACTGATGTATTTTGGAAACAAGTCGTGTTAACTGATGAGGTTAAAATAGAACTCCTTGGCCACAATGATCAAACCAAATGTTTGGGAAAAAAAGGAGACAGAATGTCATGACAAGAACATCTCGCCAACCATTAAGCATGGGAGTAGATTAATCATGCTTTGGGTTGTGTTTTATCCAATGGCACTGGGAACATTTCACGGGTAGAGGGAAGAATGGATTCAATTAAAGTTTAACAAATTCTTCAAGCAAACATAACACCATCTACAAATGGATAAGGATCCTAACTCCACATTAGCCTATGTCAAAAGGTACAAGCTGAAGGTTTTACAATGGCCCTCACAGTCCCCTGATCTGAACATCATTGAAAATCTGTGGCTAGACCGCAAAAGAGCAGTGCATGCAAGAGGACCCAGGAATCTTACAGAACAAGAAGACTTTTCCAAGGAAGAAAGCATGAAAATCCCTCAAACAAGAATTGAAAGACTCTTGGCTGGCTACAAAAAACATTTACAAGCTTTGATACTTGCCAAAGGGGTTGCTGCAGGGTACTAACCATGCAGGGTACCCAATATTTTGCATTGTCCAATTTTATTTTTTGTTGTGAATTTAAAAATGTAAAAAATATATATATATTTTTTGTCTAAAATGCAGAGGATATGTGTTATCCTTAACTTTATGGCTTTTACAGATAATTTCATCTTCAACTTGCTTAATTGTTCAGAATATCAGTAAACTTGACCAGGGGTGCTCAAACTTTTGTATGCCACTGTAAATAGCATTCCATTAACGGATCCATCCTCCATAGACTCCAGTGTTAAAAAAAACAAACACATCTGGTGGAAATAATTTTGCCAACAGATCTCTGCAGGATCCGTTATAACAGATGATTACAGGACATGTGACCTCAGCATTAGTGAAGTCCAATGACGTCACACCACCACTCTGAAAGACCATCATGGTACAAAGCAAGAAGGCAATAAAGGCTGGGATGCAGATCTGTCCTCTTTTGTGATGAGTCACGGTTTTGTCTTCTATGCGATGATAGTTGGAGATTGGTCTGGAGACCATGTGGGCAACACCATGAAGAGGCCTTTACAAGGTAACATCTTACCGTTCCCACTTTTGGGATTATGGTGTGGAGCGCCATAATGTATAATAGCCAATCTTTTCCAGCCTTCATTCCAGATACACTAACATCTTTGCATTACATTTACTTCAGCATGGAACCAAAGGTATGGCTATTCTCTGAAGTGTCCCAGGAGCTCTTTTACAACCTGAGAATGTTAGGCTTCAAGTTGTTTGGGTTAACCTTAGCAGCCTGCGTGGCTGAAATGTGCTACCATGGCCTGCACAATCTCCAGAGTTCTCTCTCATCGAGCACAACAGGGACGCCATGGGTTGCCAATTGCAATGGGAGCTGCCAGTAACGGATCTTGATGATTTTCGTGCCCAAGTGGATTTAGTGTTGCAGGACATTCCTCAGACAGCTGTTATTAACCTCTCTAATTGTAGCCAATGCTGTATGTATGGGGATTTCTGTGTTTGGTGCTCATACTGGTTTGGAAAATTGCTTTAACTTTGTTTCAGGCTAAGGTAAGCAACAAAATCAAATCCATTGTAACACTGCACTAATTATTGAATGGTTTCAATTAGTTATTGTCGAGCACTAAAGTGCTTGAGTGCTCCTTCCTCAATTCGAGCTGATCAGACGCTCGGATGACCTCAACGTGAGTAGCGAGCATTATAGAAAGTCAAAGATTGGCCTTTTCGGGTTTCTTTCCTTCCATATACAGCCAGTCATAAACAGAGTATTTCCAGCGGCAGGGTGTTTTTTTTTGTCACACTCCATCCAAGAACGCTATTCCCTGGGAGAGCCAGTCAGAGACTGTAAATGGTTCTTTCTGGGGCGCCTGCACACATCATGCACTGAAGCAAACCTGTGTGTTGTGGTCATTGTTTCAAGGATGACACATCCGAGCACTGGTGATACTCGGCCGACCTCCATGAGTACCCGAGCACCCCGATGCTCGATCGAGTAACGTGCAGTGCCAAGCACGCTCGCTCATCACCAGTTACATTACCATAAGCTACACAGGTAAAATACAGGTCAAATTCTTTGTTAAAGAGATTATTGCCTTCCACAATCCCAATAATTAGAATGGTCTACTAATAAACTGATGCTAGGATGTTTTGCCACCAAATAGTTGTTACCTATGGGGAGCCTGATATTACCCTGTCCATGGGCTTTTAACCCTATGCAAATTCCTACTTATAACCATAGTTTGATTCTAACGCCTAGGTTTATTGTTCGGTCACATCTTATTCATTATTTGGTGACATGACATCCTTAAGTCTTAGGACACCAATCTGTAATTCTACATTTAGCCACTAAGACGTAGAGTTACTCCGTAATGATATCACTTGCCCAGAAGCCGCCACTCGAGTGAGATTACCGCATACTGTTATACGGTTATCCCACATATGACATTTAACACCTATCCAAAGAACTGGTAATAAATCTATGCTCGGTGGTGGACCAAAGACTGAGACCGTCAACAATCCTGAGACTGGAGGTTGCATAGATCCAAATGTATGGAGCGGTAGTGTGACCACCCACACACACTTTATACATTGTTTGGGGGAGTTGGGAGCAGTAGTGATCACAGCTCCCATGGACAATAATTGGGTGGTCCAACCCCCATCAATCTTATACATTTATCATCCTATGGATAGGTAATATGTGTTGATGGTACAACCCTTTTAATATATACTATATAGTAGACTTCTAGTAGTGGAGATTAGTAGAATAGTGCACCAGTGACCATTATATAGTTGCTGTATTCCTTCCCAGCACAATTATTTCACATCTGTATAGAGAAGTGTTTAAAGAAACCCGTTCTTTAGAGAATACTTCCGAGCATTGTGTCCCTGTCACTCACGTAGCCCGTGTACTGCAGACACATGCTTATCATAAGGTCTGGTGTTTTTTTATCATGCACAAAGGGTCTAATTATGCATCATATAGTTTATAAAAACATGACGCTCCCTCATTTAAATAAGGTTACGCATTCTCCACTTGTCAAGCTACAGCGCCGCCGAAGAATGCACCGATTGCCAACATTGAAGTAAAGGAATATAAATTGAATTTAGCAATCACAAAGATTATTTATGTGATCAATCATAGGACATAAAACAGAATTTTGGACATTATATGCATGAGATGGAGCTAGGGTCCCCAAAGGGATTAAAATCACCTACTAATTCTAGCGTATTCTACAACTGGTCGTAAGCAAGCGCATTCATTGTAGCCAGAGAAAGTCACATGGGGTACATAAATAAAAGAAAGCTTAATGTGATTTAAATACCATGGAAGAGTTATATTGACAGCCGGGATAGAAAATAGAGTGCAACATCATCCTGAATAGAGATGTTTTTCGGCAGAAGATTCTGCATCAGCCATCTGGCCTACATGCTCCAAGCACTATTCACATAGCCCAGTGGGAAATACCTCATCCTTATATCACCACCTCCTTTTACAAGTGGAACTTCAATACATCCTTACATTAAACCAAGAAAAAAAGGAAAAAATCAATTACAATAAGTATCTTCAATAAATCATCAGTATTTTCTATGTTGAATACGAATCTATTATCTAGCTATCCATCGTTCTATTTATGTACCGTATCTATCTGTCATCTCTCTATCTATTGATCTCATATATTTAGCATTTACTGAATCTATGTTACTGAATTCAATATACAGTTTTTATTTCATATCTATCTAGAAAAAAAATAGAAAAAATAAAAGTAGAAATCAGTCAAAAAAATAAAGAAATAAGGGGAACTTTTGTTAGCTTATGTGGCGTGGCGACGTGTCGGTTATTTTTATTTTTTTGACATATCTTACAACTGGATGAATGTTTGGGAGGCCTTGTACGCTAATACATTAGTTACATTTTCATATTACTCACGCATAAACATAATACAAATAGAGATGAGTGAACCCGAGGTTCGGTGGTGGGAGTTCATACCAAACACAAACTTTACGAAAAAAACAGAGATCGGGTGCGTTACATATGAACACCACATTTGCGAGCATTGCTGGGCTCGGGTATACTCGGTGCTCAGTCCGGTGCGAGCCACTTGCAGTGCTTAATCGGCTCACATTGAGGGTAACAATAGCTTGATCGGATGTAGTGTGCCCTCCCCCCAAAAAAAGGAGAAACCCCACCAACCTGCCCCCTGAAGTGATCTGTTTATGGCTAGCTGTATATGGGCGAGGACCCGAACTTCCCAATTAGTGACTTCCATTGGGGTTCAGGTCAAGTCCGGGTCCCAAACCGAACTTTATCTAAAGTCCGGCTGAACCCACCGAACTGGACTTCCACGGGTCTGCTCATCTCTAAATACAAATATTCACGCAAGTATATATAAAATACGCACATACACATGACACATACAGTTAGGAAAATAAGTATTTAATACATTGACGATTTTGCAAGTTTTCCCACCTACAAAGAATGGAGAGGTCTGTAATTGTTATCATAGGTACACTTCAACTGTGACAGACAGAATCCCCCCAGAAATCCAGAAAATCACATTGTATAATTTTTAAATAATTTATTTGCATTTTTTTTGCATGAAATAAGTATTTCATACAATAGAAAAACAACTTAATATTTGGCACACAAACCTTTGTTTGCAGTTACAGAGGTTAGATATTTCCTGTAGTTCTTAACCAAGTTTGCACACAATGCAGCAGGGATGTTGGGCCACTCCGCAATAGAAATGTTCTCCAAATCTTTCAGGTTTCGGGGCTGGTGCTGGATAACATTGAGTATCCCGCTCCCTCCAAAGATTTTCTGTCAGATTCAGGACTGGAGATTGGCTAGGCCACTCCAGGACCTTGAAATGCTTCTTACCTGTCCTCTTTGCAGAAAAGCCCCCCCCCCAAGTATGATGTTTCCACCTCCATGCTTCAAGGTTGGGATGGTGTTTTTGGGGTTTCACTCATCCATCTTCTTCCTCCAAACACAGCGAGTGACGTTGATACCAAAAAGTTCTATTTTGGTCTCATCTGACCTCACGACCTTCTCCCATGCCTCCTCTGGATTATGGAAATTGCCACTGGCAAATTTCAAACGGCCCTGAACATGTGCTGGCATGAGCAGGGGGACCTTGCGTACCCTGCAGGATTTTAATCCATGATGGTGCAGTGTGTTACTATCAGTAATATTTGAGACTGTAGTCTTATCTCTCTTCAGGTCATTGACTAGATCCTCCCGTGCAGTACTGGGCTGATCTTGCATGGAGTCCTGGACCGAGTAAGATTGACAGTCATCTTGTGTTTCTTCCATTTTCTAATAATTGCGCCAACAGTTGTTGCCTTCTCACCAAGCTCCTTGCCTACTGTCCTGTAGCCCATTCCAGCCTTGTGCAGGTCTATAATTTTGTCCATGGTGTCCTTAGGCAGCTCTTTGGTCTTGGCCATGGTGGAGAGGTTGAAGGGTGATTGATTGATTGATTGTGTGGACAGGTGTCTTTTATACAGGTAAGGAGTTGAAACAGGTGCAATTAATATAGATAATGAGAGCAGAGTAGGAGGGCTTCTTAAAAAAACAACAGGTTTGTGAGAGCCAGAATTCTTGCTGGTTGGTAGGTGATCAAATACTTATATCATGCAATAAAAAGCAAATTAATTATTTAAAAATCATACAATGTGATTTTCTGGAATTTTTTTTCTGTCTGTCACAGTTGAAGTTACCTACAATAAAAAATTACAGACCTCTCCATTCTTTGTAGGTTGGAAAACTTGCAAAATCGTCAGTGTATCAAATACTTATTTTCCCCCACTGTACATAATGACAGTTTTGTGATGCATTGTTTTGAAAGCCATAATTTTTCTATTGTGATGATAATTTTTCTAAATATTGTTTATTTGAGAGACAAACTTTTATTGCCAACATTTTGACAAATATGTATGTAAGAGTTACATTTGTATCAAATTTTGTCATGGGTTTAATAGAGAAAAAAAAGGACCTGGGCAGTGCTGATTGTAATCAGCAGGCACCCATTGGACTGGATGAATTTACATGCACGTGAGAGAAGAATAAAACACTTTTTCTGAAGCCTGCAGGGGCACATCTGAGGATGTACAGGGGTTGCAAGAACACCATTCACTTAATCTTAAAGGTAATGGGTAGGGTTTATAAGTGGAAAAACTGGTGACAGGTTCCCTTTAATGGGCTGCATGTGTTATTTCCTCAATAATTTATCATCAATTAAACAGGTAAAAGGTCTGGAGCTGATTCCAGCTGTGGCATTTTAATTTGAAAGCTGTTGTGAAACCACAATGTGCTATCAAAGGAGCTCTTAAAAAAAAAGAAACAGACCATCATTAAGCTGAAAAAAAACAAGAAATCCCACAATGAGATTAGGAGTGGAAAGGTTAAAAGTAGAAAAATACACAGTTTAATATATTCTGCAAAAAAAGGAATGCAGTGGTGATCTTGGGAACTCAAAAAGTCCTGGACATCCACGGAAGATAACAGAGGTGGATGATTGCAGAATCCTTTCCATGGTGAAGAAAAACCCTCCACAACATCCTCCCAAGTGAAGGACACTCTGCAGGGTATAGGTGTTTCATTATCTAAGTCTACAATGAAGAGAAGACTTCATGAGAGCAAATACAGAAGGTTCACCACAAGGTGAAAACCAATAATCAGCTTTAAATATAGAAAGGCTAGGTTATCATTGCTAAAGACATCTAAAGAAGCCGCCTGTTACGGTTGCTGTGGCACTGGAGACTATGTTCGGATTTCTTGCTACTGCACATGTGCGAGCACTGGAGACTGTTTGGATTTCTTGCTACTGCACATGTGCAAGCGCTGGAGACTAAGTCCTATCTTGGAGCCATTGCACATGTGCGGGTGACATCATCGCTGACACAAGGTCACATGTCTCTGACACCTTCTAAGCTGATTGGCCGCTGGTCATGTGCTTGTGACACATGGTCACATGTCTCTGACACCTTCTATGCCGATTGGTCGCTGGTCATGTGCTTGTGAAGCTTTGCTCGGTGATAGGCCAGCGTGACGTCATTGCTGTCATTCTGGCAGCGGATTGGCTCTGGTGTCCTCCATCTTGGATGATGCACAGAGTCTATATAAGACCCTGACACACGCCGCCCGGCGCTCAGTCCTCTTGGTTCATGCATGAGAGTAGACGCTCTGTGCACGTCCCTCTAGGCATCTCTCTGTCTATGTTAGGTGAGCGCTATCGGCAGGGTAGCTTTCTTATACCTTACAGCTTCGGCTGCGGTCCGTATCCTTACCTCTTAGTGGAGCGGACATAGGCAGGTGCTTGAGGCACATGGTCCGGCTGGGCCTTGTGATTCTACTCGTAGGTGGACGTTGCCGCTAGGGTAATGTTCCTTATACTGCGTCTGGCAGTTGTTCGTATCCTTGCACACTAGGGGAGCGAACATAGGTAGGAGCTTTGTGCGGCTTATGCTGCTGTCCGTCTCTTTTGCACCACTAGAAGAGCGGACCTAGGCAGGTGCCATATCTAGTGGTTCGTGTCCTCGCACACTAGTGGAGCGAACGCAGGTAGAAGCTTTGTGCGGCTTACGCTGCTGTCCGTCTCCTGGCACCGCTAGAGGAACGGACCTAGGTAGGTGCCATTTCACACTCACTGCTTTTGTCTCTGTGACCATTAACAGAGACCATACCACACACCCTCCAAGTAAGGGAGGAATTGCTTTATTTTCTAATTATATTCCTCTGTGAGTTTAACAGAGGTATTGCACTCTGCACTTGTGCTATTACTATTTACAGTGGCACACTTATATACCCCTTATCGTCTGCCATAGTCTGCAGCAGAGTCTTAGAACGGTGGACCCTGACTGTCTCATATTCCTTTGGATTTTATTATCAGACAGCCCCCCGTAACACCGCCCAGTTCTGGAAAAGCATTCTGTGAACAGATGAAACTAAGATCAACCTGTACCAGAATGATGGGAAGAAAAAAGTACGTACAAGGCTTGCAACGGCTCATGATCCAGGGCACAGCACATCATGTGTAACACATGGTGGAGGCAGTGTGATGGCCGGGCATTCATGGCTTCCAATGGCCCTGGGTCACTAGTGTTTATTGATGATGTGACTGAAGACAGAAGTAGCTGGATGAATTCTGAAGTGTACAGCGTGAGACTTTCTGCTCAGATTCAACGAAATACAGCAAGACTGATTGAACAGAGCTTCACAGTACAGATGGACAATGACCCAAAACATAATGTGAAAGCAACACAGGAGAAGGCAAATAAGTGGAATGTTCTGCAATGGCCGAGTCATCACCAGATCTCATCTCCATAAAGCTGCATTTCACATGTTAAAAACAAAACTTAAGGCAGAAAGTCCCACAAACAAGTAACAACTGAAGTCGGCTTCAGTAAAGCATCACAAAGGAGAAAATCCAGAGTCTAGTGACTCCCATGGCTTCCATCACTTCGATGGCTTCCATGGCTTCGTCATTGCCTGCAAAGGATTTTCTACAAAGTTTTAAAAATGAATATTTTATTTATGGTAATTTCGTTTAATTACTTTTGAGCCCCTGAAATGAGGAGGCTTCGAGGAAAAATAGTTACAATTCCTAAACGTTTCACAGGATGCTTTTGTTCAACCCCTTTAATTAAACCTGATCTATCTATCTATCTATCTATCTATCTATCCCTCTATCTATCTATCTATCTATCTATCTATCTATCTATCTATCTATCTATCCTATCTATCTATCTATCATCTATCCCTCTATCTATCCCTCTATCTATCCCTCTATCTATCCCTCTATCTATCTATCTATCCCTCTATCTATCTATCCCTCTATCTATCTATCTATCTCTCTATCTATCTATCCCTCTATCTATCTATCTATCTATCTATCTATCTATCCCTCTATCTATCTATCTATCTATCTATCTCTCTATCTATCTATCTATCCCTCTATCTATCTATCTATCTATCTATCTATCTATCTATCCAAGTTGTCTTTCAATATTGTAAAGAAAAGAGGCAGCATTCCACAAAACTGATTGTGCAAAAATTGAACTTTTTATTGGAATATGTGATGAGGTTTGAGCTTGAGAAGGTTTCACTTATTGAACCGAAAAGTTTGCAACATCTCCTAATCATGATATTTTTGGGGGAGAGATTCCTCCTGTTTTTTTTTAATCTTTATCTATCTATCTATCTAAAAACATGATGAAGGCGGCATTCCATAAATAGCAAAAAAGAAAGACCTTTATTGGCCCATAAGGCATGACAGCAACGTTTTGTTTCCTGGGAACCTTTTTCAAGCCTTGAAAAAGGACCCAAAACGTTGCTGTCACGCCTTATGGGCCAATAAAGGTCTTTCTTTTTTGCTATTTATGGAGTGCCGCCTTCATCATGATTGTGCCTATGTTACGGTAATGGAATTATTGCCTTGAAGGCATTGCACCAACAGCTTTAAGGTAGAAATAGTGCTGCTCTATTTTCTTCATATCTATCTATCTATCTATCTATATATCTATCTATCTGTGTGTCTGTCTATCTAATCTCTCGCTATGTATCACTGTATTGTTTGATGACAAATATTTAGATATGTGTGTAGATGGAAGAATATAGTGGATTAATGATAGCTCTAGCAACTGGTTCACATTCAGAAATCATGTCAGGTCAAGAGCCAGAGGCCAAAGCTAGATGTAAAATGTTCCCTTAAGCTGCTACAGAAAGAACTCTTTTCTTCCTGTTGTCTCTGGGGAAAGACCAATTTTCTCCTCTTAGAAAAGAAGACATGGTATTGACCCCTTCCGTTTACCAATATGAACTCCTAGCAAAAAATACAGTCCTCAACGGATGTAGCTTAGTAACCCTATGCTATAAGAAATAAAAATATCTATCTATCTATCTATCTATCTATTTATCTATCTATCTATCTAATAGTGTTACTCTATATAGAAATTAATTACATCAAGCCATTAAAGTCTAATTTAACAGCTGTTCAAATAAAGAATCCATTATCTGCATTTTCCCCTTATTCCCTTTTGCATGTGTTTGCAGAAGATTAGATGTAACATGTCACTTTCTCCTTCTAGAACAAGTAAAGAATACAAAATGTCCAGGGAATTTTTGAAATCTTTAAATGTTTGGCGTCCTTTGGCCTAGAGCCGCAGATATGACGGCTTTATTTTATTGGTGTATTATGAAAACCCCTTCTACTGATGTAGATGTGGCAATATGGAACATATAGAATAATTTAATGAAGAATATTATGTGGCACAGATACAATGCTGGCCAAAAGTATTGGCACCCCTGCAATTCTGTCAGATGATACTCAGTTTCTTCTTGAAAATGATTGCAATCACAAATTCTTTGGTATTATTATCTTCTTTTAATTTGTCTTCAATGAAAAAAAAAGAAAAAATTTGTCATAAATCCAAATTGGATATAATTCCACACCAAACATAAAAAAAGGGGGTGGACAAAAGTATTGGCACTGTTTGAAAAATCATGTGATGCTTCTCTAATTTGTGTAATTAACAGCACCTGTAACTTACCTGTGGCACCTAACAGGTGTTGGCAATAACTAAATCACACTTGCAGCCAGTTGACATGGATTAAAGTTGACTCAACCTCTGTGCTGTGTCCTTGTGTGTACCACATTCAGCATGGAGAAAAGAAAGAAGACCAAAGAACTGTCTGAGGACTTTAGACTCCAAATTGTGAGGAAGCATGAGCAATCTCAAGGCTACAAGTCCATCTCCAAAGACCTGAAAGTTCCTGTGTCTACGGTGCGCAGTGTCATCAAGAAGTTTAAAGCCCATGGCACTGTGGCTAACCTCCCTAGATATGGAAGGAAAAGAAAAATTGACGAGAGATTTCAACGTAAAGGCTACTTTACACACTGCGATATCGGTCCCGATATCGCTAGTGTGGGTACCCGCCCCCATCTGTTGCGCGACACGGGCAAATCGCTGCCCGTGTCGCACAACAGCCGTCACACCCGTCACACATACATACCTGTCCGGCGACGTCGCTGTGACGGGCGAACCGCCTCCTTTCTAAAGGGGCGGTCCGTGCGGCGTCACAGCGACGTCACTGAACCGCCGCCCAATAACAGCGGAGGGGCGGAGCTGAGCGGGACGTAACATCCCGCCCACCTCCTTCCTTCCTCATAGCGGCCGGGAGGCAGGTAAGGGAAGCTTCCTCATTCCTGCGGCGTCACACGCAGCGATGTGTGCTGCCGCAGGAACGAGGAACAACCTCGTTACTGCTGCAGTAACGAGATTTGAGAATGGACCCCCGTGTCGCCGATTAGCGATTTTGCACGTTTTTGCAACGATGCAAAATCGCTTATCGGTGTCACACGCAACGGCATCGCTAATGCGGCCGGATGTGCGTCACGAATTCCGTGACCCCAACGACTCTGCATTAGCGATGTCGCAGCGTGTAAAGCCCGCTTAAGATTGTGCGGATGGTGGAGAAAGAACCTCAACTAACATCCAAACAAGTTCAAGCTGCCCTGCAGTCCGAAGGTACAACAGTGTCAAACCGTACTATCTGTCGGCGTCTGAATAAAAAGGGACTGTATGGTAGGATACCCAGGAAGACCCCACTTCTGACCCCGAGACACAAAAAGCCAGGCTGAAGTTTGCCAAAACTTACCTGAGAAAGCCTAAAACGTTTTGGAAGAATGTTCTCTGGTCAGATGAGTCAAAAGTAGAGCTTTTTGGGAAAAGCCATCAACATAGAGTTTACAGGAAAAAAAAGAGGCATTCAAAGAAAAGAACACGGTCCCTACAGTCAAACATGGCAGAGGTTCCCTGATGTTTTGGGGTTGCTTTGCTGCCTCTGGCACTGGACTGCTTGACTGTGTGCATGGCATTATGAAGTCTGAAGACTACCAACAAATTTTGCAGCATAATGTAGGGCCCAGTGTGAGAAACCTGGGTCTCCCTCAGAGGTTATGGGTCTTCCAGCAGGACAATGACCCAAAACACACTTCAAAAAGCACTAGAAAATGGTTTGAGAGAAAGCACTAAAGTGGCCAGCAATGAGTCCAGACCTGAATCCCATAGAACACCTGTGGAGAGATCTCAAAATGGCAGTTTGGAGAAGGCTCCCTTCAAATCTCAGGGACCTGGAACAGTTTGCCAAAGAAGAATGGTCTAAAATTCCAGCAGAGCATTGTAACAAACTCATTATTTTTACATGGCATTGGGTGTCTATTGTTTTAATAAAAAAGTGAAAAAACATGGATGATTAGATTTTTTTTCCTTCCCAAAAGAGGACCATTTATGTCCACAAGTTGAAAATGGAGAAATGGCGAGGTCTCTGCGCAGGCCTAAGATTTTGCTTGGGTACGTGGATAACGCACAAGACATCATCCATGTCAGTGGGCGAAATATAGCGCCTGCGCTGATATATCACCATTTTGCGCATGCGCACTTTTGTATTAGGCTCTGACTGCAGTAGGGGAGAGCAAAGCATGCCTTTGCGAGCCAGTGATGTCTCTGCACAGGTGCGAGATTTCACCCAGCTATGTGGATGATGCATTAGGCATCATCCCTGTCAATCATTACAAGAGGACGGCTATCGGAGGGATAGGAGCCGCATTAAGCATACCCATTGGACCGGACAGTCCGTATTGACATACAAAGCAGGAGATTTTCAAAACGCATTTAGGTGATGAACAGGGGGAGTCGGAATAATATACACCGTTATCCAATGCAGGACAGGCGCTCCTGAAGGTGCTAGCATTGGTTTATACATGAAAATTCTGGTGACAGGTTCCCTTTAAGTGGTAGAAACATTTGTTTTCCCAAATTTTACTAAAAAGAGTTTACTGGAATTATACAAAATTGTCTGTCTGTAAGGTAGAAAGTGTTATATAGAAATAGCAACTACTAACCCCTTGAATATCCTACCATCTCATCTCTCAGTCATCTGGCAGCTGCAGCCAATCACTGGCCTCAGTGGTCACGTGATGTACATTTAAATGCGAAGGCCAGTGATTGGCTGCAACAGCCAGATGACTCATGGGAAGGACATTGTCCAGCATCGTTGGAGACCACTGCTGCGACATGGGATTTTGGGGGTTGTTATTATTTCATTGCTATATGATGTTCTCTATCTCAGGGCTCATTCCAATTCAGATTGTGTTACGACCGTCATCCCATTTTCTCACATGTGGAGAAATTAAAAAAAAAATGTTTATCTTCTCCGCACTGACAGTCCGTGAAAATCAGGCTGCACATGGATGTCATCCGAGTACAATCCGGTATTTTCATGGATTCATTGACTTGCATTGCCGTGATCAGTGTGATCACAATCCCGTGATCCGAGGGGGTCTTATCACAATCCGATCCGAGGGGTCCGATCACAATCTCGTGATCTGAGGGGTTTGATCACAATCCGATCCGAGGGGTCTGATCACAATCCGATCCCAGGGGTTCGATCACAATCCTGTGATCCGAGGGGTCTGATGACAATCCGATTTGAGGGGTCTGATCACAATCCGATCCGAGGGGTCCGATCACAATCCTGTGATCCGAGGGGTCCGATCACAATCCAATCTGAGGGGTCTGATTGTGATCAGACCCCTCGGATCAAAATCGGACATTTCTCTGATTTTTTTCAACAAACCACGGAAAAATCAGATGGGCACACCCCAGAGAATATCATGGGTATGAGTGCCACGGATAGCACTCGTATGTGAAAATTCGGATGTGTGAATGAGCCCTTAGAGACATTTTCTTTGTATAATCCCCAAAACCATTTAATCATGCTGATCCCTGCTGGCAGGCAGCTGCTACATAGACATCTAGGGGAGCAGATGTTCAGGATCGGGAAAAAATATGACATTCGCTAAGTACCCAGGACTTGCCTTCTCTGGACCTGGACCTGTTAACAGTATTTGACCTATCAGTGGTAATCCATGCGAGCATACATAATATTTAGGCACTAAAATGCCTTTATTAGGTTTCAATCCCTATCTACCTATGCAAATATGGACATAAAATATATGAATACAAAATGTTAGAAAAAAAATTGCTAACTCCCCGAAATAAAAGTAATTAAAACACCAAAGTCTGAGTATTCTGCTTGTAACTACAGTAATAATAAAGTAAGGATTACCATTTAAAAGACTGAAAATCTCTATAATATCTATTCTGTCTCTACTGAAAAAGGCGGATAATCCCCCTATATGCCAAATCCAGGAGCCATTGTCCAGTCCGAATACTCTTTGAGTTCCCAATCAGACTCTCACTGAGGAATACACAAATAATGGTCTCAGGGGACCAGAATGCAACTGCAAACGGGAAGAAACAAATCCTACGCATCATCTGTGTATAAAAGAAGGTCAACCTTTCTGTTAATAATTGAGATAACGCTGCATTCCCGTCCCCCGAGTATCTAAGTAAGTGGATTAATGTAGAAGTTGAATAAAAATGAAATCCAGAATACAACCTTGTTGAACCCTGTGGGTGTACATATCAGACCTGTCAATTAAGGGATCTTATAACACCTGCTGTCGTGCTTTTACTTATATCTACCAGTAAGAATCGGACATGTCACAGAAGTGCGATAATAATGATTGTTACCGGAAGAACGGTGAATAGTGATTAAAATATCCATTCTTCCATATTGTAAAATTAGGATAAAAAAGATATCCTAGAACACTAATAGAGGACACCCCAAAAGTGTTAATACCTTCCAGCCTTATGACATGTGAGTGTATACGTTACTAGAAAATGGGAATATATTCTAATACAGTCTACTGTCACCAGATCATAGCTGAAATGTTCAATCATAAATTACTATTATAAAGGTTTGAAGAAACACAGAAGGTTAAATAAATAACCTGCATTTAAAAAAAAAACCAAAAAAACAAAAACCCAAAACAGTTTTTCTAATTGATTTTTAGGCTACCTGTCTTCATAGTTCCATGCTACTCATAGTTAATAAATCTGTTGTGATGGCATCCTAAGTGTCATGGTGTCCTTCTCCAATATCACACAATCAACAGAGCGAGAGATGAGTGAGCAATACAAAGAATATCTATTTCATGCGATCCAGAATGTCCATCAAATAATCCACTACACAATGGGTAAAATAGTCCACTAATGGCATAAATGTCCCGGGGATCAGTCACAATCCTCCAGCAGTCCTTCTCCAGGACAATCTGGGTTTCTCACAGTCTCTCTAGAGTGCTGGCTGCAGCTTCAGCTTTTCCCTCAGAGGATCAATCCTTCTCTCTTGTCCTTCCCAGCCTGACTGACCAATTCTTCAGGTAAGCAGAGAGTTTAGGTGGATCCCAGGCCCCCCTCCCCCACACTTAGGGAGAGAAACACTACAGGGGGTGACTACCTACAGACAATACAATGTACACAGAATGGACAGAACGCCAAGCCTAAACTATGAACCTTAACAAAATTATACACAACCTTTATATTCCATCATCACACTAAGTGATGTCACAGCATCTGCTCAAGACAGGCAATAGGCATTCAGCAAATTGACTTCCCCTATATACCACCAATCAAAAGGATGATCAACAGTCCTATACAGCCAACAATTTCAACCATTTGTATGGAAAGTCCAAGAAAAAAATCATCAGTTTACCAATCCAGCAGACATTCAACCAGGGCGCTGTTTCGGGACTTGAACATGGGCCAGTTCCCAGGCAATTGAAGACCAACAAAGGAGAGAATGTCCAGCTACCGCAAGTGATGGAAGGAGGACTTCTTATTAACACCTTCCTTTATTTAGAAAAAATAACTAAAATATGCTGACGCGTTTCAAGCAAAGACTAGTCATAATCATAGCCATGATTAAGAGCAGTCTTTGCTTGAAACGTGTAGGCATATTTTAATTTTTTTTTCTAAATAAAGGATGTTTTTTTTATAAGAAGCCCTCCTCCTCCCATCACTTGCGGAAGCTGGACATTCTCTCCTTTCTTTGTCTTCAACCAATGGTATACATTTAATGTAGTAATTCAGATGATATTGGTCACATAGTTGCCCAATAAACTCATATTTGATTTTTGATTTCTTTTTTACCAAGAGGAAAATGCCATGAAGTTTATACCCCATGACGCTTAGAATGACTGCAGGGTGTGTAGTCTTTATCTCTCCTCCCCTGCACTCTTTCATACTACTGATTGACCACAGGAAAGTTAAGGCCGCTTTACACGCTGCAATCTCGTACCCACCCCCATCGGTTGTGCGTCCACGGGCAAATCACTGCCCGTGGCGCACAACATTGCTCGGACCTGTCACACTACTTACCTGCCTAGCGACGTTGCTGTGACCAGCGAACCGCCTCCTTTCTACAGGGGCGGTTCATTTGGTGTCACAGCGATGTCACTAAGCGGCCGCCCAATAGAAGCGGAGGGGCGGAGATGAGCGGGCCAGACCTCCCGCCCACCTCCTTCCTTCCTCATTGCCGGCGGCCGCAGGTAAGGTGAGGTTCTTCGTTCCTGCGGTGTCACACGTAGCGATGTGTGCTGCCGCAGGAACGACGAACAACATCGTACCTGTAGCAGCAACGATATTTGGGAACTGGACAGCGTGTCAATGAGCAACGATAAGGTGAGTATTTTTGCTCGTTAGCGGTCGCTCGTACATGTCACACGCAACAACGTCGCTAACGAGGCCGGATGTGCGTCACGAATTCCGTGACCCCCAACGACATTCGCGTTAGCGATGTCGTTGCGTGTAAAGCAGCCTTAAAGCTTTGATTTAGTCATGAATCAGCCTAGAAAATCATTCAGGGTAAGAAAAAGCTTTGACTGACACCAACTGATTTCACTGTGATTAATCAGTGTCAGTAACAGGGGTGGACATATCATTGGTACAACCATTGGTGCAACCTATACAGGTCAGGGGACCCAATTCTTCCTTTAAAGCGGTAGAATTGTGCATTTTGATGAGCTCATGGGCTGTAAAAAGCCCATATAATGTTCTTGCACAGAGGACCTTTTCTGTGTCCACCAGTGGTCAGTAACTATGTTTTTTCATGTTTGAGTGCACTTTTAATTGCAAGTAGAAAAATAAAGTCTGGATCCTGTGGCCTTTACCAATCATTTAAAAATCCCCCAAAGAGGTGTAGATGAAATGAGAGGAACGCACAGCTCGTACCTGAGTGCACACATAGAGTTGGTCATGAAGTCTATGCTTTCTATTGAATCTGTACTCTCAGCAGGGGGCGTGTTGGACTGCTGTGCACGGAAGTTTCTAGTCCTGCAATGATAAGGGTCACGGGTGTGTCATGGTTGACAGTCTGTCATGTGGTTTCTGGCAATAGAAGGTCATAGCATTTGACTGCGCAAAATGCTCCATGACTTTCTGTGTTCCTATCAGTGCTACCATTATTCATTTTACTAGGTAGCTTTCCTGTGGGATTTTCATCTATTCCCCTTTAGGACCCAGGGGAGCTAAACTTCTGTAGAGCTGCTGATTATCAGTATTCCCTTGTGCTTAAATACTCCCATCTTCCCTGGACTTGTGCTAGTAATATTACTCAGTTCATTTTACCTCTGGTTGCAAGCAGGTGGCTTGTACTCATCTGTGGTATCGTTGCTGAAGCTTTGCTGAACTGCTGCCTAAGTAACCTGCGGATAAATAGTTCATGCATTTTCCCCTGTATGTCCTTCTTATGACTTCATTTAATGTTTAGTGGGGTTGGCGGAGAGTTCATCCCTTCCGTTCTAGGGATACCTAGGGTAAGCTATACACCTCATGCATAAGTGCGAAACCGACCTAGGGTGGTGAGGGACCCCAGGGACCAGTAGTAGGCTTGGTTAGAGGTCACCATCTCCCCTTCCCTAGTCGCAGGGGTCCCCTTTCCTTCTTACCTTTTGCCGCTCGCTTGGTACTTCCCCATACCTAGCGTCACAATCAGACTGTGACAAAACAGGCTTCGCTGAACTTTCTGTGTTAACCCTTGCAACATGCTGACTTCAGCTTACATAACAAAAACAGACAGATTCCCTTTAAGTCCACCATACAGATTAGATTACTGTCAAAACCATCTAATTTCAGCAGAACCTACTGACAATCTAATGCATATGGAGCCTTTACAACTCTCCTCCAACAGATCTCTTGGGAGAGGAGATTGGGCAGTTTAGATACTAAAGACTGATTCTCTTGTTTTTTGGGAGATAAGATGAGGGTTGGACAGGATCAGTCAACTGTGAAAAAAGTCCCAAGGGTACCGTCATTCTTTAGCGATTCACCAGCGATCCCACCAGCGATCTGACCTGTTCAGGATCGCTGGTGCGTCGCTATATGGTCACTGGTGGGCTCTCAATCAGGCAGATCTCACCAGCGACCAGTGACCAGCCCCCAGCCAGCAGTGACGCGTGGAAGCGATGTTGCGCTTGGTAACTAAGGTAAATATCGGGTAACCAAGCAAAGCACTTCACTTCGTTACCCGATATTTACCTTGGTTACCAGCGCACACCACTTAGCGCCGGCTCCCTGCTCTCCTAGCCAGATTACACATCGGGTTAATAAGCAAACCGTTTTGCTTATTTACCCGATGTGTACTCCGGATACGTGTGCAGGGAGCAGGGAGCCGGCACTGGCAGCCTGAGAGCGACGGACGCTAGTAACCAAGGTAAATATCGGGTAACCAAGCAAAGGGCTTTGCTTGGTTACCCGATATTTACCTTGGTTACAGCTTACCGCAGGCTGCCAGAAGCAGGCTCACAGCTCCCTGCACATTCAGATCGTTGCTCTCTCGCTGTCACACACAGCGATGTGTGCTTCACAGCGGGAGAGCAACGTCCAAAAAATGAATCAGGGCTGTGTGTAACGAGCAGCGATTTCACAGCAGGGGCCAGATCGCTGCTCAGTGTCACACACAGCGAGATCGCTAATGAGGTCACTGGTGCATCACAAAAACCGTGACTCAGCAGCGATCTTGCTAGCAACCTTGCTATGTGAGAAGTACGGCTATGTGCACACAGTGCGTTTTTCTCGGCGTTTTTGCGCGTTTTTCGGGTGCGTTTTTGGCCTCAAAACTGCATGACTTTGCTTCCCCAGCAAAGTCTATGAGTTTTCATTTTTGCTGTCCCCACACAGCGTTTTTTTTTCAGCTGCGTTTTTGTGGTGACCACAAAAACGCAGCATGTCAATTATTCCCGCGTTTTTCACTGCGCTTTTCATCCATTGAGTTCAATGGGATGTTGAAAGACGCAATGAGAAACGCAAATAGCTGCGTTTTGGTGCGTTTTGAAGACCAAAAACGCAGCTATAAGCGCAGGAGGTGGGTAGTAAAGTGACGTGTACAGGAAGAGGATTCCTTCTGTCAGTATATACAGAAGCGTGAATCCTCCCGGTACCATCACCGCCGCGTCCACCTCCCGTCCTGTGCTTGTCAGCTGCCGTGCGGCGCCATGTCTGGGCGGGAGGTGGAAGCGGCTGCAAAAACAAAAGTTAACAGTAGAAAAAAAAAAAGTTATACTCACCTGTCTGCAGCCTCCCGGTGCCATGCCCGCTCCCATCTCCTCTCACGGTATCGCGCTCCGGCTGTGTGCAGACGGCCGGGAAACCTCCGATGGATGCAGGACCTGGCGATGGATCACCTGATGCAGTCACCTGACGCATCAGCTGATCGTAAGTATCGCGGTGACACCGGCGCCCGGCCGGTATCAGTGGATGCGTCAGGAGACTTCATCCCTGATTACCGGCAGCTGCTGCAGCGATCGGACGGGATCAGACTCCCGCCCCATCGCTCCAGGAGCTGCCGGTAATCAGCACAGACGTGAGTATTATTTTTTTTATTTTTTTTTTGCACCGATGCATCAGCTGATTGTATAATCGGCTTTTATACAATCAGCTGATGTGTGATGGGATTCAGCCCCTAGAACCTGACACATCATCTGATCGCTTTGCCTTCCAGCAAACCGATCAGATGATATTGGATCCGGATTGGACGGCGCGGGACCCTGACCCAGGATTACTGCGGAGGGGGGTTCTTTATTTCAATAAAGATGGAGTCACTAATTGTGTTGTGTTTTATTTCTAATAAAAATATTTTTCTGTGTTGTGTTTTTTTTTTTATCTTTACTAGAAATTCATGGTGGCCATGTCTAATATTGGCGTGACACCATGAATTTCGGGCTTAGGGCCAGCTGATAATATACAGCTAGCCCTAACTCCATTATTACCTAGCTAGCCACCCGGCTTCAGGGCAGCTGGAAGAGTTGGATACAGCGCCAGGAGATGGCGCTTCTATGAAAGCGCCATTTTCTGGGGTGGCTGCGGGACTGCAATTCACAGCGGGGGTGCCCAGAAAGCATGGGCACCCTGCACTGTGGATTCCAATCCCCAGCTGCCTAGTTGTACCCGGCTGGACTCAAAAATTGGGCGAAGCTCACGTCATTTTTTTTTAAAATTATTTCATGAAATTCATGAAATAATTTAAAAAAAAAGGGCTTCCCTATATTTTTGGTTCCCAGCCGGGTACAAATAGGCAGCTGGGGGTTGGGGGCAGCCCGTACCTGCCTGCTGTACCCGGCTAGTATACAAAAATATGGCGAAGCCCACGTCATTTTTTTTGTTTGGGGGGCAAAGAAATCCTGCATACAGTCCTGGAAGGAGGATGCTGAGCCTTGTAGGTCTGCACCCCCTGACTCTCCCTCAAGCATATAGTCCTGGATGGAGCATGCTGAGCCTTGTAGTTCTGCAGCTGCTGTCTGCTCTCCTGCATACACTATTGGATGGAATATGCTGAGCCTTGTAGTTCTGCAGCTGTCTGCTCTTCTGAATACACTAGTGGAGAATGAAGAACACAT
Organism: Anomaloglossus baeobatrachus; assembly: GCF_048569485.1. NCBI lineage: Eukaryota > Metazoa > Chordata > Amphibia > Anura > Aromobatidae > Anomaloglossus > Anomaloglossus baeobatrachus. The sequence continues at coordinate 191,052,398 of NC_134360.1, read as the reverse complement.
TGAAGAAGGAAATGACATCAGACCTTTTTTTTTTTGTTCACTGATAAAAAACGCATAAAGACGCAGTGAGCAAAAACGCAACAAAACGCAGCAAAAAAACGCACCAAATTGCCGCGTTTTTTCAACGCAGGTGCGTTTTTGTGCGTTTTTAGCGGCCAAAAACGCACAAAAACGCAGCGTCAAAAAGACGCAGTGTGTGCACATAGCCTTAGGACATTATACTGCAAGATAATGATGTAAGAGAGTTGTTAAAATGAACAATTATCTTGCCGTGTAAACAGGTTGCTGATCACCCAATGAACGATCAAAACACTTGCTCATTGGATGAACTAATGTTTTATACAGCATACAAGATGATAGTTCTGGACACTGCATTGTCCTGTGTAAACAACACTCACTCTGCCGAGAACAATGGTAGCCTGTATGCACTGATTGCTCCAGTATAGATCACTCACTGATCACCATTTACTTTGGTCTGTTGTGTAAACAGGCATTCAAATGACTGCTGATTGGTAAAAGTTTACAGATTAGCGGTTGTATTGTGCCTCTGGTCTGTCTGTGTAAACCTGTCTGTGTAAACAGAACGTTACCCATCTCCTGGGCAGAGGAGGAAGTAAATAAGTATTTAGACATTACAGTACAGAATTCTTTTTATGAGGTAAAACATTTATTTAAAAAACAGGCAAGGAAATATTTTACAAAATAACAGAATGTTGGGCACTGCAGCACAAAGCTGTGTGGCGGTGCCGTACTCACGGAATCAAACGATCAGCTGTTCCAGGACTTTTTGTGTGGCCGCTCCAGCTGGTGCTCTGCTGGCAGCGTGGTCAAGTTCAAGATGATCCAAGTATGAGAATGAAGTGGCAACTCACTCTGGTAAATGGCAGACTTTTTATTAAACATGAACGGGGAGAGGAGGGGGTGCAGGGGCGGCAGACGGATGACAGCCATTTCGCGCTGTGGCTAGCGCTTTGACGAGTCCTAGTCTGAATCATCAGCTGACTTCCTTTTAGGCTCCCTTCACACGTGCATGTGTGGCGCCCCTGAGGCTTCCGTCGCCACAGAGACATTGCACCCCAGTCAGAGGTGTGATGTCCCATCCTGGGTAAGAAAAGGGGTACATGCCAGTTCACAGGTAAAACTGCACTACACCCATTGCTAGGCACACACTGGGACCAGGGACAGTGGCAGAAACCCTCCCATGCTGCATGCTGGGAGGAGACGTAAGACCCATCCCTGCTCTAATAGGGTGGTAGCTTAGCAACCAGGGGGTGGGGAGAGCCAGCCGAGTGTAGAGCAGAGAGGAAGGTCAGAGTTTCAGTTGACCTCAGAGAGTGAGAGAGTGAGGAGGCAGCATGTAGCTGTGAAAGAGAAAGGAGCTCTGTGAGCTCAGAGTGTCCGCAACAGAGAAAGAAAGCAACAGAGAAGGAGAGAAACAGAGAGTAGAAGAAGAGCTCTAGTCAGGCAGGAGCTAAAGAAAGAAGAAAGTGACGCTTCCTGGTGAAGACCCTGGGACTCAGAGGGTCCAGGTGACACCAAGCAGGGAACGAAGGGATTCCAGGGCCTCAGATAGCTTCAGAGCTGGTGGCCAGTGAAGTCAGCTGAGAAAGGACACAATTAGAGGGGTGCACTGGCATTTACCCCCAGATCTACCCGGGATCGGCGGAGGTCCCTGACGGTGGTCCCAGCAGTCCAAAGGTTCCTGCAGGCCTTGACAAGAACTGTGAGTAAAGACCTTGAAACTGCACCCCTGGTGTTGCCTCAGTTATTTCCCTGCATAGACACTTCCAAGCACCAACAGTGTCCCCGGGGCACCGCTCCACCTGTGGGGAGCAGTACCATACCAGCTGCCATTCCATCACCCCGGAGGCCTCACACAGCAGCGGCTGCTTGATAGCCGCAAACCACAGGTGGCGTCACGACAAATATAAACTTTATTCACCCCAAGTCACCAGCCATATTTAACTGACACCCACCAGGGCCACGGAGTCGGGCCCCGCCACCACTGACTACCTCCGGACTAGTCCGGCCCGGCACCGGGTGTCCCATAGCCCTGGGGTGGGCGAGTCACATGTAACTCACGTACGTGTTATGTGTACCGTATTTAATGTCCGTGTTGCGTTTTTAACATCCGTTTTCTGGCTGAGTGTGTGATGAGTGTGTCATCCATATGTCCGTATGAGATGTGCATGTGACCGTGTTTGTAGTCCGTATGTAATCCGTATGCCATTTGTTTTGCTAGTACGTGTAGCTTGAAAAAGTCATATAATGAATGGGATAATATGTTGCTGGTGTGTTCAATTCACTCACCCTCACTGTGTCCTGCAAGATAAATGCGATTTCCTAGGGACCTTTTCTAATCACATGCACCTGTTCCAAAATGATACAATCATTGCCATATTTGCAAAAAAACGGACACGGACCATACAATGGACACGGACCATACGGAGATGCATCCGTGTCACGTACGTGTGCTCACGGACCCATTGAGTTTAAAGGGTGCGTGTGTGCGTGTTCTGTGAGAAAAACGGACATGATTCCGTATTTAACGCACCAACAAACGTATCACGCACACGGACACACGCTCCGTATGGAAAAACGAACGTGTAACTCAGTACATTGATTAACATTGGAGTACGTGTGCCCGTGTCTCCGGTATGTGCAGGAACGGACCTAACATGTACCGGAGGCACGTGCGTGTGAAGGGGGCCTTAGTGAGTCATGGCTGCTGACATAGTGAGGTTAAAAAAACAACGTTACAATGTAACCAATTACCTGCGCAAGATTACAGCAATGGTATGTAAAAGCGGATACAGCGTTATTATCATAAAGGCAAAACAAGATATTTTCATGAAATTTTTACCTGATATTATTAATCTGTTTACGATATTTTTAAAGACATGAAGTAGCACTAGACACTAAATCAGTCAGAAAACATGTTCGATTTCAGACTTTCGATTCTCTTGTTATCCCTGAGATAAGCTGCTGGTAGGAGTTGAAAGGGTTAATTGCGGAGTTGCTGTTCAATAAAGATGAGTGATTTATCAAGATGTGACTTTATTCTATGCATCTCGGAGTGGCCCTCCTTCATCAGGATCATCAATGTGATGGAGGGTTATTCCGAAACGCATAGAATAAAGTCACATCTTGAAGATAAAGCACTCATTTTTATAGCACAACAACACCACAATTAACCTTTCCACGCCTTCCGGCCATCACAAAGTATCCTCAACAATGGGGCTGCAGCAGCTGATTGTCCAAGGTTTTTCCCAGTGGTTGTGTCTGATGCAACCCACCCAGGTGAGCAAACCTAAATTGTAGGTTCGTCATACCTCACAGATAGGACCCTATTTTGTGCTTTTTGTTTCTTCCTATCCTAAGATAAGCTGCCAGGAGAGATGTCTGGTGACAGTTTTCTCATAGAGAACACAGGAGTGCTCGACCAATTGAGATAGGAGAAACGGCCGATATAGCTGTCGGCTCAAAGGTCAACTGAGCCATCGTTTGGCTGACAGCGATTGAATGGGTATAGACGGCTTTACTTACAATAAACACTTTGTGATCATTATTGGCACATAATTCGTTACGTCTTTGTGAAGCTTTGGTTAACTGAGCCATCGTTTGACCGACAGCAATCCAATGGGTATAGGGGACTTTACTTACAACAAACACTTTGGTTCTGATCATTATTTGAATATAAATCGTTACATCTTTGGCAAGCTTTGGTCAACTGAGTCATCATTTAGCTGACAGCGATCCAATGGGCATATGGGGCTTTATTTACAACCAAACACTTTGTGATCATTATTGGGATATAAATCGATACGTCTTTGGCAAGCTTTGGTCAACTGAGCAATCATTTGGCCAACAACAATCCAATGGGTATAGGGGGCTTTACTTACAACAAACACTTTGTGATCATTATTGGGATATAAATCGTTACATCTTTGGCAAGCTTTGGTCAACTGACCCATCATTTGGCCGACAGCGATCCAATGGGTATAGGGGGCTTTACTTACAACAAACACTTTGTGATCATTATTGGGATATAAATCGTTACGTCTTTGGCAAGCTTTGGTCAACTGAGCCATCATTTGGCCAACAGCGATCCAATGGGTATAGGGGGCTTTACTTACAACAATCACTTTGTGATCATTATTGGGATATAAATCGTTACATCTTTGGCAAGCTTTGGTCAACTGAGCCATCATTTGGCCAACAACGATCCAATGGGTATAGGGGGCTTTACTTACAACAAACACTTTGTGATCATTATTGGGATATAAATCGTTACGTCTTTGGCAAGCTTTGGTCAACTGAGCCATCATTTGGCCGACAGCGATCCAATGGGTATAGGGGGCTTTACTTACAACAGTCACTTTGTGATCATTATTGCGATATAAATCGTTATGTCTTTGGCCAACTTTACAGCCACACTACTTACTGTATATACACTGGTACCTTTTGACAAGTCACTCATTGATGTGTTCTACAAGTACATGACAAATTGTTTTGTAAAAGAAGCATTTATCAGTATGGTTGTGTCCTTCCATTACAGTACATCAGAGGGAGTTGGGTATTGTCATTGTGTTGTAACCTTGTAGTCTTTGTTGCCGATATCTCCATTGTGACGTGATTACTGGAATTCTTCAGCGCTTATAGAGAAGAATAAAGCGGTGTGTAATCAGATGAGCGCATCTCACTTCTCTACATAAAAGGATCAAACAGAGGCGGATAATACCATTGTCATGTACATCTCTCTGTAGCTATTGTTGGCGGCACTGTTGTGGAATTGCCATGTATGGAGCATTTAAGGGTAAGATGGGATTTGTCTCCTGAGCTGTTTTCTGAGAGTTGTTTTGTCAGCGGTAATAACAGATCATTTAAAGGTGATTTCTTTGTCACATGCCTCATATTTTTAGCCCATCTACTAAACACTGAGGCTCTATAGTCAGCTTTTGGGATTTGTGTACTTAAGAACTGTGAAATTGTAAGACTATTGCTGATATCCTCCTCAATTGTTACTTAACACCTTTTCTTGTACAATGAATTGCAGAGGGAATAATCCTCTAAGTGTCTGTGGGATTGGGATTGATGGGGTTAAACAAGGAACAAGGGACCATATATACAGTAACAACAAACACTATTTTTCTTCTAAGTCTCCTGCCGTCACGGCTGAAGTCTGGAAACATAGAGGTGTTTGGTGGAGAGTGAGTTATATTTATTCTCTCTGTCCATTAAGTAACAGGAAATTTAGTTATTTTTCAAGAAATTCACATTTTTCTGTTTGATTTTTAAGTTTTGTGCGGATCCAAATTTTTGGAATTTACTTTGTGCTCATCCAGCAAAATGGTGGAAAGCCATAAAAAAATATATTCACCTTTTGAAGGCCTTAACTTTCTCTGCGCAGTTCCCCACATGGTCCTACCACTTCAATTCTGGTCGTCAATCATAGCAGTTGTACGGTCTTCTCTCACAGGTTCTGCCCCATCTTTGGCGTCTCCATCACTGGCTAGGCCTCATTTAATATGGAGGTTGCATAAATATCATTAATTTTTATATTTTTTACTTTATATTTAATATGCTCTTTGGCCTGGACAAATGTGAGCGAATCTGCAAATTCCAATTTTTGAAAATTCGCACATTTTCAAATTTTTGCAATTTGCTATGTGCCTATCCAGTAAAAATTATATTCACCTTTTCACAGCCTTAACATTCTCTGCCTCACTCCCCGCATGGTCCATACTAGTTCAATTCTAGTCTTCAATCACAGCCGGTGATCAGTCTTCTATTCCAGGTTCCGCCCCATCTTTGGTGCCTCCAGCACTGGCTAGTCCTTGCAATGTTGTGACATCAAATATGGAGGTTGCATAAAAATCATTATTGTTTATTTTTTTCCAGTTTACATTTATTATTCTCTAGGGCTTGAACAAATGTGAGCAAATCTGGAAATTCAAATTTTTGCAAATTCTCCATTAAAGAGGTTCCCCAGACCTCTAAGAGTTTTTCTTTGTTTGAACTCCTTTAGTTAGACATAGCGAAGGAGACATGGGAGGCCAAAGTTACACCCTATAAGAGTGTCATCGAGCATTGGCGCAAATGCAGGAGAGAATTGCAGAGTTGATGCCCATCATGAAAGAAATAATTGTCCTGGCGCAACCTGATCAAGCTATGGCAAGATAGGGAGACGGTTGAAACTCCATGTCTGGTAGTCAATCCTGAAGCCAACATCGAGGAAGTCATGGTGACAGAAGCAGCAGTGCCGGGACTTGCTCCATTGAAGCTGAGATTGTTTTCAGAATTTCCGGAATGTATGCAGATTATGGAACACGAGGTTCTTACAAAACCTCATGTGCGAGGAACTTGAACCTGTACCGGATCTCTGAGGCCCGTCGACAGCTTATCTCAGAGGAAGTGAAGCGAATGTTGAGCCTAGGCATCATTGAAGAGTCTTGGAGAGGCTGTTTCAGCCCCATGTCCAATGGCCATTGGAGATTTGGAAATTGAATGACGTCTTTAAATTCAATGTGTATCCGTTGCCTCCTGTCAATGAGCCAATTGAGAGGCTAGGGCCGGTACGCTGTATTATCAGTTTTGACCTAACAAAAGGGTATTGGCAAATTCCCCTGTCTCAAGAAGCTAAGGAAAAGGCAGCCTTCTCTACGCCTAATGGGTGCTTTCATTATACAAGGATGCCATTCAGGTTGCAAGGAGTTCCAGCCACCTTCCAGAGGATCCTAGCTCCCCACAATAAGTATGCAGTGGCATAATAGATGACATTGTGATAGGCAGGGGAGAAATCAAGCCCAAAATAAACAAAGTGGGCACAATCTAAAATTGGTCAAATTCACTCTTGAAAAAGCAAGTTAGGGCTTTTTGTGAGATTGTGGGATACTACAGATGGTTCATCCCAAACTTCACCATGATTGCTGCGAAGTCAGTTATGGCCAAATGGACTTCAGAAGGGGAGATGGCTTTTCAAGAATTAAAGCTAGCCCTTTGTAAACAGCCGGTCTTGGTTACTGATTGCTTTGTAGTTGGGACCCCCAGCGTTCTGCTATAATCTGTGGTGGAATACTACAGTGAATGTTTCAATACCAGCATCGGCAAAATGATGCAATACAGTCTTCAGTGCAATCAATGGATTGACTCTCTTAGTAGGCGCTCTGCAGGCTTTTCAATATGTTTTCCAAATGAGACTACACCATTAAAGGTTACTCCTGTATCCTTACCGGCTGCTCTATCCTGTTCTGTAAATCCTATAGAAGTGAATAGGAGATATGCGTTATAAACTGAACCTTACAAGAATGTTCAGAAAACAATGAACAAAAGCATCGCACAAAGACAGAAAATCGCACATAAATGGCTGGTACTGAAATCCATTGCAGATTTTTCATACAAATTTGCAGCATCTCCTTTACATGTGTACTCACCTTTTCAAAGTGACCGTATATAGAGAGAGGGAAATTACAGGCCACAAAATGATAAGTAAACTATGCCTTTCTCCTCATATATTACCCACTTTCATGTGTTCAAGTGTTGTACTGATTTTTGCTGAATTGTATGAACAATTAGGACATGTGACATGTGTCACTTCCTCCTGTTCATTTATGCTGCTATTATAGTTTTTAACACTGTAAACTTCCACGGATATTCTGCAAACGAATATCCAGCAAAATATCTCCTGTGCTTTCAAATTTTGGGAACTGAGCCATAAGTGGATCTATCAACAGACTTCATAACCAGTGGCGTAACTACAGTCTGATGGGCCCAGGTGCAGAGTTTGAGCCAGCCCCCCTATCCCAAATGTTCATCCGATGTATGAGCTATTGTAGCATTCTAAAACATATGTTTCCCCCCTCCCCTTCATTGTGTAGTAATGTCCCCCATCCTGTGCCGCTTCCTGGTAAATATGTCCCCCATCCCGGTATATGTCCACATCATGGCCCCATCCTGGTGTATGACCACATCATGGCTATATTCTGGTATATATAATCCCATCCTGGTATATATGTTCACTATAATGGCTCCATCCTGGTATATATATCCCCATCATGACCCCATCATGGTATATGTCTCCATCATGGCCCCATCCTTGTGTATGACCCCTATCATGCCTATATCCTGGTATATATGGCCCCAATTTGGTATATGACCCCATCATGGCTCCATCCTGGTGTATGACCATGATCATAGATATCCTGGTATATATGGCCCTATCCTAGTATATATGGCTCCATCATGGTATATATGTCCCTATCATGGTCCCATCCTTGTATGTATTCCTCCATCACGGCCCTATCCTGCTTTATATGCTCCCATCATGTCCACATCCTGGTTTATATTGCTCCATCATGTCCCCATCCTTGTATATAGCCCCATCCTGGTATATGTCCCAAGCATGTCCCCATCCTCGTATATAGCCCTCCATCCTGGTAAATAGCTCCCCTACTGGTATTTAGCCCCCCTATCCTGGTATATAGCCCCCATCCTGGTATATAGCCCGCTATCCTGGTATATAGCCCTCCATTGTGTTATATAGTCACTTCATCCTGGTATATAGCCCCCCATCCTTGTATATAGCCCCACATCCTGGTATATAGCCACCCCATCCTGGTATATAGCCCCCCACCCTGGTATATAGCCCCTGCATCCTGGTATATAGGCCCCATCATGCTATATAGCACCTTGATCCTAGTATATAATCCGCCATCCTGGTATATAGCCCTCCATGCTGGTATATAGCATCCATTATGCTATATAGCCCCCTCATCCTGGTATATAGCCTCCCATTCTGGAATATAGCCCCCCCATTCTGGTATAAAGCCCCCCATCTTGGTATATAGCCTTTTATTGTGGTATATAGCCCCGTAAACCTGTTATATAGCCGCTCATCCTGGTATATAGACCTCCATCCTGGTATATAGACCCACATCCTGGTATATAGACCTTCATTGTAGTATATAACCCCCTCATCCTGGTATATAGCCCCATCATGCTATATAGCCCCCTCAACTTGGTATATAGCCCTCCATCCTGGTATATAGTCTCCATTATGCTATATAGCCCCCTCATCCTGGTATATAGCCCCCCCATCCTGATATATAGCCCTCCATCCTGGCATATAGCCCCCATCATGCTATATAGCCCTATCATCCTGGTATATAGCGCCCATCATGCTATATACCTCCCTCATCCTGGTATATAGCCGTCCATACTGGTATATAGCCCTCCATACTGGTGTATAGTCATCTCATTCTGGTATATAGCCCCACCCCAAATCACAGTAAAAAAAAAAAAGGACTCCCCCCGGCGTCCTTCTGTTATGCTGGCATGCCAGCATCTGACCAGCATGTAAGTGGTGCAGCACATGATGCCAGTGTCATGCACAGCCACTTACAGCACTGGCAGCTGTCAGCATATTTTCTGCTTCCCATGCCCAGGATTATGTGCGTGGGGAGCAATGAATATTCATGGCTTTCATTGGCGGCTGGCACATCTCAGTGCAGGGACTCGACGGGTCTCTGTGCTGCGATGTATTTCAGCTGGATGCGTGCACTCGGACACACATCCATCTGAATCATGGCCTGGGTTCGGCGGGTGATCTCTATGACTGCGGTTGTTATGCCCCTGTTCATAACACAAACTCCATACATTATTATATAGATTTCTAAATCCTGTTCAGGCTGGTATACTTACTATGAAAATACATGTCAAAATGACTGAATAATCCTTTTCCATAAATGTCCAATTCCAACTAGATTAAAAAAGAGCTCATTTAAATTTATCAATTATACTGACATTCTGATATGAATTTTCAAAGGAAGTACAACAGCCCCATCAGGTCTCATATATTTTTATTTATTTATTTCTAATAATATATCCAGTTTGTATTGTAAAATCTGATGAAATGGAATGCACTTGGAGGCCGTAAGAAATTATTGAATAATTATTGAAGAAATTAGCTCAGTGATTTGTATATACGGGGTTTAAGGCACCCACAATTTGGCAGGCTATTTACTTTGTATGGGGGCTTCATGACTGATCCCCAACAGATTATTGTAACCTCGGTGTCCCTACAGAAATGCTGACTTACTCACCGCCCCGGCTGGATTCCATTCTTCCCTGCCGCCGTGCGGCCTCCCACGTGCTTTCCTGCCTTCCTCTCCTCCCGGACACTGTACATGCCACACAGGGTTCCCGGGAGTGCATCTGAGACGCGTGCATGCACATTGGCCCTCCTATTAAAGGGCCGGCACAGCCATTTCCTGGAAATGCCTCCCAGCCTATGGCTGAGAGACACTATGTTTTTAATGTAAACAAAAAAAGAGGAATTTATGTTTTTAAGACACCCTTCCATTAGGGGAGGTGCCTGCGCAACATTTTGCATTAGTCAGTGTCTTGTCTGTCTAGCTAGTTGTTGGGTCCTGTTACCCCTGTGTCTGTTACATTGTACCTGCCTTCCCATACCTGTGTGCCCCTGCCGTGCCCACCATTCCTATCTGAACCCGCCTGTCCAGCCTGCCTCAGTCACCTCACCTGTACCTGTATATTCCTGGGTCCCTGGGGGTCATCTGCCACAGACCTGGTCACTGCCCTGGGAGTGGTACCTGGCGTCCGCCTGGCGGTGGGTGCTTAGTTAAGCCCCTCTCACTGAAGGGTAAGTCTGAGTTTCCCCTGTGGTCCAGTGGGTCCACTAATCTAGCTCTCTGCCTCTATACCGGCCGTGAGCGTTACAAATATTTTGGGGGACAAAGTGATTGGGTGGTTGCAATTCAGTCACCAGATATTGTTTACCGGTGAGATAAGTTGCTGTCGGATATTTAAAGAGAGCCGGAAGGTTTGGCCGAGCCGAATGTTTCTGTGTATGGCCAGTCCGGTCATCTAATGTTTAGTTTTAGACTACGGCTACGGATTCAAAGTAAATATTTTTTCGATGCAAGTCTAAAAAAATGCTTTATTTGTTTCCATCTTTCTTTTACACATCTGAGAATTGGAAGTGCCAGAGATTCATTTTAAGGCAAGGCAAGCGCATTTATTTCTTAGCACTAACACCTATGGCATGTATGTACATGTATGTGCGCCAACACTATGAAATAAGGAATACAAATGACAGATTTTATACATTAGATTTTGCAGATATATTGGAGCTTAGTTTTCGGAGAACTCCAGATTCCGCACAATAATCTACCTCTATTGGGATTGCATTAAAATTTTGATGTGCTCCAAATGTCAGGAAAGCAAACAATTGATAACAGTACATAGGGGTGGTTTTAAAACATCCGAGCCAACAAAAAATCAATAGGTTTCTATTATCAGGTCCGGCTGGGTCACTATCCTGTCAATGAGCTGTTGTAATTGCTGTACAAGGGTGAATCTGACCAGTCAATTGCTGCTGACAAGAGAGAGGCATGCTGTCAGGCAGGAGAACATGTCGGAGCAGGGATTTTAGCTTACAGCATCCCATTTTGAGTGATCCCAAACAAAACCATTTGCAAGAAGTAGAGTCTCACTGCAGGAGGGTATCAAAGGCCTTCCTTCATTTACTGGGTGACACTGACACACTACAGAGACACAAACAAAAGCCTCTCCGACTCCGTGTGCCTATAATGCCAGCGCATATCCAGCCTCTATACTCTCACATGGAAAGAATTTTTTTTTTATTGTTGAATACATATTTTCTTAATACTACCAGATTTATTTTTTGCATATTATTAAAATATTACATTTTATTTAATTTAGGGTCTTACTCCTTAGTTGGGTTACATAGAGCCATAATATGTCATCTATAAATTGCAACATCAGGCTGCTCCGTTTAGTGTGTTTTTCTGGCTTTTTTATTCATTTTCCGTTATTGCATATTTTTAATACATTTTTAGTGCGGTAATGTTGCAATTTCGAAGTTAAAAATGCATTTGCTTTTTTACAGGATCCACATAAACATCTCTGGCTTGAAAAAAATGCACCAAAAACTTTAGCATTTTAACAATGCACTCTCATTATGTTTTTTGTTAATTAAATGTATGTACAGTGCTGGCCAAAAGTATTGGCACCCCTGCAATTCTGTCAGATAATACTCAGTTTCTTCTTGAAAATGATTGCAATCACAAATTCTTTGGTATTATTACCTTCATTTATTTTGCTTGCAATGAAAAAACACAAAAAGAATGAAACAAAATCAAATCATTGACCATTTCACACAAAACTCCAAAAATGGGCCAGACAAAAGTATTGGCACCCTTAGGGGTACTTTACACGTTGCGACATCGCTAGCAATTGCTAGTGATGTCCAGCGTGATAGCACCTGCCCCCGTCGCACATTCGATATGTGGGGATTGCTGCCGTAGGGAACATTATCGCTACGGCAGCTTTACACGCACATACCTGCTCGACGACGTCGTTGTGACTGTCGAACAATCCCTCCTTCAAAGGGGAGGTGCATTCGGCGTCACAGCGACATCACCGCGACATCACTAATTGGCCGGCCAATAAAAGCGGAGGGGCGGAGATGAGCGGGACGTAACATCCCGCCCACCTTCTCTCTTCCGCATTGCCGTCGGGATGCAGGTAAGGAGATGTTTGTCACTTCTGCGGGTTTACACATAGCGATGTGTGGAGCTGCAGGAACAACAAACAACATCGTACCTACGGTCAAACCGACATTATGGAAATGAACGACGTTACAGAGATCAGCGATATTGTACGCTTCTTTGCTCGTTCATCGTCGCACCTAGGATTTACACGTTGCGATGCCGCTACCGGCGCCGGATGTCTGTCACTAAAGACGTGACTCCGACGATATATCAGTAGCGATGTTGCAACGTGTAAAGCCCGCCTTAGCCTAATACTTGGTTGCACAACATTTAGCCAAAATAACTGCGAACAACCGCTTCCGGTAACCATCAATGAGTTTCTTACAATGCTCTGCTGGAATTTTAGACCATTCTTCTTTGGCAAACTGCTTCAGGTCCCTGAGATTTGAAGGGTGCCTTCTCCAAACTGCCATTTTGAGATCTCTCCACAGGTGTTCTATGGGATTCAGGTCTGGACTCATTGCTGGCCACTTTACTAGTCTCCAGTGCTTTCTATCAAACCATTTTCTAGTGCTTTTTGAAGTGTGTTTTGGGTCATTGTCCTGCTGGAAGATCCATGACCTCTGAGGGAGACCCAGCTTTCTCACACTGGGCCGTACATTATGCTGCAAAATTTGTTGGTAGTCTTCAGACTTCATAATGCCATGCACACGGTCATGCAGTCCAGTGCCAGAGGCAGCAAAGCAACCCTAAAACATCAGGGAACCTCTGCCATGTTTGACTGTAGGGACCGTGTTCTTTTCTTTGAATGCCTCTTTTTTTTTTCCTGTAAACTCTATGTTGATGGCTTTTCCCAAAAAGCTCTACTTTTGTCTCATCTGACAAGAGAACATTCTTCCAAAACGTTTTAGGCTTTCTCAGGTAAGTTTTGGCAAACTCCAGCCTGTCTTTTTTATGTCTCGGGGTAAGAAGTGGGGTCTTCCTGGGTATCCTACCATACAGTCCCTTTTCATTCAGACGCCGACGGATAGTACGGGTTGACACTGTTGTACCCTCGGACTGCAGGGCAGCTTGAACTTGTTTGGATGTTAGTCGAGGTTCTTTATCCACCATCCACACAATCTTGCGTTGAAATCTCTCGTCAATTTTTCTTTTCCTTCCACATCTAGGGAGGTTAGCCACAGTGCCATGGGCTTTAAACTTCTTGATGACACTGCGCACCGTAGACACAGGAACTTTCAGGTCTTTGGAGATGGACTTGTAGCTTTGAGATTGCTCATGCTTCCTCACAATTTGTATTTTCAAGTCCTCAGACAGTTCTTTGGTCTTCTTTCTTTTCTCCATGCTCAATGTGGTACACACAAGGACACAGGAAAGAGGTTGAGTCAGCTTTTAATCATGTCAACTGGCTGCAAGTGTGATTTAGTTATTGCCAACACCTGTTAGGTGCCACAGGTAAGTTACAGGTGCTGTTAATTACACAAGTTAGAGATAAAAAATTTTTTGTTTAAAAGAACAGAGAGTCCTCAGTGGTTGATACCTTTTAAAAGGACTATCTGTTCTTTTAAACAACATTTTTTTTATCTCTACTGGCTAACACGGTACAAAGATATATTTTACTTGTAACAAGTTAGAGAAGCATCACGTGATTTTTCAAACAGTGCCAATACTTTTGTCCACCCCCTTTTTTATGTTTGGTGTGGAATTATATCCAATTTGGCTTTATGACAATTTTTTTTTCATTGAAGACAACTTAAATGAAGATAATAATACCAAAGAATTTGTGATTGCAATCATTTTCAAGAAAAAACTGAGTATCATCTGACAGAATTGCAGGGGTGCCAATACTTTTGGCCAGCACTGTAGATGTGCAGTAACATAGTGTGAGTGTATTAATACTCTCACGCTATATGCTATTGCAGGGAATGGCCAGTATGCGCCAACTGCGACTGGACAGTTTGGTATCGATCAATTATTCCAGTGGAAATGGTAACTTTCTTATTTTAATTTATTTATTTTTTTAAAAAAAAAAATGTATTATTAAAATATTCCATAAAGTACTGTACAATGCGCTCTACAGTGCTTTATGGAATATTTTAATTAACATATATACAGTATATGTATATATATATATATATAAAATTAAAAAAGAAAGTTACCATTTCCACTTGAATAAGTAGATAATTGTCACCAACTGTCCAGCCGCGGTTGGCGTGTACTGGCCATTCCTTGCCATTTTCTTCTGTTTGGAGCCTACTGGAGGACTCCCATTCAGCAGGCCAGTCCAGCAGCCTCCGGTTGGTTTGGGTTTTGTGACTATTACACGCCTGGTGCTATCTCTACAAGGTGAGTGCATACAATCCAAGCACTCCAAATTGCCTGAATTACTGATCTCAAAAAGCACCATTTCCCCTTTTCCTTCACAGGAATCAATTAAGTCTTTGTCCTCTACACTCTATGTATGAGCTGGAAGTCTCTTTTATTTTGTAAGTCTATGGAGCCTCATTCGGAGGCTACATAGACTTACATTAGGAAAGTCACTTTTGGGTCAGCGTGACCTGGAGAGTCTGCAGAGGGGGTCACTGAGAAGAGGATCAGAATGGCGCTGGATTCACAGGGTTCCAGAGTGCTGGCTCCCAGAGACCTGCAGTAGGTGAGTATATTAATATACTCACACTACACTACATGCACATATACACATTTAATGAATAAAAACTTAATTGGAGGGCTTCTTTAAATTCACAGCTGACTTTAGTTTTCATGAAATCACATTCTCTTTGCAAGAACTGGTAAATGCATGGGAAAAACACATTTACACTATGCGGGAACAAGTCCTTTTATAGCTCTAAATGCTTCTATTGAAGAATATAGACTTTTTTTTCTGTTAAGTTGTGTATGCATTTAACAATAGTGTGATGTTGTATCACAGAGGCATTTTCCTCCTAGGCTGCTTTCACACTTCTGTTGTTTTGCATCAGTCACAATCAGTTGTGTGACTGATGCAACGGATGCGTTGCAGATAGTGGCACAACTGATGTGACTGATGCTGCAAAACAACAATCCGTTTTTTTTTACTTTTTTACTGGCGGACGGATTTTCTGAGCGATCGCTAAGAAAAGCCGGCCGCCGAGCGATCAGCTGCAAAAAAATATTTTGCAGGATACCGTAATTCCTCAAGGCGACGGATTGTCACTGATGCAAAACAACTTAGCCTACGGTTAAATCCCAATGGAAAGAGAGAGAGAGGGAGATATTCCGACGCAATCATGATGGGTGCGTTCTTTTGCCACGACAAAAAATGTTGCATTCTGCATCCCTCCCGCCTGACGATCAGTCACTAAACGACTGATACGCTGCGCGGCGCGTGCTACGCCATGTCGTCAGTCACAATCCGCCACTCATACAAGTCTATGGGAAACAACAGAATCTGCATTTCTTTCTTTCTTGATATGGTCTATTGTTGCTGTTGGTGATCCCAATAGGGGAAAGGTGCCCCCTTATTTCCTATAAAACAACAGAATCCGCCACACGGATTGCGTTGTTTCTCACAACGGTGGATTGTGACTGATACAAAATAACGGAAGTGTGAACATAGCCTTACTCAGCGGAAACTGACCTGCAGTGCAAGTTTAACATCTGCAACATGTCCATTTCTCTTGCAAGTACGCGGAGTTTTTTGTGCATATTTTCCCCATAGACTTGTAATAGATGCAGAAAATCTACAGGTAAAAACATATATGGACTATGGAAATGCACTAAAAATGTATGTAACCCACACTTGACTATCAATAAGGTTTTGTCTAAGGCCCCCTTCACACGTCCGTGAAACACGTGCGTGTTTGGTCCGTGTCCGTATGTACCAGAGACACGGACAAACGTGGACCATTGTTATTCAATGTCTGTGTATACACGTACGTTTTTCCATACGCTCCGTATGTCCGTGTGCGTGACACGTATGTGTATCCGTGCCTCACGGATGCTTGTCCGTTTTTGGCACGGAACACGCACACGCGCATCCATTGATAGTCTATGGGTGCGTGAAAACACGTACGTGACACGGATGCATCTACGTGTGGTCCGTGTCCGTTTTTTCAACTTTGCTTGTAATTAATGTATCTCTTTATTGCCAGGTGTCTTCAATTTACTTTGAGCTGTATTTAATGTCATTTTGCAGCCTGCAGGCATTAAGGAAGGAGTGTGAGGCTTCATTTGAGCGTTTGTTCAGCTTGTTTTTGGTTTAGTGCTTGAAAAACTCAACAAGACCCAGTATGGAAGCACACCAAAAAAACCAAATCCGGATTAGTGGCTCATTAAGTTGGAAAATGTTAATTAACACCAGCATCAACACATTGAATCATTAATGTGATGACAATCCACAGAAAAACGTTCTTGAAAAACGGATGGCAAACGCTAGTGACACGGATCACACACGGACTCTAAAAACGGACAAACGGATGAATCATACGGACATACGGAGACAACACGGATGTTACACGGAACAAGAATACGGATGAAAAAACGGACAACGGACATGAAAAACGGACCGTGAAACACGTGCGTGATTTTAACGGACGTGTGAAGGGGGCCTCAGCCAAATAACGGGAAGTATCAAAAACAAAGAAGCTTTATTTAAAATATAACATAGCAAGGAGAGATAAAAAACACAACTCCAAAAATATGATAAAGCATAGAAAAAACCCACTCAAAAACAGAATGAAAAAATCCTCAAATAATCTAATAAAAAATACCCTGGGGACAGGGAAAGATAGAAAGAGACAAACGAGTGTAGTGAGTTTTTTATATAAAGGTGTTGAAATTGTAGGGACTCTTTACATTTTTTTTCTCTCAATTATACCTGAAGAAGGCTGAAGGATAAAACATCCGAGCCGAAACGCGTTGTATAATTAACCATTCTTTAATGTACAAATAAAATATTTTTTCACTTATTTGTATATTGATCTAGTCACATGACCGAAAATCATCCATTATGTTCCACCTTTGGTAGCAGGAGCGTCAAATAATCTAATATACCTAAGAATTACAGAAATGCTGCAGAAAATCTGCAACATTAAAAAACACCAAATATTCATTGTGGGAACGTTGCCTAATAACTGTAATATAGGTCCATATAGCAATATCATCTTACCCAAAATGCTCTGTAATTTAGCACTGTATAGCGGCACATCAGGCCTAAGACTCATTTTGTGATTTAGAAATATTGATGTAAATATTACTCCAGGTTTTTTGCCATTAATATAATGTACAGTTGAAACCAGAAGTTTACATCCTCTATCTAAAAAGACACATCTGCAGGTTTTTCTCACTATCTGACATGAAATCAGAATAAACCTTTCCCATTTTAGGTCAATTAGGAACCAAAATGCTTTATATTTGCTAAATGTCAGAATAATTAGAGAGAGAGAATGTTTTAAGGTATTATTTTTACGTTCTGCAAAGTCAGAAGTTTACATACATTTCATTAGTATTTGGTACCATTGCCCTTACACTGTATGACTTGGGTGAAACATTTTGGATCTCCTTCCACAAGCTTCTCAGAATAGCTGGTAGGAATTTGGGCCCATTCCTCCTGACAGAACTGGTGTAACTGAGCCATGTTTGTAGGTCGCCTTGCTCGCTGTGGCCTTTTCAGCTATGTTCATAAATGTTCAATGGGATTGAGGTCAGGGCTTTGTGATGGCCACTCCAAAACATTGACTTTGTTATCCTTAAGCCACTTTGTAACCAGTTTGGCAGTATGCTTCACGTCATTGTCCATTTGGAAGACCCATTTCTGCCCAAGCTTTTAGTTCCTGGCTGATGTCTTGAGATGTTGCTTCAGTATTGCCACATAATTTTCTTTCCTCATGATGTCATCTATTTTGTGAAGTGCACCAGTCCCTCCTGCACCAAAACAACCCCACAACATGATGCTGCCACCCCCATGTTTCACAGTTGGGATGGTGTTCTTAGGCTTCAAAGCTTCTCCCTTTTTCCTCCAAAAGTAATGATGGTCATTATGGCCAAACAGTTCAATTTCAGTTTGGTCGGCCCACAGGACATGTCTCCAAAAATTAAGATTTTTGTTCCTGTATTCATTTGCAAACATTAATCTGGATTTTTTATGTTTCTCTTGGAGTAAGAGCTTCTTCCTGGCAGAGTGGCCTTTTAGCCTATGTTGATTCAATACTCGTTTCAGTGTAGATAATGACAGAATTTCACCAGCTTGCACCAGCATCTTCACAAGGTCTTTTGCTTTTGTTCTTGGGTTGATATGCACATGTCCGAGCAAAGCACTTTCATCTCTGGCACACAGAACCTGTCTCCTTCCTGAGCGGTAAGATGGTTGGATATATCTCTTTCTTGTTTTTACTTGCATATAGTTGTTTGTACAAATGAAGGAAGCACCTTCAGGTATCTGGAAATTTCACCCAAGAATGACCCAGACTTGTTCAAGTCCTCATTTTTCTCCCTAAGGTCTTGGCTGATTTCTTTTGACTTTCCCATGATGCTACACAAAATGCAGTGTGTTTCAGGTGTGCATTAAAATACATCCACAGGTGTGTCTCTAATTAACTCAAATGTTGCCAATAAACCTATCAGAAGCTTCCAAAGACATGATATCATCATATGGGCTGTCCTATATTGTTTTAAGGCATTGTACTCTTTGGGTGGCTTTACACGTTACGACATCGCTAAAGCGATCTCGTTGGGGTCACGGATTTTGTGACGCACATCCGGTTAGCGATGTCGTTGCATGTGACACCTATTAGCGATTTTGAATCGTTGCAAAAACGTTCAAAATCGCTAATCGGTGACATCCCCCTATTCCCAATTATTGCTGCTGCTGCAGTAACGATGTTGTTCCTCGTTCCTGCGGCAGCACACATTGCTATGTGTGACACCGCAGGAACGAGGAACCTCTCCTTACCTGCGTCCCGCCAGCAATGAGAAAGGAAGGAGGTGGGATGTTCGTCCCGCTCATCTCCGCCCCTCCACTTTGATTGGGCGGCCGCTTAGGGACGTTGCTGTGACGCCGAACGAACCACCCCCCTTAGAAAGGAGGCAGTCCACCGGTCATAGCGACGTCGCTAGGCAGGTATGTGCGTGTGACGCTGCCGTAGCGATAATGTTCGCTACGGCAGCGATCACCACATATCGGCCGTACGATGGCGGCGGGTTCTATCACTTAGTGAACCTGAGCACTGGCATGTGACTTTATGTAGTAATAAAGACACGTTCCTATTTATAAAAGTATTGTAAAACACAAACAGGTCTAACCTGGCCCTGTTGCTAAATCTGCCATTATGTTAAAGTAGAGTTGTCACACTCTGCACTTTGTGGTGTATGGTAGCAGAAGCCAGCACTCTACATGTGGTGCACTGATATCAGGAAATATCTCTAATATCTTTAATGATGCACCTTGTATCTTGTATGTAAATCTAAATTGATGCCATGTTCCTTTAATGGCTATACTACTACCGCTGATTCCCAGCTTGAGGATGGTTTGATGTGGTGGTCATGTATTTGGTGACATTTTTCTGTAGGATACTTAAAAGAATCGTCTCAAGTTCTGAAATTGAGAAAATTGCAAAGTTCTTGTAAAAACAATTTACCTCTTTTTAAAAATCCTCTCTGTTCTCAAGAATGGATGGATTTTTAATTTACATCTTATTGCCTAGGTTACCAGCCACCTTGCAATCTTAGAGTAGTTGTTTACATAGGCCAGGAATTGCGCATAGCTTGCAGGCTTCATGCTTTAGAGCCTACGAGCTCTGCTCTGCAGCCGGCTGGATCTGGCCATCTTCAGTTCCCTCAGCGCTTCTCTAATGCTTCAGAGATAGAGCTATTTCTTCTAGCTCATGGAAGAGCAGACTTTGACTTTGTTATCCTTAAGCCACTTTGTAACCAGTTTGGCAGTATGCTTCACGTCATTGTCCATTTGGAAGACCCATTTCTGCCCAAGCTTTTAGTTCCTGGCTGATGTCTTGAGATGTTGCTTCAGTATTGCCACATAATTTTCTTTCCTCATGATGTCATCTATTTTGTGAAGTGCACCAGTCCCTCCTGCACCAAAACAACCCCACAACATGATGCTGCCACCCCCATGTTTCACAGTTGGGATGGTGTTCTTAGGCTTCAAAGCTTCTCCCTTTTTCCTCCAAAAGTAATGATGGTCATTATGGCCAAACAGTTCAATTTCAGTTTGGTCGGCCCACAGGACATGTCTCCAAAAATTAAGATTTTTGTTCCTGTATTCATTTGCAAACATTAATCTGGATTTTTTATGTTTCTCTTGGAGTAAGAGCTTCTTCCTGGCAGAGTGGCCTTTTAGCCTATGTTGATTCAATACTCGTTTCAGTGTAGATAATGACAGAATTTCACCAGCTTGCACCAGCATCTTCACAAGGTCTTTTGCTTTTGTTCTTGGGTTGATATGCACATGTCCGAGCAAAGCACTTTCATCTCTGGCACACAGAACCTGTCTCCTTCCTGAGCGGTAAGATGGTTGGATATATCTCTTTCTTGTTTTTACTTGCATATAGTTGTTTGTACAAATGAAGGAAGCACCTTCAGGTATCTGGAAATTTCACCCAAGAATGACCCAGACTTGTTCAAGTCCTCATTTTTCTCCCTAAGGTCTTGGCTGATTTCTTTTGACTTTCCCATGATGCTACACAAAATGCAGTGTGTTTCAGGTGTGCATTAAAATACATCCACAGGTGTGTCTCTAATTAACTCAAATGTTGCCAATAAACCTATCAGAAGCTTCCAAAGACATGATATCATCATATGGGCTGTCCTATATTGTTTAAAGGCATTGTACTCTTTGGGTGGCTTTACACGTTACGACATCGCTAAAGCAATCTCGTTGGGGTCACGGATTTTGTGACGCACATCCGGTTAGCGATGTCGTTGCATGTGACACCTATTAGCGATTTTGAATCGTTGCAAAAACGTTCAAAATCGCTAATCGGTGACATCCCCCTATTCCCAATTATTGCTGCTGCTGCAGTAACGATGTTGTTCCTCGTTCCTGCGGCAGCACACATTGCTATGTGTGACACCGCAGGAACGAGGAACCTCTCCTTACCTGCGTCCCGCCAGCAATGAGAAAGGAAGGAGGTGGGATGTTCGTCCCGCTCATCTCCGCCCCTCCACTTTGATTGGGCGGCCGCTTAGGGACGTTGCTGTGACGCCGAACGAACCACCCCCCTTAGAAAGGAGGCAGTCCACCGGTCATAGCGACGTCGCTAGGCAGGTATGTGCGTGTGACGCTGCCGTAGCGATAATGTTCGCTACGGCAGCGATCACCACATATCGGCCGTACGATGGCGGCGGGTTCTATCACTTAGTGAACCTGAGCACTGGCATGTGACTTTATGTAGTAATAAAGACACGTTCCTATTTATAAAAGTATTGTAAAACACAAACAGGTCTAACCTGGCCCTGTTGCTAAATCTGCCATTATGTTAAAGTAGAGTTGTCGCACTCTGCACTTTGTGGTGTATGGTAGCAGAAGCCAGCACTCTACATGTGGTGCACTGATATCAGGAAATATCTCTAATATCTTTAATGATGCACCTTGTATCTTGTATGTAAATCTAAATTGATGCCATGTTCCTTTAATGGCTATACTACTACCGCTGATTCCCAGCTTGAGGATGGTTTGATGTGGTGGTCATGTATTTGGTGACATTTTTCTGTAGGATACTTAAAAGAATCGTCTCAAGTTCTGAAATTGAGAAAATTGCAAAGTTCTTGTAAAAACAATTTACCTCTTTTTAAAAATCCTCTCTGTTCTCAAGAATGGATGGATTTTTAATTTACATCTTATTGCCTAGGTTACCAGCCACCTTGCAATCTTAGAGTAGTTGTTTACATAGGCCAGGAATTGCGCATAGCTTGCAGGCTTCATGCTTTAGAGCCTACGAGCTCTGCTCTGCAGCCGGCTGGATCTGGCCATCTTCAGTTCCCTCAGCGCTTCTCTAATGCTTCAGAGATAGAGCTATTTCTTCTAGCTCATGGAAGAGCAGTAAGTTCGGCCCAGCCATGCCATTGGCCCAAAATGTTAATCTCAAAATTGACAGTTCACATTATCAAAAAAATTAGAACATAGCTTTAAGGTACCTTCACAAAGCTCCTTACCTGAGCAATTATAAAATCTATGCCAGTTCCTGTCCCTTCTGCTTCCATCATGCCTTTGTTGTAAGAGTGACAGTCCTCTTTTACTCCTGAAACTTTTGGTGGCACAAGATCAGGGGAATAACGGGTTAATGTCTGGTTTTGGTTTCTCCTCTTTGGGAGCCATGGGCAGGGCTATCTGCTATTAAAACTCGGGGGTCTCTGACTTCCACTGCCAGTCAATGAGTTCTACATACCTGGCGTGTAGCGCTAGTCCTTACTCGTGTTTGGCCTTTCTGATTTTTCATGTTTAATGACCTTCTGGTTAATCTCTATATGAATAAAATTCTGCCTGCTTTGACTTTGACCCATTTGACAGTGTTTCTCTGAGCTTTCCTCAACCGCACAATCTGTCAGCCATTACTGATGGCAACTACTCTGAGTGTAGTTGCCATCACTTTGTCCTCAGAAAGTCTAGGTATCTGTGTATGGGATAAAGGGTGAAAAGTAGGAGGTTCTGGGGTTTCCCATGTAAGGAAGTACAAGACGCACTCAGTTAATACCTCACATTGTATGGAAGTGACTATCTCCATCTGCTGGTCATAAATGATAGCAAGAGGACAAGTAAGAACTTAAGAGGGAAGTGCATGTTTCCAAAGGGGAGGGATTGGTTGGGATGCAGCGTCACGTGACAGCCATGGTGCATATACTAAATATAAAAGGCTCAGAAGGCAGAGAAGAGGAGGAGTCGGCACTTGGACCTGTAGCGGGATCTGAGACCAGTTCCAAGAGAAGATTCACAGTCAGACCGTAGAGAAGACTTGAGAGTAGTTCTGTGAGAGGACCCAAGACCAGACCCCAGAGAAGAACCGAGGCCAGATCTGAGAAAAGATCTGACTGAATAGAGCCAGAGCCGACAGGTGTACAGATGACCAGGCCGTAGTGGAGGACCGTCTGTGTTAGCCAATACTTCCTGTATGAACATATGGTACTAAGCGGAGACTGAAAATGAGGACATATTTCAGAGAACAAAGGCGGTCAGCGTACTTTGGGTGCAAAGTAATTCATTATTCACGACTTGCAGCCAATTGGGTGGTATTGTTTACCCTGTTGTGGCCAATGTGATATTTTGTATAGCCTAAAGAGTGACAACAGTGACAAGCATGGTGGCGACACTGATGTTTCCTGGGTGGGTTGTCGAGACTGAAGCAACGGTATTTGTTACTCAATGATTAACATAGAATTATAGGGTGTAAATAGCATTGTATTGATATCCTATTTGTCTGAACTGTATTTTACTCGCTATATAATCTGTTTCTTTGCCATTATTTTCACTGCTACTGAAACCCTGTGCTGAAGGCATCTTCTCTTTGTTTGTATTAAGTGAATAAAACCATTGTTGGTTCAATTACAGATGTCTCCTCATTGTCTGCGCTGTTGCATTCTCATACTTGTTAAAGGGAACCAAACATCAGGATTTTTGTGTATAAGGTGCAGCCAGTGCAGTACTGGCACTATCAGGCACATTGTATACATACCATTAGTTGGGCAGCTCGGATGTGTAGGCTGTGAAATCCAAGTTTATAAAGTTTGAAAATTCACCATGTTGTTGATTGACGTGTGCACCTTTGCTGCTAATGCCCGGGCGTGTTATGCACGTGGATTCCCGCCCCCCGCCGCCTGTTCCTCCCTCCCTCTGGCTGCATGTAAATTTCTACTCTTCTGTTACACGGCGTCGGAGTTAGCGCCTGCGCATAGAGTCTGCTACGATATCTTCTGTTGCAGCTAATCGGGGTAAGATCAGCTGTTCTCCAGTCCTGGTGTGACACCGCGCGCGCTCCCGTGGTCACAACAGATCTGAAGAAGCGAGGGTGCATGCGCCGCCCTCATGCACAATAATACTGTGGGCTTCAGATACACGGCGCCGGAGATAAGCGCTATGCGCAGGCGCTAACTCCGACACCGTGTAACAGAAGAGTAGAAATTTACATACAGCCAGATGGAGGGCGGGGGGGCGGGAATCCACGTGCATAACCCGCACGGTCCGGGCGGACATTAGCAGCAGGGGTGCACACGTCAATCAAAAACAAGATGAATTTTCAAACTTTATAAACTTGGATTTCACAGCCTAAACACCCGAGCGGCCCCCTGATGGTATGTACACACTGTGCCTGATAGTGCCAGTACTGCACTGGCTGCACCTTATACACGAAAATCCTGATGTTTAGTTCCCTTTACCATCAACTCCTCTTTAACCAAGCCCACTATATCTCTAGGGGTCCACTGCTACCAACACATCTTATCATCCAAGTGCATCTTAAAATCCAAAAGATACAGAAATGACAGAATCAACTTAATCTTAATAAAACTAAATAGTAAAAAATATTCATTTTGAAAAATGCTCACAATTTATTCTTTCCTTTCCGGGAATTTTATATATCTCTTCAGTATGTGAAAAGGGAACGAAAGATATAAATGCAAGTACACAGTCACCAGAAGTCAGGAAGAAAACAGAAAGCTCCTTCTGCAGACAAAGGCAAATACTTATAGGCTCCTAATTAGATGAAACAGTCTTGTGACTCCGAGCACTTGATGTGTCAATTCTTTTATAGCATTAATTAAAAGGCATGTATTTTTTTTCTTTTAATAAATGACTACATGTTTTAGCCTTTGCATCTCGACCAAATGTGATTATATGCGCTGATGGGAATTCAGGTTAATATGTTGACACACTTACAATGTAGGGTCATGTTGCACCGTACGCTCCACTGGTTTGGTTGAGTGCACCCCCTGACAGGTCCTAATCATCCCCTGCCCTGAAGGCAGAAGCAAAGACAGCATTTTAATTACACAACTAGGCAAGAGTTTGCCAGCATTAAATTGAGACATAATTAGGCTTCCAAATTTTAATAATTGTCTTAGCTAATTGGGTAGACATGGACGTTATATGGTGTGTCATGATTAGATAATTAGTACTGCAAAATGACAAAATTATGCTCTTGATTACAAATTATGGATGTGAAGGGGGAGCGATTCTCTACAAGCCTGCACAGAGTTTAGCAATGTTGATAATTTGAAGTCCATTAGGAACTGAGGTTCAGGCTTACATGCCAGAGATTACCGCTGCCTCCTTATAGCTGCTGTTGTTTGGCACTTTATGTTATTTTTAGTTAACGCATTTTACTCTAATTGTTTACAATTAGCCTTTAAAATTATATTTTCCATACGTTAAAGCAGCACCTTTGGAGCAACGTCTCCATTGTATGTGTTTTTTTTCTTCGTGGTGTTTACGAAGATTGGCTTTTCTTTTTATTTTTTTTACAATGATCATTATCCAATTAGTGGGTGTTAAATGGTGTGGATTGTTAGCAATGTATCCGGTATATATATAATGTTGTATAACATACAACAATGGCTTGCTGTTAATTTCCAGCACAAGAGTGGTCTTCTAAAAGACAAGAGCTTCCTCTCCTTATACACCTCGGTGGGTTTTTCTTGTCTTTTATGCTTAAGACAGCATTATGTCTGCTCCTACGATCTCTAAACAGAACAGATGGTCAAAGCTTGAGGCAAAAAACTATATAGCATGTATATAAAATAGGCCTCCATCATTCTTCAGGCTTCATGTACAAAATTTAAAAAAACCCTAAATTTTTACGTTACCTTATACAGAGGTGAAATTATAAGTCGAATAAACATAGATGGCGTCATCGACATTTCCCACATTGTTAGCAATTTATGGGAAAACATCATTGTCTTATTCCTATTCTTATATTATCATTTTACAATGTATAAGAATCTTAAATTTAGAGCATCGTTTTATGTTTAGCACATAACGTGGAAGAAAATATAGAAAATTTGGATCAGTACATGATTAATTGGCTTTTCTATGGTTCTGTACATCTGCTTTCTAGGAGCGTAGAACTAGACATCATCTCCCACACTGCTATGTTTCCCGTCAATCCCGTGTGGCACCAACATCCCGTTGCCCTACATGACAGACTGGGGGGACAGAGTTGGTGTCAACTCTATCTAAGTTTCCGCGTTGAAGTGCTATTCGAAATCATCAAAATGCTAATCATGTGCAGAGTCCTGGTCGGCTTGTAATGTGCTGGAGACGGGTGTTGCTCCTCTGGCAATGCCATTATTTTATAATAATTACTCACTTAAGAATGCCAAGGAGAAAAGCGTAAGGTGTGACAGAGAGCTGGTCAGCAAACAGCTGCCCCATCTTCCCTTTCAACCCCTCAGGGCCGAGTCTGACCTCCTTTTTCATCTTGTTCGTTCTCCTTTTGTTCTGCACTCTAGGTTCTCCCGTATTTTACTGTCTCATCACCTCCTTTCTTCCAATTCAAATGTCATTTCAATTTCTTCTCTAGCTCTGTGCTGTCTTTCGGGGTCTGATACTGTATCTATGCATGTGGATTTCGGGGGCTGTGTAGCACGTCTAATCCTAGATGAGGAGGCATGACTCAATGTGGATGGGATCAAATGTGTCAGCACAGAAAGTCTTCTCTACAGCGTTAATGTGTGGTAGCTGACTGGGATCATAATGATGCTCAATGTTTGCCTCCGTCTAGTAAATCTTCCACCTATGAGCGGCATAGACCTCTGCCATGTGTACCGTTATTTGTACATAGCGCAGTAGGAGTACATCACAGCATTGTTGTAGTAAGCTGCAGACTGGAAGAATGAACCAGTAGTGAATGCATTGTGGGGAGGATGTGACGTCTGCCCAGGACCACAGACTCAGGATAGCTGTCACGGACAGACTAGAGGCATGCCGCCCACTCAGCAGGATCCCGAGGACCCTGAAACCCTTTAACCCCTGTACAGGGATCTGGAATAACCACAGGGTCCAGGAAGTCACTGCCTATGGAAAGGCTGCAATCCAGAGAAGAATAGTCACCAGGCAGGGTCAAACCAGAAGGTACAAAAGGCACAATATTGGCAGGCAAAAGAGTGGTCAGGTAATCATGATAAGTTCAAACCGGAGATGACAGATGCCGAACAAAAACGGCAGGCAAGAGAGTCGTCAGAGAACAGGCAGAGGTCAAAACACAGGGATAAATAGTAAGCACAGGGTGTGAACCAGAGACATAGCAGTAATACCACCAGACTATATCTGGCGGCGACCAGCAGACTGGACGAGGAATGAGAAGGATGAGGTGCCTTCCCATAGACCCTGGCTAAAAGGTGGTACCTTTAGCTGGAAGGCACAGGCCACCACAGTCAGCCAGTGGTACTGCAGGTCCTATTGAAACCCAACTTAGTGGATGGGCGGAGCCTACGCCCACCAGAGCTACTGGTACTGACTCCTCCCCCATCAGCAGCCCAGCCCATGGCGGGAATACGGCAACATCTGGTGACCGAAGCAGAAGTCGCAGGAGCAAACTCTGGTTGAGATATGTAGTAGTTATACCTCTGTTGTATCCATCATGAAATAACATTATATCAGAGTATTTTTTAGTGTGCAGTAATACACAATTTGTGCAGTAATAAATAAAATATGTGCAGTAATAAAACAAATTGTGAGCATCTATGTAATAGTGATATTATAGGGAGGGTGTATACTAACTAAAACGATAACTGTCTCCTAGCATTCCTCAGGTTCAGAGAGCACTAACCACATGAGGAGATGGTCTGTTTCACTTTCTTTCCCAGTGTCTGCACACAAGCTCCGCCCCCTCAGGTCATGTAAAAAAAAAGGGCTGTGGAGATAAAAGCGCAGATAGGGTATTACCCCAATATATGCGGGGTGAGGAGGGGGGAGTAATAATACTCAGCAGATGCAGTTGTGACAGTCACAACTACTTTACTCGTGTGTGTAACTTGATCAAGGCTGCAGCCACCCGAAACGGCAGATAACAGAGAGGGTTGGAGAGGGGTGTTTAACAATAAAGACTCGTTAATCTGACACTTGAACAGTGATCATTTGGCGCGGCATCAAACACCCCTCTCTAACCCTCTCTGTTACCCTCAGGTCATGTGACAGTGACATCATCCCAGGTCTGCTCCACTCATCGCCACTCCACTGACCAATGTGCCCATCTCCATGCCACAATGGAGTTTAGAAGCTGCACAGTCACTTGGCCATAAAAACAAAAAAACAAAAAAGTGAGCCGGAGTATGAGATGGTACACATGGAGCTTGTGAGCTCATGTTCACACTGGCCATAAGACAAAGAGAAACCAAGGGAAAAATTGTCAAAATATACCCTGCTGTAACTAAATAAAAGCATAGTGCATGGCCAGTGTGAGCATGAGCTCACACTCATCCCTTAGCCACATTGAGGCCTATTTTAGACCCAGGGTAAGGTTTTAATATTAGAGAGTGTAGGTACTGTCCCAACTGGGTACACCTTGGTGTTGGTGGGATAGCTTTATGCTTTTTTTTTAATCAAAAACAGTGTTTACTAAGTACCCTATGTTTATATGCACTAAGCTTTTATTTAGTTACAGCAGGGTATGTTTTCACAATTTTTCCCTTGGTTTCTCTCAGGCACTTGGCCATGCAGCTAGAAAGACAGCTTTGATCTGTGAGTATTAGTAGCACACTAAGCATGTACCACTACCTACTTCTTAGAGGAGACTCTGGCTAGAGCACAGTATGCGCAGTATGGCAGCCATATACCGATTTGTGCAAGTAATAAATATTGCGTGACGCCCTGGGCTATCAGGTCCTCCTAGGGTATTGTGCAACCTGCCTTTCTGCACAGTATCCACCCTCCTTGGTTACGGGTCCTTTTCCTTTGGTGTTGCTAACAGCTTAGCCAATCAAAATCCTAGGAACACTTTACACTGTACCCACCAGACACACCATTGGGGGGCCTGAAGGGAATAGGGCAGCCCATATGGGCGGTTGGTAGGGGAAAGTGAGAAAGTGATAGTGGAGCTTGAGAGGGAGAGTGAAGTGAACCAGGAGAGGAAGGAGGTGCAGGTGGCTCTCTGAGAGGGAGAGGTCACCGGCCTGGAGAAGGGCTCCTGTAGTTACTAGCTGGCAGACGTTGGTCTAGGCTTGGTAGGAGCTGGAACCCCGGTTGCAGGGGATTGTGTCAAGGGGCATGGACTGCTGAGGAGGGCAGCCAGTGGCCTTGAACTATCGCCGGGCAGGGGCCAGGGCACGACGGCGTACGTGGACCCTAGGCCGGAAAGTAGATTCACGAATTCTGGTAATTTACTCAACGGGGTTGAGGAGTTCAAGATTCATCCCCAACCCCCTCCAAAATCGGGGTACTAGCGCACCGATGGGATAGGACTTTCCCAATACAGTCCAAAGAAATCCTACGCATACACAAACCCCCTACCCACGGAGGGATTAAACATCTGGCTGCTGCACCATCGGCACCGGGCTTCCCAACAGCAGCGGTGGTCCCTCACATTATCACGCACCGTGGGTGGCATCACGAACCTCTAATCCCCCTGTACATAGTCCCCCTTTCATTGAGTGGCCACACGACCCCCAGGTCCGGAGACCCCTTGAGCCCCCACGGCTCCGGATCCGAGCATCCCAGCTGATGGCATGGGGGCGGCACACCTCAATTGCTTAAAAAAAACTTTTGTGCTATATAATAGAAATATGAAATATATTACAAAGTTTCATAGAAAAACATAAAAAAAGATCTGCACAAGTACAGATTATATAGAGCACGGCCAGACAAGGGACAATGGTGTATAGTGCCACACCACTTGTGATTAGAAATGAGTGGATCTTTGAACATTTGACTTTGCCAACTTTTTGGAATTTACCTATCAAAATTCAATTTGTTGAGAATTTCTGCAAATCTCAAAATTGGAAGGATGGTAATTGCTCATAAAATACACCTGGGGGACATGAGAGCGAGAACCTCACTGATCATAATAGCTTACAATTTACAGTAATGAGAGGACATAAGAGCATAAGAGCTTACAGCCTACAGGATGGGTAAACAGAGGGGACCCTGCCGACCATGAGAGCTTACCCTTTATTGAAGAAGGAAAGGGAGAGAGGACCCTGATGACCATAACAGTTTAACCTATATAGAAGAGGGAAAGGGAGAGAGGACCCTGCCAACCATAGGAATATACACTCTACAGAAGGAAAGAGAGAGAGAGGACCCTGCCGACCATAAGAGCTTACACTCTACAGAAGAGGGAGAGGGAGAGAGGAGCCTGATGACCATAAGAGCTTACACTCTACAGAAGAGGGAGAGGGAGAGAGGAGCCTGATGACCATAAGAGCTTACACGCTACAGAAGAGGGAAAGGGTGAGAGGATCCTGCCGACCATAAGAGCTTACACTATCTAAGGAAGGGAAACAGAGAGGACTCTGCCAACCATAGGAGCTTACACTTGATAGATGAGAGACAGAGAAAGAGGACTCTGATGACCATAAGAGCTTACACTCTACAGAAGGTGGAAAGAGAGAGAGGACCCCGTTGATCATAATAGTTTACACTCTAGAAAAAAGGGAAACAGAGAGGACCCAATTGACCATAAGAACTTACACTCTACAGAAGAGAGTTACCCAGTGACTAGGGAAATAGAAAACCACTAAGATGTAGTTGCTGTGCTGCTCTAATCTGTGGTGGCCCAGGTACTGAATATCATTTTGCAAGGTATGATAATTTGCCAAATGTCATAGCTGCAGGGCATTATGGACAGTCTCGCACGGTACTGCAAAATGACATTTATCTGCTCTTTGATGCTTCAGCAATTTAGGAAATGGTGCCAAGTAATTTATTTTCATTGTTAACCATGAATCAAATTTCAAAATATCTGAATTTGTGTGAAACTGTAGAATTCTGAAAAAAATTGACTCAAACTTGATCCTCTGCAGATTGATCTGCTTCCGCTCATCTCTACTTGTAATTCGTCTGTATACAGTGAGCTGGAGCTGTGTTTAGTGAATTCTTGGGGCATTGCTACATTTTTAATTATGCCTCATTATACCCAGGTTGAAAAATAATAAAAGTATGCAATTATAACCTACTACAGGTATCTGTAGAAACCCGGCATTGCCCGGGATAGTAACTGTCTCTGTTTATCTCCCAGTCTCTGTCTGTCTCCCCCTCTGTCTGTCTCTCTCTGTCTCTCTCAATCTCTTTGTCTGTCTGTCTCTTTCCCTGTCTGTCCCTGTCTGTCTGTTACGGGGGGCTGTCTGATAATAACTTAAAGGAGTATCAGACAGTCAGGGTCCACCGTGCAAAGACTCTGCTGCAGACTATGGCAGAGTGCAATACCTCTGTTAACTCACAGAAGGATATAATAAGTAAGTAAAGCAATTCCTCCCTTACTTGGAGGGTGTGTGGAATGATCTCTGTTAATAATCACAGAGACAAAGGCAATGTGTCCGAAATGGAACCTACCTAGGTCCGCTCTTCTAGTGGTGCAAAAGAGACGAACAGCAGCGTAAGCCGCACAAAGCTCCTACCTGCGTTCGCTGTACTAGTGTGCGAGGACACGAACCACTAGATATGGCACCTGCCTAGGTCCGCTCTTCTAGTGGTGCAAAAGAGACGAACAGCAGCGTAAGCCGCACAAAGCTCCTACCTCTGTTCGCTCCCCTAGTGTGCGAGGATACGAACAACTGCCAGACGCAGTATAAGGAACGTTACCCTAGCGGCAACGTCCACCTACGAGTCGAATCACAAGGCCCAGCCAGACCATGTGCCTCAGGCACCTGCCTATGTCCGCTCCCCTAAGAGGTAAGGATACGGACAGCAGCCGAAGCTGTAAGGTATAAGAACGCTACCCTGCCGGTAGCGCTCACCTTGCATAGACAGAGGAATGCCTAGAGGAACGTGCACAGGGCGTCTACCCTCATGCATGAACCAAGAGGACTGAGCGCCATGCGGCGTGTGTCAGGGTCTTATATAGACTCTGTGCCTCATCCAAGATGGAGAACACCAGAGCCAATCGGCTGCCAGAACGACAAGAGTGACGTCATGCTGGCCTATCACCGAGCAAGGCGTCACAAGCACATGACCAGCGACCAATCGACATAGAAGGTGTCAGAGACATGTGACCTCGTGTCAGCGATGATGTCACCCGCACATGTGCAATGGCTCCAAGATAGGACTTAGTCTCCAGCGCTCGCACATGTGCAGTAGCAAGAAATCTGGACTTAGTCTCCAGCGCTCGCACATGTGCAGTAGCAAGAAATCTGGACTTAGTCTCCAGCGCTCGCACATGTGCAGTAGCAAGAAATCTGGACTTAGTCTCCAGCGCTCGCACATGTGCAGTAGCAAGAAATCTGGACATAGTCTCCAGTGCTCGCAGCAACCGTAACACTGTCTCTATTTATTTCCCTGTCTGTCTCTCTATCCCTTTCCCTATCTGTCTCTCTATCTCTTTCCCTGTCAGTCTATGTATCTCTTTTCCTGTCTGTCTCTTTCCCTGTCTGTCTCTTTCCCTATCTCTCTTTCCCTATCTGTCTCTCTCCCTGTCTGTCTCTTTCCCTTTCTGTCTCTCTCCCTGTCTGTCTCATTCCCTGGCTGTCTCTTTCCCTGGCTGCACTGTCACATGCCAACATGCCATCATGCCATTTAAGGGCGTGGCTGCGCATTCTTCAGAAGTTCTGGCTGCACTGTGGCTCCCAGCTCCATTCACTTTAAAGGAGGCAGGTTTTTTGGTGAATAACTGTAAAGTGTGACGTTAACATTTCCCCTCAAAACATAGTCTATGACGCTCTCCGACTCAAATGGAGTGTCTGTGCAAAAGTTCGTGATTGTAGATGCGACGGTGCAAATTCCTTTAGCGGGCATACAGTACATACATACATCCATGCACACATACATACACTCAGCTTTATATATTAGATCAACCAAAATGAAAGTTTGCTCTATAACCAGCATCCAAAATGCCCCTTGCTATGTTTTGTTTGTACCTAGTTTCCCTGTATTTTTTTCATCTGTAGTTCTCTCTTTAGAATTATTATTTGCTGTCTGTCTTGCTATTTTTCTGTATGGGCAATTTTTTTCTTTACATTATTGGTGATCGCGCATGCTCAGTCTGAGCCTTCTTCACTGAATAAGACAAACATGTAGCCCCCAACACGGACCACTAAGCGCTACTGGCGATTATAGCTTTATCACTATGATACAGTGGTTATATGTCCTCCTTAGCACCATTGTCCAATTTAGCAAATATAGGAAATATAGCAAGTATTAGAGAACAAAATAATATAACATAAAAAGATATTGAGCATATTACAGTGAGTTTTTAATAAATAGAGAGAGTCCCCCCCAAAAAAAAAGTAAATTCAGAGATAAACCTCTAATACGTTTCCCTGCCACAGAGTTTGGGATGTATATGCACAGTGATACACAGGAAAAAAGTAATTTAATCCAATAATCAAGCTTGGATTTTAACAGATAATAATAACGCCACCAAGCTAGTATATCAAATAGGTGTATTCTAATAATATAACTTTTTGTTTATATAGACAAGAGGGACAGCATCAATTTGCAGAGATGGAAGTCAGTTTTGGATTCATAAAGAAAAACTCTTTTCAATAGCAATGTTTAGTTATGGAATCTATACAAAATTAAAAAACTTCGGTAACTTCCAATACTAGACTCAACTACCAACCACCAATTGCCAATCTAAATTTATTTCACAGCAGGACAAGGATCCCAAACATACAGCGAATGTCATTAGGATCTATCTTCAGGTCTGTAAAGAAGAAAAAGGAGTCCTGAAAGCAGTGGCGTAGCTAGGGTTTCAGCTCAGGGAGGGCAAAACATCTGAGTGGGCCCCTTACCACGTCACCATGATAACTATGGTGGCGCAGACTAATCGTGGGTATAGTGGAACCTCGGC
The DNA here is from genome assembly GCF_048569485.1 of Anomaloglossus baeobatrachus. Lineage (NCBI taxonomy): Eukaryota > Metazoa > Chordata > Amphibia > Anura > Aromobatidae > Anomaloglossus > Anomaloglossus baeobatrachus. The sequence goes on along the minus strand of NC_134360.1, from coordinate 191,017,942 downwards.
AGATGACACTGATATTCCGCTGTATGGTGACTATATAGTGGTAGATATCGGTGCTACAGCACATACAAGAGATCATAGTGCAGTTATAGATGGTGACTTATGTACCGCCCGGGGCTCGGCCGTCTGCCGAGACGCTCGGATCCGTGCTCGTCGGTGGGTGGCTCGAGCTCCTCAAGGACCCGGGGGTCACGTCGCTCTGAAAGGGAGTTGCTGGCGCTACATGAGGGGTGGTGTTCGGTGGAGAGGTCCACGGCCGGGGCCGCGGTTGTTTGAGGATTAAGTTCGTGACAACACCCACGGGTCGTGGTGAATGGATGGACACCACCGCTGCCGTTGACTAGGCTCCCGGGGACGGTGTTGTGCAGCTTGGTGTTGGCCCCCTCTGTGGGTAGGGGGATGATGGTCCCGGGGGCCCGAGGGAGGTGCTGAGGCGGGGGAATGGACGATGCTGCTGGCGTGTCGGTGCAGTGCGGCGCGATGCGCGGCCCGAAGGCACTGTTGTACTCACTATTACAAACACGCTGGAGTCTCTGGTAAACCAAACAAGATGGTGGACGGTGCCCGCAGCCGGCTGCACTTTTCCCCTTTTCAGGTTGGTGGTTTCCGCCTTTCTCCTGCACCTCACTTTTGTAGAAAATGATGACTCATTTGCCTGAGCAACGGTAGTCCGCTCCCCAGCCTGATGTATGCCAGTAGAGCCCGTGTGTCCGCAGACGCTGGCCCGTGGGGTCTCGATGCCTGGGCGGTGGCTTTCTACCCCTTTCGTTGGGCTGTTTTCTTCAGTCGGGTCTTAGGTGGGAAAGGGCCTAAAGTCCAGTCCTCAATCAGTTGATTTGACTTGGTCCAGTTGTTTCTGGGCCTCGTACTGGGTCTGAGTACCCCTCCTGGTACTCCGGTTTCCAATCGGTTCCCCGGTTCGGTACCGGCGGGCCACCACCCGTCCCCGGTCCTTACGGTTCCATTGGCTGTAATCCCAGCTCCTGCAGGCGGCCACCACCATCTGCCTCCTTGCCAGAGGTGTCTGGGCTCCAACCCAGACACCTGGTGTTAGACTACGGCAGACCTGGACATAGGTCTGCACTTGAACTCCACTCCACTTCACTGTCAAAACTAATCTAATCTGTTTTTCCTGCCTCAGGGCCTGTGTACTCCTTAGGCATGGCCAACTGCCTGGCTCTGCCCCCCCTGGTGCGAACATCAAACCCTGAGGGAGGTGACAAGGGTTTTGTAGTTTGACTGCTGTCACCTTATTAAGGGGGGAGGTGTTTGTGTAAGGGCCTTCCTGTGACTACCTGGCTAGTCCAGTGCGTCACACTTACAGCTGACATTCTTTCGGATGGAGTTGTTCACCTTTTCTGTATTTTCCATCTGGTCCAGACCGATATGACAACTTCTTCCAGCCACAACTCATCTACAGAAATTACAACAAAGACACATTTGACTCCTCACACTTCCGGCACCGTACCCCATCTGATCCCAACCTGCACAAACTCCTCATCCTGCCGTCACCCCAATACTGAGCCACTGCTGTCATATGTGTCCCTATTACTGCACCTGCTCTGTGGCACAAAAAACGACTCCTCTTACTGCCACACATAGTAATTCCACCACTGTGCCTCCACATAATAATGCCACCACTGTGCCTCCACAAAATGCCCCTACTGTGCTCCCCACATAGTAATGCCACCACTGAGCCCCCACATAATAATGGCCCCATTGTGTCCCCACATGGTAATAATACCACCACTGTGCCTCCCACATAATAATGCCACCACTGTGCCTCCCACATATAAATGCCACCACTGTGCCCTTTAAATGGTAAAATGCCTCATTTGTGCACTCTAAATGGTAATATTTCCCCCTAGTAAATATTAATGACCTGTGTAAGTGCCCTAGAAAAGTGCCCACATATTGTTCCTAGAAAGTAATAGAGCCCCCAGTGTGCCTTTCACGGTCACAAAACCCTGAGTGCCCCTATAACAATAATGGTTCCTAAGTGTCCACTTAACATTTAATAATGTTCCTCTCATGTACAGTTCGTCTATACACAGTATGAAGCCCTTATACCTCCCCTATACACAGTATGATGTTCCCATGGGTCCCCTATACACAGTAAGATGCCTCTACCCCTCCCCTATACACAGTATGATACCTCTACACCTCCCCTATACACAGTATGATGGGCCTACAGCTCCATACAGACACCTGCGTACAGCCGTATACACATACACATACCTGCGTACAGCCGTATACACATAGACACCCCTGCGTACAGCCGTATACACATACAGACACCTGCATACAGCCGTATACACATACAGACACCTGTGTATAGCCGTATACACATATAGACACCTGCATACAGCCGTATACACATACAGACACCTGCGTACAGCCATATACACATATAGACACCTGCGTACAGCCGTATACACATATAGACACCTGCGTACAGCCGTATACACATACAGACACCTGCGTACAGCCGTATACACATACACACACCTGCGTACAGCCATGTACACACACACATATATACAGACACATACACAGATATAGTCACATAGAAGCATATACATATTTGAAAACATTCACATACAAATAATCATACACATAGACAGACACAATCCTATACCCTCAGACACACAGACACATACTGGGGGTGCTTTTTACTTTTGGTGATTGGGGGACACTTCTCTCTTCTTCTCAGCCCGTGCAGCCACAGACTTGTTTGATGGTAAATCCCTGTAGGCTCAAGGACCTGTGGTGACGTCACGCCCATGTGATCAGAAGGGGCGGGGCCTCAGCAACACAGGTGATAACAGAAAGAAACTCCAGGTGTCCTGGAGTTCTTTATAATAGAAGCGGGGACCGAGGTAAGATCTCTAGATGGGGGGTGCAGGGGGAGAGGGAGGAAACATGGCCACGCCCACTAACACAGGCGGTCACGCCCACTACCCAGACAGCTTTTAACCCCTGGGATGTAGCCGCAACCCTTATCTGATGCTCCTGGCTGGATGGAGGCAGCGCGCGCTGCATGACGTCATTATAACACACGTGGCCGTGCACTGTGCACTGCGAGCGGCCAGGTCTCCTGTACTATGCGGCCATCAGCACTGTCTGCGCCTGTCAGTGCGCCCAGCCACATTACAGTACAAGAGACACGGCTGCGCGCAATTCACTCTGCGCGGCCATGTGTGTTATAATGGCATTATGCAGCAGGCGGCCAGCGGCCGTCCCTCTACAATAGCTGAGCGAGCAGCCTGGGGGGCAATTGCCCCCCTGCCCCTGAGCGATGATGTCACCACGCTGGGACTCTGTGTCCTGCGTGTGCGCTGTCATAAGCAGCAGTGCAGGGAGATCATGTCTCCTCCACACTGCTGGAGAGGTTAACTATATCGGCGCACTGTGCACGCTGATATAGTTGATGGTATCATAGCTCCAGGGGGGCCCCCTCTGAGCACGGGGCCTGGGGCGGCCGCACCCTGTGCCCCCCCTCTAGCTACAATACTGCCTGAAAGTGATGATAAGACCCCCATTGATCATCAAGACTGTCTAGGATTACACAAAGAGACAAAATGATTTGTACAAGCCTACATATACAAGAAGATCTGTGTTTAATTCTCCAAGATGTTTGGAACAACCTTTGTGCCGTGTTCCTTCACAAACTGTGCAATTGTACCTAGAACAATCAATGCTGTGTTGCTATTTTGAAGGCAAAAAGTTGTCACCCCAAATAAAAATTTGATTTAGATTTCTCTTTAATTCATCTCCTTTTGCATTTTGTATACAGTGCCTTGATAAATGTGGATCATTGTGGATGATTTTCCACATTTTTTCACGTTAAACCCACAAACTTAAATGTTCTTTATTGGGATTTTCGAAGTAGTAAGTATTATGATACATGGTTTTCACAATATTTTAAAAATATAACTCTGAAAATTGTGATGTGCATTTATATTCAGCCCCTTGTAGTCTGATACCCCTAAATAAAATCTCGAGTGACCAATTGCCTTCAGAAGTCACCTAATTAGTAATTTGAATCCACCTAGGGTGTAAATTATTCTGACTAGTACTACAATTGTTCTGTGAAGGCCTCAATAGGTTTGTTTGAGAACATTAGGGATCAAATAGCATCACGAGAACCAACAAACACACCAGAAAGGCCAGAGAAAAAGTTGTGGAGAAGAGTAAAGCAGGGTTAGGTTATAAAAAAATAGCCCAATCTTTGAATATCCCACAGAGCATGGTTCAATCCAGCATCCAAAAATCGAAGGAGAACAGCACAATCGCAAACCTACCAAAACATGGCCATCCACCGAAACTGGCTGCAAGGAGAGCACTAATCAAAGAAGCAGCCAAGAGGCCTATGTTCACTCTGGAGGAGCTGCAGAAAACCAAACTTAAAGTAATCTGTCCACAGGACAACTATTAGTCGTATACTCCACAAAGGTGGCCTTTATGGAGAACAGAGAAGAAAAAAGAGACATTTTTGAAAGCAAGCCATGACAACATGAGAAGTCAGGTTTGCAGTTTGCAAAAAGCATTGTAGAAGACACAGCTAGCATGTGGAAGAAAATGCTCTGGTAAAATAAGACTAAAGTAGAACTTTTGAGGCTAAATGGAAAAATACTATGTGTGGCAGAAAACAAACACTGCACATCACCCTGAAAACATTATACCCACCGTTAAACGTGGTGGTGGCATCATCATTCTGAGGAGATGCTTTTCATAAACATGGAAGCTGATCACACGTGATGGAAAGATGGATGAAGCTAAATACAGGGCTATCCTGGAGGAAACCTGTTCGAGGCTGCAAAAAAACGTGACACTGAAGCATCAGTTCACTTTCCACCAGAACAGTGATGCTAAACATACTACCAGAGCTACAATTAGATGGTTTAGATCAAAGCATTTCTATGGGTTTAAAAGTCCAAACCTAAATCCCACTGAGAATTGAAAATTGGTGTTCACAAATGCTCTCCATTCAATCTCACTGAGATAGAGCTATTATATACAGTGCTCAGCATAAATGAGTACACCCCCTTTGAAAAGTATGATTTTAATCAACATCTCACTCAACACAAGATCAGTTTTCAAAATTTTGACAAGACTGAGTTTCTTACAACATTTTTGAACCCACCGCTTGAAGGTAACGTTAATAATATAATTTTCAGTATAAGATCTTCAGTTTTACTCAGATTAGTTAATGGAAAATTGAATACAATCTCATACAGGTTTCAAAGGTACTAGAAGCCACAGGTAGAAAGGTAGCTGCGAAAATGGAAGCTGCAGACAACCAGGAGACATCCTGGAGACCTCAGAAAGCTTGCAGAGGTACTAGAAGCCGCAGGGACACAGGTAGCTGAGGAACTGGAAGCTGCAGACAACCAGGAGACATCCTGGAGACATCAGAAAGGATGCAGAGGTACTAGAAGCCACAGATAGACAGGTAGCTGAGGAACTGGAAACCACAGACAGCCAATAGATGTCCTGGAGAAGACAGACAGGTTGCAGAGGTACTTGAACCCGCAGGCAAACACAAGATGTTTTGAAGACTGCACACAGTTTGCAGAGGTACTGAAAGCCACAGGCAGAAAAGTAGCTGAGGAACCGGGAGCTGCAGACAACTAAGAAATGTCCAGGAGATGGTAGACAGGTAGCTGTACATGTGTCACCCCTGCAGCGTTTGAACCACTCGGATCCGGGGTCTGCTGTGACTTGAGGGTCTCCGGACCCCGGGTCTCGTGGCCACTTCAAATGCAAAGGGGGTATTTACAAGGGATAAGAGTTTGTGATGCCACCCGTGGTTCGTGGTAAGGGGAGTACCGCCACTGCCGATGGGAGTAGCCGGGGGAGATGGAGTTGGACAGCCAGATGACGTTACCTCCACGGGTAGGGGAGGCCCCGGGACTCTGGATGATGTTGTTGTAGGAGAAGCGTGGGGTAGATTGGGAGCAGGGGAGGACAGCATACTAACTCAGGCAGTGTTGGTAGTGATGTGACCACAAAGCAGACTCTGACGCAAAGGTAAACCAAGTCTCTGGGAAGCCACAGGCAGACCGGTAGCTGAGGAACAGGAAGCTGCAGACAGCCAGAAAGCATCCTGGAGACTGCAGACAGGGTGCAGAGGTACTAGACAGTGCAGATAGCCAGGAGATGTCATGTAAACTGCAGACAGGTAGCTGTGCACAAGGCAAACTAAAAATGTTTAGTAACTTTGAAGCCAATAGTAAGGCACAGATGTGTTTTGGTGTCTTGGTAGGCCTTATATAGGCCTAGGAAGGTCATTACATGGGGTCACACTGGGCTACTTGTAAAGCCTGATGTGAAGCACAAGAAAGTTTAGTGTAACTCTTCAAGTTTATTATGTAAAGAAATTATTTAACTTCCCATGTCTTGTGACATTTCTTTATCAAGTGGTGCCATTGCTGACTGCTTGAAATGGGAATAGGCTTCTTTTTTAAGTAATACCCTAAATAACAAATCTTGTTTGCAATCAATGGCCCACATTTGTGGTAGTGTTTTGTAGTATGATATCCCACAGAATATGTTGACTCTGAAAGTAAACAAAATGTTCAATGACAAATCTGTTAGGGTGTACTCATTTTTACTGAGCACTGTATATGTATGTATATATTGGTATCTATTTTTTTCCTCATCACTGTTGCATAAAAATGGTGGGAAAAGACTATTAATCTGCTGGAGGATTTTTTCTTATGACAGCCAGAGGCATAGCTGTAAGGGGGTCAGAGGTTACAATTGCGCAAAAATCTCAGAGGTCCACTATTCTATAAATGACAAGTGACAGTTCATGGACACTGGTCACATTTGGCATTGGGGCACATGGGCTGCAAGCTGCACATCTGCTTCTACAGTGATTTGCTTCCCAAGTCTTAGGCTATGTGTCCACAGTAGAATGTTGCTGCGGATTTTTCTGCATGAAAATCCGCGACTTTCGCGGCAAATCCGCACCTTTTTTTTGCCGCGGAATTGCCGCGGATTTTGATGCGGATTTTTTTTTTCCCCCCCATTCTATAGCCAAAATCCGGATCAAAATCCGCAACAATAATTGACATGCTGCAGATTTTTCCGGATCAAAATCCACGGCAAATCCGCCGCGGAAAAATCCGCAGCATGGACACAGCATTTCCAAAATGCCATTGAAATGGCTGGGAAGTGCCGCTGCTGCAGATTTTCGGAAAATCCGCGGCTTTTCCGCGAGAAATCCGCGGCAAAATCCGCGCATTTTCCGCAGCGTGGACACATAGCCTTAAGGTCCCTCTACACTGCAAGATTATCATGAATGATCGTTCCTGGAAATGCTCTTTCACAATAATTGTGCAGTTTAAACAGGATGTCACTCATCTGATGAAAGAGCAAAAAACTTGTTCATGGGGTAAAATGATGTTTTGGCTTGGTTAGCAGATCATTGTCCTTGTTGATGGGCTACTGATAACAATAGCTGCCCATGTGGACTGAATGGTTGGCCTGTATAAACTGAATATGGAACGATCTCTGACCAGCAACCATTTTGGCATTTAACGCCATGGATATTACCAAAAAAAGTGTTTTTACTTTTCATTCAATTTTTTTTTATCTCCATCTATAAATATATGTGACCTATTTATAGTTTAGAAAGTAAAGTGAAACCGTTATTTATTTCACGGCTTGATCTCTAGTCATGGTGACTTGATGGATGAATGCTCTGAAGGAAGTTCGATCTTGTGTAAGCCTAGATAGATCAACCAGGGTCTTTTCCATTGTTATCTTCATAGTATAAAGCCATTGGGTTGCTGGTTTTCATCTTTGCCTTGTGACCTCTCTTCTTTCAACCATCATTTACTTTTCCCCTGTTTGTCATCCCTATCTTTAGAGCTTAGTGGGGTTGACTAAGCACTCATCCCATCTGCTCCGTACTTAAGGCCAACTTCAGGGTCAGCCAGAGTCATGTATTCAGCTTGGCGAATAGGTGCGGAACCTATCTAGAGTGGTAAGGAAAGTCAGGGCCCAGCGGTAGGCTTGGTCAGGGGTCACCATCTCCCCCTTTCCTAGATACAGGGTTTCCCTTCTCTTTCGCCATTTGCTTGGTACTTCCCTGTACATAGCGTGACACCAAATGTTCAGAAATTTCTATGAAATGCACATGTGTTCATTGCATTTTTCCACACACAATCCATATATTACCATATGGTCTGTTCATCATAGATTTGAATTGTATATAGCACATTAGAGAGGTTTCCAACTACTTTGACATTGATGGCCTATCATCAGGAAAGGTCATCAATGTCTGATCGGCCAGGGTCCGACACCCCGCACTGTTGCCGATCAGCTGTTCTCGGTCCGGTGGCTGCAGCAGACAGCTGGAAATGCTCAGTTCCAGCGCTGCTCTGTCTTCTGATAGCGGCCGCATCCGGGTACTGCACATCCACCTCCTATTGATTAGAATGGCAAGTGAATATGCAGTCCCCGGCCACGGCCACTATCAGAAAACAGAGCAGCTCCGGAACTGAGCATCTCCGGCCGCCTGCTGCTATCATCGAGACCGAGATCAGCTGATTGACGGTGGTGTGGGGTGTCAGACCCTGCCCAATCAGACATTGATGACCTATCCTAAGGATAGGCCATTGATATCAAAGTAGTGGACAACCCCTTTAAGAAGAATGTATCAGTGTGTAGATGGGTCTGTTTACCAAGTGTAATAAAATCTCTTAGGCCCTGTGCGCACACTGCATTTTTTGCCCCAGATTTGCTACGGTTTTTGCTACAGAATTGGTGCAGTTTGTGTTCATAACCTTCATGCAGTCCTTCCCCAGCAAAGTTTATGAGAAATCCAAAATGCTGGATGCTGGGCGCACGTTGCTTCTATTTTCCCTACAGGTTTTGCTGCAGAATTTCTGCAACAAAAAGTAGATAACAGGATAGCTGAGAGAAAACCGGGTTAAATGCTGCGCTAGAAAACCACGATTCCAATGGATAAAATAAAATCCTTTCCTTTATTGGCACAAGTCAACGCGTTTCGAAGGCATAACCGCCTTCTTCATCAGGACAAGACAGTACAAGAAAAGAACAGGTTGCTGTTCTTTTCTTGTACTGTCTTGTCCTGATGAAGAAAGCGGTTATGCCTTCGAAACGCGTTGACTTGTGCCAATAAAGGAAAGGATTTTATTTTATCCATTGGAATCGTGGTTTTCTAGCGCAGCATTTAACCCGGTTTTCTCTCAGCTATCCTGTTATCTACTATTTCTGCATCGGGGCTGCTGCTGACCACTGCTGCATAATCTGCCTATATGCTTGCATAGGAGTTGTGCCTGTCACAACCGAAACAGGTGAGTACCTGTCTTTACATGTGTATCCCCTCATCCACCAGATAAGACCCTATTTCTGCGCTTGTTTCCTCCACAGTTTTTTCTTCTGCAACAAAAAGTAGCATGTCACTTCTTTTCCGCAGGTCCCTGCGGTTTTGCCATTGATAATGATTAAAAAAATGCGGTAAAATCGCACCAAAACTGCATGCGGATTTTGGGTGCGTTTTTGGTGTGTTTTTTGCCGCAGGTACAGAATTCTGCCAGAGGGTGTGTTTTGTGCTGAAAAAAACAAATCTACTCAGTGCGCACAGGGCCTTAAAGGGAGTCTGTCAGCAGATTTCTACATATGAAATAGTGGTGCGGTTTGTTCCAAAAATAAAAATGACACCTTTTTTGTAGATATCAAATGTGCTAGTCCAGAGAAATCTAGCGTAGAGGATGGAAAAGCACTAGGGGGCGTGTCAGTGCACATAGAATGCGCATTAACACGCCCCAGTGCACTTGCAGACTGATTTGCATATGGCTTCTATGCTAAATTTCTCATGACTGGCACATCGGAAATCTAAAAGAAAGGTATCATTTTTTTCGGGAGACAAAATCCTATACAGCCATGACATTACTTCCATATGTAAAAAAAAAAAAAGTGTAAAGTTCTTTGCCTGTAACAAGATCCCTAAACTACTGAATATCATTTGTAGCAGTGGTCTCACATGGGACATCTGCACCTCCTGGGTTTAGGACAATCGAATAGGAAAATGCAAAACATTGCTGGAGCATAGTAATGATTTCTTTTTACTTGAAGTGTTCTGTAAATGAGGTATTTACAGCCTGGAGCAGATCTATGCGGCGTGCTTGGCCGTAATTAAATACAATGCTATTAATACCAGTGAAAACGGCCCATATTATGAGCTGGATTCCTTTCAGGCTAATGACATAGTGTTTACACTGAAGCTTTCTCTCCATTTCCATCGTTTGACGCATCCAGGCACTTTCTTTTTGTCCCCTAACATAAATGCACCGTTCTTGACAAAAGGTGTGAAATCTGTCTCAACGATTTCCTCTCTCGTTTCTTAAAATGTGACTGCTTTTTTTTTTTCAGGCTACCAGAATTTCGTTTACAACTGATAACTCAACACCTTGTTGGCTCTGATTGCCAGAAATGCACCTTATAAATATATGATAACCGTCCTGTAATAGAGAGTGCGACAATTTACTTCACAGCGCATTTCCAACCGCTAATTGATTATTTCAGTCCAGGGACTATATAGAATAAATTATAGCAATCGGAAAGGCTATCACTGTTCTTTTCTGGATAATGCCTTTTATTCCGCCTCCTATTTATCTTACACAGCTCATGTGTTTTAACCCCGCGCCTTAGCGGTTCATATTTGAATTGTGTTTCTTGGATAGGAGTAAAGCAGACAGGATGCAAACCCTTACGTGAACACCAGAGGGCGACCAATTTCATAAGATGTCAGATGTAGCTAAATATCTGAGAAGGAAAATATGCCAGTCGTGATTTCTGATCTGTTAAGACGGTAGTGATTTGAGAACCACTTAGAGAAATGAAGACTGCATTGTCCTATAATTATTGTAAATGAGTGGGTCTTGCTTCTTGTATTGTCACCTAATCTCAATCTAATTAAACAAGAGAGGAAACAAATTAAATTTCTATGTGAACATTATCTTCAGTCAGTGATCAGCAAAATTATGTGAAAATGTCACAAAACTACCAATGTATTATATATGTTTCCTTTCTATATCTCACCATCTCTGTTCCCTATCTATCTATCTATCCCTCTATCTATCCATCCCTCCATCTATCCATCCCTCCATCTATCCATCCCTCCATCTATCCATCCCTCCATCTATCCATCCCTCCATCTATCCATCCCTCCATCTATCCATCCCTCCATCTATTCATCCCTCCATCTATCTATCTATCTATCTATCTTTCTATCTATCTATCTATCTATCTATCTATCTATCTATCTATCTATCTATCTATCTATCTATCTATCTATCTATCCATATATCTATCTGTCTATCTATCTATCTATCTATCTATCTATCTATCTATCTATCCCTCTATCTATCTATCTATCTATCTATCCCTCTATCTATCTATCTATCTATCTATCTATCTATCTATCTATCTATCTATCTATCTATCCCTCTATCTATCTATCCCTCTATCTATCTATCTATCTATCTATCTATCCATCCATCCCTCTATCTATCTATCTATTTATCTATCCATCCCTCTATCTATATATCTATCTATCTATCTATCTATCTATCTATCTATCTATCTATGTATCTATCTATCTATCTATCTATCTATCTATCTATCCCTCTATCTATCTATCTATCTATCTATCTATCTATCTATCCCTCTATCTATCTATCCCTCTATCTATCTATCTATCTATCTATCTATCTATCTATCCATCCATCCCTCTATCTATCTATCTATTTATCTATCCATCCCTCTATCTATCTATCTATCTATCTATCTATCTATCTATCTATCTATCTATCTATCTATCTATCTATCCCTCTATCTATCCCTCTATCCATCTATCTATCTATCTATCTATCTATCTATCTATCTATCTATCTATCTATCTATCCCTCTATCTATCTATCTATCTATCTATCCCTCTATCTATCTATCTATCCATCTATCTATCTAATTGCAACTCCAGGAAGGAAAAGATGTGTAATTATGGAAATCACAGGTTCACTAGACACGTTAACTACTTCCAGACCTCCGATAGACTATAAACATCAGGACGTTCCACGTTCTGCCCTATAATGATGTTCTAAAGTGTGACTGCATAGTAGAACAGCTATGAGAGCAAAGAGAAGGACATGCTGCATGTAGAGAAGGCAGAGATTGTTTATTAGCGTCTCTGCCTTTACTATCACTGTATATACACAGTGCTGAACAAGAAGTGTGTATACAATAATAAGAAGTGCTAACAGCAGTTCCTCTCCCGAACCCAGCGATCATGTGATCACTCAGTGTAGCAAGGGAGTCCAATGGGTGTCACTGCCCTCAGTCTGGTGCCTCCTCCATGTTGTGCGATCGCCATCTTCCTGCTCAGGCCCGTCTGGATGACTCACCTTAAGTCATCCATAGAGAGGCCTCCATTACGCTCCTGCCCTACCGTGATCTGCTCACTGCCCCCTAGATGAGTATTATAAAGGTGTTTTTTTTTTTTACATTTTACAGAGTGGCCTGGGCTCTTATATACAGTATTCTAAAATGCTGTATATAAGCGCTCAGTGGTGGTGGCTGCAGCTTATAGGGGAAAACCTGGTGATAGGTTCTTTTTAAGGTTGCACAGTGAAGCCTAATTAGCATGTTTGATTAAACTTCAAGATCTACACAATGGAGGCAGGGATTGGAACAGTAAAGTTGAAATATTCATAAAGGCTATTTCCTCTGCAAAGTTATATGTTTAGTTTGGCTAATAGGCTCACTTTAAAGGGAACTTGTCAGGTCCAATATGCACCCAGAACCACGAGCAGTTCTGGGTGCATATAGTGTGACACCCCATGGAGCTCAAGATAGGAGCTTCGGTCCGTACCTTGTATACCTGTCGCCGGGCCAGTGGTTTGTAGAAGTTGTGGCCTGACCCGGTTCCATGGCCCAGTGGTGCACAGTAAAAGGGGGGTTAGGAAGGATTGTTCCTGGAGAGGACGTCACCGGTTACAGTGGTGACTGGGGTCCTGGCCTCATCCGCTGTGGACCCTTCCTCCGACCTTTCCCCCTCCAGGAGAGGAACGGATGATGCCGACTACGCCACCTGTGGTGTGCGGCCAGTGATAAGGCCACCGCTGCAGGGTACCTTGCCGGGAAGATGTTGGGGTGCAGCCTGGATGATATCACTCCCCACAGGTGGAGCGGTCCTCAGGAGGGAGAACGGGAAACTGGGATTGGCCAGATCACAAGGTGACGACAAACAGAGTCACAGTCACTGGGTTGTGGGTTTCAGATTTTGTTTACTCTCAGTTCTTTCTTTACTGCACTGACTCCGGTCGTACCAAGGCACGGCAGAAGTCAAAGTCTGGTAGAGCAGCCTGTGGGCTTTCTCCTTTTTGTGCGCTCGTGTGGTGGTCCCCTCCTGGTCTCTGGAGCTCTTGGGACCCACTACTCTGCCACCCGAAGCTGCACTGGTTCCAAGGGGGCAATGACATCCTCCTCTCTGTAACTCTCTTCTCCTCCATGCCACACAACTACCAGTCCCAGGCTCTCAACTCCTACCCCGGCTAGCCACCTCTCCCATTCCAAGTCTCTGCCGGCTAATGGACCTGGAGCCTCCTAACTAGTATCTCTCTCAGCTTAGGGGTCCTCAGCCATCCACTCGCCTGGTTCCAGGTAAGGAAGGGGTGTATAACCAGTCTGGACCTGGTGGCTCCTCTGCTTTGCCTCCCTGAGAGTGAGACAGCACTCCTCAGGGAGCTCGTCACTGCGTGTCCACTCTCACTGCTTTTCCAAGGCATTGTGACGTAAACTGAAACTAAACTGTCTCTTGTAACTCCCTCCTGCATGTGACCCCACCTAAGGAATGTTCCCTCTGCCTGTGTGTGCGAAGCAAAAACAGACTTAGGGGTACTTTGCACGCTGCGACATCGCTAGCTGATGATAGCGATGCCGAGTGCGATAGTACCCGCCCCTGTCGCACATGCGATATCTTGTGATAGCAGCCATAGCGAACATTATGGTTACGGCAGCTTCACACGCACTTACCTGCCCTGCGACGTCGCTCTGGCCGGCGACCCGCCTCCTTCCTAAGGGGGCGGGTCGTGCGGCATCACAGCGACGTCACATGGCAGGTGGCCAATAGAAGTGGAGGGGCGGACATGAGCGGGATGTAAACATCCCGCTCACCTCTTTCCTTCCGCATAGTCGGTAGAGGCAGGTAAGGAGAAGTTCCTCGCTCCTGCGGCTTCATACACAGCGATGTGTGCTGCCACAGGAACGAGGAACAACATCGTACCTGTCGCTGCAGCGAAATTATGAAAATGACCGACACTACACAGATCACCGATTTACGATGCTTTTGTGATCGTTTATCGTGCATCTAGGCTTTACACGTTGCGACGTCGTTACTGGCGCCGGATGTGCGTCACTTTCGATTTGACCCCAACGACATCGCAGTAGCGATGTTGCAACGTGCAAAGTACCCCTTAACCTCTTCCTGCCCTGGGTAGACGTACATTATAAAATACATAAAAAATACATACAATACAATACCCTGTAGCACCCAGTCTCAGGGGCGCTACAATAGCTAATCTCTGCCTAACCGTCCCTGTATACACTAGTATAGATAAAGGGATCTTTAGAAAAAGTATTTCTAAAGATCTCTTATCGTATGCTAATGATCGAGGAGACTAGTCCCAAGGGTGTTAGTTCCCCTGGCTAGTCGGCTCCATGAGCATTTTAGTAAGTCCCTGTGGGTGTACTAAGATGCTAATGAATACGCAGCATTAGAGGATGATCTCACTCACCTCTCTGCTGCCATCGCTGCCAGACACTGAATTTCGGCTCAGTGCGCATGACCCCAGACTTTCGGTCATGTGCACTATGAAGCCAGGTGTACACGTCTTGGCTTTAAATTGAAGTAGTGCGCATGCCGTGCCTTTTGACCTTCAGAGCTGCCTTCAATTGGTCCAAACGTTCAATGTACAGTGCTGTGCAAATTAAATGGGAAAAAGCATTTTTTAAGTAAAATCATAAGTTGGTTACCAGTCAGTGATTCAAACCAGTTTTAACTGCTTTGAATAGGTGCGAGTGTACAACCTTGAGTAACAAAATGTGGTTTGACTGGTTTTAGTCAGAAAATAACAGTTAGCTGCCCCCTCAGCTTCAGTTGAGAGCTTGTTTCTGTGATGAGTGGTTTAGTGTAGTTTTTCTCTCAGTGTGATTTGTGCCTGTAAAAATGGATGTTACTCCAAGGAAGAAGTCTAGAATTATTACTCTTAATGAACATACAAGTCTGACTGTAAGAGAAATCGCTTCCACTGTTGGTATTGGAAAGTCTACCGTTTCAAGAATAATTTGCACACACAATGAAACTGTATCGTTTTCTCCAAAATTAAAAGGGAAATGTGGAAGAAAAAGGAAGACAACACCAAGAAATAATAAAACACTTATCAGAAATAGTAAAATTAATGCAAGAAAAACATGTAAAGACCTCCAAAGAGACTTGTTCGCTGCAGGTATTGATATTAGCGATTCGACTGTAAGGCGCAGGCTTCTGGAAGTTGGTCAGAGGGCAACAAAGCCCGTAAAGAAACAACTTCTGACATCTCCAATGAAGGCAAAACGACTCACATGGGCAAAAATATATAAATCTTGGACAACTAGCCAGTGGAAAAAGGTAATTTTCAGTGATGAAACCCATCTTTTTGTTGAAGGGTACAGAGCAAGTGTTGTTAGAAGAAGCAAAAATGAACCATTGCGAGCTGATATCATATTCAACAAACTGTAAAACACCCTCAAAAACAGATGTTTTGGGGCTTTTTTACAGCTGATGGTACAGGGAGCTTATGTCCTGTTGATGGTATGATGAATTCATCCAAATACATGTACATTTTAAAACGTTTTATTGTGCCATTCATGCGTAAGTTTGAAGGGACATTCCATCAAGATTTGGCTCCATGCCACAATTCCAAGTGTGTTAAGAAATTCATGGAAGAAAATAAAGTAACAGTGCTGCACTGGCCTGGCAATTCACCAGACATAAATCCTATAGAAAATTTGTGGAGCATTGTGAAGAGATGTCTTGGCAAAATGGACTGTACAACCAAAGGACGCATGATAAACAGTGCCATACAAGTGTGGTTCCATGATGAAGAATTGAAGAATTTATGCAACAATTTGGTAGAATCAATGCCAAAATGCATTGAAAATCTCATATCTGCTAAAGGAGGACATATTTCTTAATAAAATTGGTATGTAAAAGTGCATTATAACATTTTATTATTAAATATTCAAAAATATGTGTTTTTTTGCTTTGTCTCAATTAATTTGCACAGCACTGTAATACCTTGCATTGATGATGAAACCGTTATGAAGGTAGTCCACTAGCAGCAATCCCTCCTTATCCCAGAACACAGACGTCATCACCTTAGTGGCTGATTTTTGCACCCTGAACTTCTTTGGACGAGGAGAACCACTGTGCCTCCACTCTTGACTGCGCCTTGTTTTCAGGGTTGTACCAATAAATCCAGGTCTCATTCATAGTGACCAGTCGATCCAGGATGTTCTTATCAGTCCAAAAATGCTGACAAATGGATCGGGACGTTTTCACTCACATGCTTCTCTGATCTGTTGTCAAACATTTGGTGACCCACTTTGCAGATCACTTCCTCATGTCCAAATGTTCATGGATAATGACACAAACATGTTCATTGGAAATCCTCATGATGTCTGCTATTGCTTTAGCTGAAATTTGTAGATTCTCCAGTATGAGTTTGTGCACAGCATCAAGGATCTCCAGAACAACAACCACTCTCGGTCGTCCAGGACGTTCCTCATCATTGGTGCTGAAGTGGCACGTTTTAAATTTGGCAACCCAGTTCATAACTGTGGAATATGAAGGGCATTGATTTCCCAATGTCTGCGACATATCACCATGAATATCCTTTCCTTGCAGAAACAAGAATTTTATCACTCCTCTGCTCTCAGTTGCTGTGAATATCACATTAGACTTCGCCATTTTGTTTTCCCGCATGTGTAGAACATTGTTGCCATAAGCAACAAACACAAAATTTTGAAACCACATATGTGATGTAACATTCGTTACCATAGAAACAAAAAAATCACAAAGCCAAAGACTTATCAGCCGCCCCTCATATTTCAGTAATTCAGTACAAAAAAGGAAACACATATATTCTGTAGAGTCATTACACACAGAGTGATTTATTTCAAATGTATTTCTGTTAATGTTGATGATTATGGCTTACAGCCAATAAAAGCCAAAAGTCATTATCTCAGAAAATTAGAATATTATATAAGACCAGCTGAAAAAATTATTTTAAACTCAGAAATTTTGGCGCCTACTGAAAAGTCTGTACAGTAAATGTACTCAATACTTGATCGGAGCTACACTTGTAAGAATTACTGCATCAATGCGGCGTGGCATGGAGGCGATCAGCCTGTGGCACTGCTGAGGTGTTACAGAAGCCCAGGTTGCTTTGATAGCAGCCTTCAGCTTGTCTACATTGTAGGGTCTGGTGTCTCTCATCTTTCTCTTGACAATACCCCATAGATTCTCTATGGGGTTTAGGTCAGGCGAGTTTTCTGGCCAGTCAAGCACAGTGATACTGTGGTTATTAAACCAGGTATTGGTACTTTTGGCAGTGTGGACAGGTGTCAAGTTCTGCTGGAAAATAAAATTTCCATCTCCAAAAAGCTTGTCGGCTGAAGGGATCATGAAGTGCTCTAAAATGTCCTGGTAGACGGCTGCGCTGACTGAGGTCTTGATAAAACACAGTGGACCTACACCAGCAGATGACATGGCTCCCCAAACCATCACTGATTGTGAAAATCTCATACTAAACCTCAAGCAGCTTGGATTGTGGCCTCTCCACTCTTCCTCCAGACTCTGGGACCGCGATTTCCAAATGAAATGCAAATTTTACTGTCATCTGAAAACAACACCTTGGACCACTGAGCAATAGTCCAGTTCTTTTTCTCCTTGGCCCAGGTAAGACACTTCTGGAGTTGTCTATTGTTCATGAGTGGCTTGACACAAGGAATGTGACTCTGGTAGCCCATGTCCTGGATATGTCTGTGTGTGGTGACTCTTGAAGCTCTGACTCCAGCAGCAGTCAGTCCATTCCTTGTGAATCTCCTCCAAATTTTTGAATGGCCTTTTGTTAACAAGTCTTTCAAGGCTGCAGTTGCTTGTGTACCTTTTTCTACCACACTTTTTCCTTTCACTCATCTTTCCATTAATATGCTTGGATACAGCACTCTGTGAACAGCCAGCTTCTTTAGCAATTACCTTTTGTGGCTTACCCTCCTGTAAGGTATGTCAGTGACTGCCTTCTGGACATCTGTCAAGTCAGCAGTCTTCCCCATAATTGTCTAGTCTACTGAACCAGACTAAGGGACCATTTCAAAGGCTTAGGAGCCTTTACAGGTGTTTTGTGGTAATTATTCTAATGTTCTGAGATAATGATGACCTTTGGGTTTTCATTGGCTGTAAGCCATAATCATCAACATGAACAGAAATAAACACTTGAAATAGATCACTCTGTTTGTAAAGGCTCTATATAATATATATGTTTCCCTTTTTGTATTGAATTACTGAAATAAATTAACTTTTTGAGGATATTCTAATGTATTGAGATGCACTTGTATATATCATTGATAAATACAAATTCATAACTCTGTTCTCCTGGCATGAATAGTCATTTTAGCATCTAAATACTGCTTGCTAAATCCTTGCTCCTGCCACCAATTGAAATTTCAGCATCTAAATTATGATAGCTAAATCCGTGGGCCTGCAGTCTGCCACAAATAGACTTGTCAGCATATAAATAGTAATTGATAATTCTGTGGTCTTGACACACTATCTCAGCAAATAAACACTGATTGTTAATTTAGTGATAGGTGACTGACAGGTGTGGGCCTAGGGTTGTGAAACAGCTGGTTAAATTAGGGGAAGGGTACATTAAACATGAGTGGAAAGTCGCAAAGTTTTGGTGGAAGGGAGACTAGGCATAGTGTTCGAGGTGTACATGGGGTAGTTGCTAATTTTACTGAAAGCGCTACTGAACATACACTGGCTTGTCCTACCCAAAGGCAACTAACAACTTCTTTTAATGGATGGACTACTCGACTCTCCCTGTTTGGCAGCCACACAGTGGTTTGACTTATAGATGAGGTCCTGTAAAAGCATGTGCTTGAGTGGATGGCAAGCGCTGCATCAAGTGGCCTCTCCTTCTATTCCACCGTCTCAACATCGCACACAGCACAGTCCTCAAAAGTGCCACCTCAAATACCCTTGTTTCCCCCCTGATCACAGCTATCCAACCATCCAACTGACTGTGGGGAACCACAGATGAGTGAGTCTGCAGAGCTGTTCACACATTCTATACCATGGGTATCAGAGGTCTGATCCAAAGATTCACAGACTCAAGAAGTGGAAAGCATTTGCACCAATGCCAAAAATCTTTGCCAGTTAGATCTGGGGCTGGACGAAGTAGGGTCAGAGCAGAATCCAGACCCTCATCATCAAATGTTAACTTGCGGGGGGGAGATGATCACGATGATGCTCAGATACCTGAGGCGCACGCATACTGTACTTTGTTATCAGGGCAGGAAGAGGATGAGGGTGACTCTAAGGACAATGAGTGGGATAACAGAGAGGATGACAATCTAATATATAAAGCTGAGTGTATGCATGTATGTGTGTATGTATTTGTGTATGTTCGCTAAAGGAATTTGCACCATCGCATTTACGATGACGAAATTTTGCACAGACACTCCATGTGACTCAGGGAACGTCATAGACTATGTTTTGACGGGAAAATTTAACCCTGCGCTTTACAGTTACTATCCAAAATATTGCCTCCATTAAACATGATGCCTCCATTAATTCAGGATACAGGCTATTAATAGCAACTGTCAGTGGTTGCTATAGGAACAAAATAAACTGTTAGTATAAGAAGCTTATGTGTGAGGTAATATGATGTCGGTGGGGAGACGGATAGACAGAGACATAAAGAGACAGACATGGAAAGAGACAGAACTGGAAAGAGACAGCCGGGCAAAGAGACAGCACTGGAAAGAGACAGACGGGGAAAGAGACAGCCCTGGAAAGAGAGAGCCCTGGAAAGAGACAGCCAGGCAAAGAGACAGCCGGTCAAAGAGACAGACCTGGAAAGAGACAGCCCTGGAAAGAGACAGCCGAGAAAAGAGACAGTCGTTTCAGTTTTACTCCCTTGTCTGTGCCTTTGGGAGTTTGTTACCTGGGGTCCTGCCCATCCCGGGGGTTGGTAATATAAGGACAGGGCTGGACAAGAGATAGAGCTTAGGGTGGTGACCTGGACCTCCCTATCATCAAGGGTACCTCCAAGGTCAGGGCGAGCGCAGGGCCCACAGTTGCAGGGCCAGCATAGCACCCCCTGACAAGAACACATCAATTGGAGTAAAGAGAAATGGAGAAACATTTTGTGGACCGATGAAAGCAAAATTGTTCTTTTTGTGTTCAAGGGCCGCAGACAGTTCGATAAACGACCCCAAAACTCGGAATTGGACCCACAGTACACTCTGAAGACCATGAAGCATGGTGGTGCAAGTATCATGATAAGGGCATGTTTCTCTTACTATGGTGGCGGGCCTATTTACTGCATACCAGGGATCATGGACCAGTTTGCATATATCCAAATACTTGAGGTAGTCATGTTGACTTATGCTGAAGAGGAAATGCCCCTGAAATGGGTGTTTCAGCAAGACTATGACCCTAAACACACCAGTAACCAAGCAAAATGTTGGTTTCAATCCAACAAAATTGAGATTATGGAGCGGCCAGCCCAATCCCCGAACCTTAATGAAATAGAACACTTGTGGGGTGACATAAAAAATGCCATTTCTGAGGCAAAGCCTACAAATGCAAATAAATTGTGGGATGTAGTCAAAGCATTCTGGGTGGAATAACATCTGACAAGGGCCAGAAGTTGGTTCATTCTATGCAACATAGGTGTGAAGCAGTTCTAAAAAACTGTGATTATACCACTAAATACCCTGTTTCCCTGAAAATAAGACACTGTCTTATATATTTTTTGCCCTGAAAAAAGCACTAGGTCTTATTTTCAGGGGGTGTCTTATTCTCGAGGAGACATGTTTGGGGGTAAGTTTACCCCCCCCACAAAAAGCAGACCCCACTTTTCCCAGGATCATCATACTTACCAGCCCTGGGTGTCTCTGTGGCTCCCAGATCTCCCTGTTATCTCCCAGCAGGTGTGCTGCACGCCTCCCCTGCATCTGGCTGACACTCGCATAGTTCATATCACACTCATACTTATACAGACACACACACATCAGATTCCACATTTTTCCTCCCCGTGATCTCCCAGCATGTGCTCCCCTACATCTCCCAGCTGTGCTCCCCTACATCTGGCTGACACTCGCATACATCAGATCACACACACACACACACACACACACACAAACACATACACACACCACATTCCACATTCCTCCCTGTGATCTCCCAGCAGCTGTGCTCCCCTGAGTCTGTCCGACACTCAGACATCAGAACACACAGTCACACATCAGAACACACACTCAGACATCAGACAGCATACACTCACACATCCAATCGCGTAAACTCTCGCACACTCACGAAGTCTCACATACCGGTACAATCGCGCACACACACTCACAACATCTGGAAATACCATGTGCTTCCAGTCATGTAATCATCCTGCAGGTCCTGGAAGCTCACTACACAGTCTCGCAGGTCCTTACGCTGCCGAGAAGCAAACGATATTGCTGGATGTGGTGAGTGTATGGATGCGATCTGTAGTGTGTGTGTGTGTGTGTATATGTGATCTCGTGTGTGTGCGTGTGTGTTCCGACGCAGGCCCTTGATGCACTCACCTGCTCCCGATCGACGTCTGGTGAGTATGATCGCGGGGTCTTCTATCTTCTTTCTTCTGTCCTTTGGGGGTACCCGCTATCTATAATGAAGTGTCCTGCAGTGTCTATAACTTTTTTACCGCTGATCGGATACTTCATTATTGACCGCGGCTAGGTCTTATTTTCAGGGGCTGTTTTATATTTAAGCCTCCCTGAAAACTCCTGCTAGGTCTTATTTTCGGGGGAGGTCTTATTTTCGGGGAAACACAGTATTAGGTTAGTGATTCACAGGAATGCTAAATCCTAGATAAAAAGAGGACAGATTTTGAGCATGTAAAGATAAATGCAAACACTGATATTTTTTGCAGCCCAATGTTCATTTTTTTATATTTTCTGTAAAGTAGTTAAAAACCATATACATTTCTGCATGTTTTGATTGAGAAAACAGTGTGTAATGTTCCCAATGCATGGAAATAAAAACTATGATAAGATTTTGGGCTTAACTCATGCTTTTGTACACACTACTATTATTTGAACACAACTGTATCTCTAGCATCACCTTCTTAAAAGGCCAGAACTATTATCACTAAATTAAACATTTTTTTTTATAATTTTCCTAAGTATATACAATACATTTGAAAAAAATTGTATACGTTGATGTTCCTTTATTTCATAAAACTTTCCAGGAAATGATGGGTCCTCTTTAAGGTAACATCTTATGTTATGGTGTAGATACCTAATCTTTAAATCTATCAAGTACAAAGATTATATTTACATCCAAATGCTGCAAATTTGGCAATTTTTACATATTAAATTTTCTCAGCTTGGAAAAAAAAATGAAAGTGGTTAATTAAAATACAAGTGTGATTGTAACACATCCTGAACAAATGATGGGTATTAACCATAATAGTATATGTGAAAACCTGTCAGTTAGGTGTATGTGTAGCAACACGTGTATTACTATGTCTAAGATTAGAAATGGAATTCTTCCCTCTTAAGTATTTCTGTATTTTGCCTACTGTGTAGACTAATGTCCGACAACATTTAGGAGCAGTAATAAAATCACACATTTACCTTACATTTCTGTGATTTCGATGTTAATATTAATTGTCAGTTCTGCTTGACTTTTCCAGAACCCAGTAATGGCAGTTTTGCATGAAACAGTTTTTGGAACAATACTATCGTGTTTCCCCGAAAATAAGACATAAGACGGCGTCACACGAGACGATAGATCGGGCGATCGCATGAGCGATCGCACCCAACCCCCTCGTTTGTGCATCACGGTCAATTCATTGCCCGTGGCGCACAAAGTCGTTAACCCCCGTCACACGTACTTACCTCCCTAACAACGTCGCTGTGGACGGCGAACATCCTCTTCCTGAAGGGGGAGGGACATTTGCCATCACAGCGCCTTCACACAGCGGCCGCCCAATAGAAGCGGATGGGCGGAGATGAGCGGGACGTAACATCCCGCCCACCTCCTTCCTTCCTCATTGCCGTTGGCCGCAGGTAACAGTTCGTTGTTCCCGGGGTGTCACACGTAGCGATATGTGCTGCCACGGGAACGACGAACAACTGGCGCGCAGAAGGAGGAACGAGATTATAAAAATGAACGACGTGTCAACGAGCAACGATAAGGTGAGTATTTTTCTCGTTAACAGTCGTTCGGAGGTGTCACATGGTACAACATCTCTAACGATGCCGGATGTGCATCCGTGACCTTGACGACAAATCGCACGATATATCGTACCGTGTGACGCCGCCTATAGTCTTATATTATTTTTTACTCTGAAAGATGTGCTTATTTTCAGCGGATGTGTCACGCTGTACAAAGAAGGTGTCAAGCTGAACCGGAGATAACCAAGTATTATACAGTGAACCCACAGGGTGCAGGGACACCACTAGGTGGCAATAGAGTAGTCAGCGAGCCAAGTCAGCAATGGGAAGTCTCGTAAATGTAAGGGGAGAAAACAAACTCAGTGTCAGAAGCAAGCAAAGGATCAGGAGCCGAGAGGTCACAGAAAAAGCCAAAGGGAGAGATAAAACCAAAAATCGGGGACAGAAGCATAAGTCAAGCACTGGGAAGTCAAAGTCACAAACAAGGTTAAGACAAGCGGGTCGGGACCGGAGGCAGACAGATAAACGAAGGCAGGTACGGGCAGAACAGGGTATGCAGTAGGACATATTGGGTACTCTCTAGAGCCAGCTACACACGCTACAAAGCATAGACTATCACTGGCACTAAACCAGAGGTGCAGCGCCATGATATAGCGTACAGAGACCCGAAATGAGGCAGGGCACAATTAACCTCTGACATGACCAGGCCAGGGCTGAATAAGATAAGAAAAAGCAGGCGATATAGGCCTGGATCATGACAAGATGTCTTATATTTTCCCATGAACAACAATCCACATTTGTTCTTGAATAAAAAAAATTAACATTTATTGAAATATAATCATGAAATCACATTGTAGAACATCCACATTTTGTATTAATCCTGTTACTGGTTCAGATGCACATTTTGTTATCTGATCTGCTATTCTCATGGTGTAGAACCACTGCTATAGTGGAGAGTACATACCATATTTACAAAAGTTTACATTCCCTGCTTACATTTATTATTCTCTATATACAGCTAAGTTTATCCCCAAAAGAAAGCAGACAAACCCAAAAGAATCACACTTACTAGACCCCACACAATTAGAGTTGGCAAGTGAATGGGCTCTCACATACAAATCTGCATCGCTGTCAGGTTCCCTTGCGTATTACAGTGTTTGGCTCCCCCTGGTGATTGGAAGCAGTATCACTCAAGCAGAGTGATACTGATACCCGATCTATTTGTGAGAGCTGCAGTGCAATGCAGTGGAACAGTGAGGGACCTGACAGTGATGCAGATCTCTGTGTGAGAGCCCATCCACCATCAGCACTTGGTGAGTCTGATTTTTTTTGGGGGAAAGGTGGGTCTGCTTTCTTATGGAGGAGTCTACTTTCTTTTGAGGGTGTCTGCTTTCCTTGAGAAAGAGTCCTGCTGTTTTTTTACATTTTTGGGCTGCTTGGACACTTACTTATTTACCCATAACTAGAGCTTAATTTTAAGCATACTTAAAAAAGCCCCCAAAATCTTACTAGGACTTATATTTAGGGTAGGTCTTATTTTCAGGGATACAGGGCACTGAAGTTATTGATGCCGTCATTTGAGCCAAAGTCAATATACATTTAAAAGGAATATAAAATTACAGTAAATGTATAGTACTGATATTACTTTTAGTTAAACTACAGAAGGTAGCCTAACCCAAATGGTTTGTCCAGAATGTGCCTAATCCCTTTAGTTTAAGGGGACACTTGCAAATGTTACTGTCCTTTGCCCCATAATATAATTTCATAATATCTTAATATGTTTAAGCCCCCTCCATAAAGTGAAAATCCATCATAGAATACTTGCGGAGACCATCCAGAAGCTAACTGAAGACTACTGTGTCTGCCATGCTACATCTCCAGGTAAGCCCAGCCTGTGAATTCATTATATGGAGAGAAGGTATGCACACCAGTGACTATGTAAGGGGAATATATGAAAAGCAGAAACTGCTGTGTGAATGCTGACATGAAAAATCCAATAGCTATATGTAAGAATGAAAATATGAAAATGGAACCTGCATTACTGCCATGAACATATGAATAAAGAGAAATGTAGCTATTGAATTGATCAATGCAATAGAGCCCCAACACTACACCAAAGTATTTCTCTACGTTGGGGTCCCTAGCTTGTGTGTGTCCTCTCATGCAGTTAAAAAACTTACCATGTTGGGAAGCTGAGACCCAGGCTATATATGCTTCCCAACACGGTAAGTTTTTTAACTGCATGAGAGGGAGAGTTAATTGATTTGTAGTCTTTCGTTTGTGAACCCTCCCCACTCACACCTATTGCCAGTCCACATTATACGCATATATAGCCTGGGTCTCAGCCTCCCATACATGGTAAGTTTTTTAACTGCATGAGAGGACACACACAAGCTAGGGACCCCAACGTAGAGAAATACTTTGGCGTAGTGTTGGGGCTCTATTGCATTGATCAATTCAGTAGCTAAATTTCTCTTTATTCATATATTCATGGCAGTAATGCAGGTTCCATTTTTCACATTTCATTCTTACAAATAGCTATTGAATTTTTCATGTCAGTATTCACACAGCAGTTTCTGCTATTCCATGTATTCCCCTTCCATAGTCACTGGTGTGCATACCTTATCTCCCCATAGTGATGTTTTTTAGGTTTTTTGCACCCAGTTCAGACATAGAATGGAGTTCCAAACGTTATTCCTTAATGTTAGTAGTTTTTCGTTTGTGAACCCTCCCCATACACACCTATTGCCAATCCACATTGTATATATAGCCTGGGTCTCAGCCTCCCATACACGGTAAGTTTTTTAACTGCATGAGAGGACACACACAAGCTAGGGACCCCAACGTAGAGAAATACTTTGGCGTAGTGTTGGGGCTCTATTGCATTGATCAATTCAGTAGCTAAATTTCTCTTTATTCATATATTCATGGCAGTAATGCAGGTTCCATTTTTCACATTTCATTCTTACAAATAGCTATTGAATTTTTCATGTCAGTATTCACACAGCAGTTTCTGCTATTCCATGTATTCCCCTTCCATAGTCACTGGTGTGCATACCTTATCTCCCCATAGTGATGTTTTTTAGGTTTTTTGCACCCAGTTCAGACATAGAATGGAGTTCCAAACGTTATTCCTTAATGTTAGTAGTTTTTCGTTTGTGAACCCTCCCCATACACACCTATTGCCAATCCACATTGTATATATAGCCTGGGTCTCAGCTTCCCATACACGGTAAGTTTTTTAACTGCATGAGAGGACACACACAAGCTAGGGACCCCAACGTAGAGAAATACTTTGGCGTAGTGTTGGGGCTCTATTGCATTGATCAATTCAATAGCTAAATTTCTCTTTATTCATATGTTCATGGCAGTAATGCAGGTTCCATTTTCATATTTTCATTCTTACATATAGCTATTGGATTTTCCATGTCAGTATTCACACAGCAGTTTCTGCTTTTCATATATTCCCCTTACATAGTCACTGGTGTGCATACCTTCTCTCCATATAGTGTAGATTTTTTAGGTTTTTGCACCCAGTTCAGACTCAGAATTGGTGTTCCAGATGTTATTTCTTAATTGATTTGTGAATTCATTAGAGACTAGTAATTATGTAGTGCCCCACAGGGCAGGCGGTTAACCTACTCATCGCCAGGGCATTGACTGTCGTTGTCATGAGCGGCCTAGCCCAGCTCCGTTGCCTCAAGGCGTACAGAAGATGGCAGGGGAGAGATAATGGGGGTAGTAGTGAGGTGAATGTCGTGATGCCACCTGCGGTATGTGGCCAGGGAATCGGCCGCCGCTGCTGTCGCTGTCCTCCGGTGCAGATGGCAGCTATGGATGGTATCGCTCCCCACAGGTGGAGCGGGACCCGGGGAGGATAATGAGGAGAGTAGTAATGGCAGGCGCCGAGGCGCGGAGCGACAGTGCTGGTAATAAAGAGACAGAGCCTATGGCTGTGGTTCCCGGTTGTTTACTCACTTTTGTGATGTACCGCTCCCCCAGGTAATACCGGTCACTTGCTATGATGGGCTCTGTCGAATCCAAATCTCTTTAGAGATCAGTCCGGTGTGGTGTTCGGTGGGTTCCCTCTTTATAGCGCCTGTCAGTGGATCCCCTGGCTTGAACCTACATGGGGACCCGGGTTTTCACGAGTAGTACTCGTCCCTATATGCAGGTGCTGCGGTTCCGATATGGAGTCCGGCGTTATGTGAGGCCCTGGATTCTCTCTGGCACTGTACTTTTGGGCGCTTTGTGGCCAGGGAAGCTTGAAACTTTCCCCGTCCAGGCAGATTCTGGAAAAACCAACGTGAAGTATGATCTTCCCAAGGCTCCTGCCGCCCTTTGTGGTGCCGGTTCCGAGGGGAGCAGATGCACTCTCCTCACAGCAATCGTGTGAACTCTTCCTCCTTCCCACCGGAGCACCCGTGAGACACGTTTGCTCCTTTCCTCTCCTGCTGGAGAACTGTTGTGTTGGCTCCTGACTCCCCCTGCTGGCTGCTCCTCCTCCCTCCCAGGTCCTAAGCTAGTGGGACTGGGGCCCCTGTTTGAGGGCATCCTGTAAATGCCACTCTGTCGGTGACCCCTTTATTACCCGACCCTAGCCCAGTTCCCAGTGGGACATGACAACCTGCTGTGTATTTGAGTGTGTAAGTGGTGAAACCGGGACTGACCTCCTCAGAATCCGGATTTAGCATCACTGGATGTGGCAGCAGAGAAAAATTGATGAAAGGTTGCAAAGTAGGATAGTCCAAATAGTGGATAAGCAGCCCCAATCAAGTTCCAAAGGAATTCAAGCTGCCCTACAGTCTCAGGGTGCATCAGTGTCAATGCGACCTGTCCATCAACATTTTAATAAAATGAGACTCTATGGCAGGAGACCCAGGAGGACCACACTGCTGAGAAAGAGAGACAAAAAAGCTAGACTAAAATTTCCCAAAATGTATGTGAGTAAGCCAAAATTGTTCTGGGAAAGAATCTTGAGGACAGATGAGACCAAGATAGAGCTTTTTGGTAAAGAACTTAATTTTACTTTTTACCGAAAAAAAGAATTAGTTCTACAAAGATAAGAACACATTAACTGCAATAAAAAATTATAGAGGTTCAAAGATGTTTTGGGGTTGTTTTGCTGCCTTTGGCACTGGGTGCCTTGACTATGTGCAAGGCATCATGAAATCTGAAGATTGCCAAAGGGTTTTGGGTTGCAATGTAATGTGCAGTGTCAGAAAGCTGGGTTTGCATCTTAGTAGAGTTGGACGAACCCTCAGATATTTAGATCCGGCTGAACTTTTAAAAAAATTTGGTTCAGGAATGGACTTGAACTCGAACATCTGCCAGGATGCCAAACTCCATATAAGTCTCTGGGGACCTGAACATTGTGCTGTAAAATGGTGGTAGAAAAGGCTAGGGGGATTTGAGCAGAACCGTTATACTTACTGAGTTTCCCCACACAGCTGTAAGACTACTTCTGGGTCTGCTTAACCATTATGCGCTGCTCTAAAACTCTCCTGCAGTTAGTAATATTACATGTGCTGACACAATATACTTTAGGGGAGCAAAGAGTCGAATAATATATTTATTTAAATAGGGAACAGATGGGATGAGCTCTTTGTCAAGACACAAGGAGGACACACAGTCGGAAAAGCATGAACTACTTATCATTAGATGACTTAGGTAAACGTTTAGCAGAGTTTTCAGCAATGATACCACAGAGGAGTACAAGCCACCTGCTTGCAACCAAGACTTGAAGTAACTGAAAAATATCTCCAGCACCAGTCTATAGAAGGAAGGGGTATTTAAACACCAAGGGGATATTGAGGATCAGAAGCTGGGTGGAAGGTAATCTCCTGCTTGGTCCAAAGGGAGAGAGATAAATTCAGAAGGAAAGCTACTTATACCAATGAATACAGACAGCAGGAACAATGGAAAGTCAGGGAGCATTCTGCGCAGCCAAACGATGTGACCTTCTATGGCCAAAAACCACATGACTGTCTGTCACCTGTGACCCTGTGACACGCCCATGACAGATACAGGATTAGAACCAATTATCTCAAATACCCCACCCTAATTTAAAAAAGAATCAATGTGTTAGATATAAAAGATACCTGGTTTATGGTAGCATCATCTATGTATACTCGAAGAAGGCTTATTCTATAGCCGAAACGCGTTGTATTTTAATGTATTAAACCATTTTTAAGTTTTTTAATTGTTGCTGACACTTCTGTGGGTCAAATAAATATTCCTATTGGAACCACAATTAATTTTTTAGGGAGAGCGCCCTGTTGTCTTCACTTCTCAAAAAAATCAACTAAAATACTATACAACAACTCCGAGAAAAAATATCTGCGCTGGAAATATTTTTACATCATTTTTGTACATTTTTACATTTACTAGTGGTATTTTAATTAATTACAGTTAGGTCCAGAAATATTGGACAGTGACACAGTGACGAGTTGGGCTCTGCATGCCACCACATTGGATTTGAAATGAAATCTCTACAACAGAATTCAAGTGCAGATTGTAACGTTTAATTTGAAGGTTTGAACAAAAATATCTGATAGAAATTGTAGGAATTGTACACATTTCTTTACAAACACTCCACATTTTAGGAGGTTAAAAGTAATTGGACAAATAAACCAAACCCAAACAAAATATTTTTATTTTCAATATTTTGTTGCGAATCCTTTGGAGGCAATCACTGCCTTAAGTCTGGAACCCATGGACATCACCAAACGCTGGGTTTCCTCCTTCTTAATGCTTTGCCAGGCCTTTACAGCCGCAGCCTTCAGGTCTTGCTTGTTTGTGGGTCTTTCCGTCTTAAGTCTGGATTTGAGCAAGTGAAATGCATGCTCAATTGGGTTAAGATCTGGTGATTGACTTGGCCATTGCAGAATGTTCCACTTTTTTGCACTCATGAACTCCTGGGTAGCTTTGGCTGTATGCTTGGGGTCATTGTCCATCTGTACTATGAAGCGCCGTCTGATCAACTTTGCGGTATTTGGGTGAATCTGGGCTGAAAGTATATCCCGGTACACTTCAGAATTCATCCGGCTACTCTTGTCTGCTGTTATGTCATCAATAAACACAAGTGACCCAGTGCCATTGAAAGCCATGCATGCCCATGCCATCACGTTGCCTCCACCATGTTTTGCAGAGGATGTGGTGTGCCTTGGATCATGTGCCATTCCCTTTCTTCTACAAACCTTTTCCTTCCCATCATTCTGGTACAGGTTGATCTTGGTCTCATCTGTCCATAGAATACTTTTCCAGAACTGAGCTGGCTTCATGAGGTGTTTTTCAGCAAATTTAACTCTGGCCTGTCTATTTTTGGAATTGATGAATGGTTTGCATCTAGATGTGAACCCTTTGTATTTACTTTCATGGAGTCTTCTCTTTACTGTTGACTTAGAGACAGATACACCTACTTCACTGAGAGTGTTCTGGACTTCAGTTGATGTTGTGAACGGGTTCTTCTTCACCAAAGAAAGTATGCGGCGATCATCCACCACTGTTGTCATCCGTGGACGCCCAGGCCTTTTTGAGTTCCCAAGCTCACCAGTCAATTCCTTTTTTCTCAGAATGTACCCGACTGTTGATTCTGCTACTCCAAGCATGTCTGCTATCTCTCTGATGGATTTTTTCTTTTTTTTCAGCCTCAGGATGTTCTGCTTCACCTCAATTGAGAGTTCCTTAGACCGCATGTTGTCTGGTCACAGCAACAGCTTCCAAATGCAAAACCACACACCTGTAATCAACCCCAGACCTTTTAACTACTTCATTGATTACAGGTTAACGAGGGAGATGCCTTCAGAGTTAATTGCAGCCCTTAGAGTCCCTTGTCCAATTACTTTCGGTCCCTTGAAAAAGAGGAGGCTATGCATTACAGAGCTATGATTCCTAAACCCTTTCTCCGATTTGGATGTGAAAACTCTCATATTGCAGCTGGGAGTGTGCACTTTCAGCCCATATTATATATATAATTGTATTTCTGAACATGTTTTTGTAAACAGCTAAAATAACAAAACTTGTGTCACTGTCCAAATATTTCTGGCCCTGACTGTATATGTGTTTTACGTTAAATGCTCTTCCACAGCTATGTACTAATACTCACTTTATGTGGATCCTTCATTTTCATCCATTTATTTTTATTTATGCCCTATAAGCTTTTATTTTATGTCATCCTTGTTCTGATTGAAACACTCCTTGTGATATCCGTGTCTAACAGATGGTGAAGAATGTAAAAAAATAAAAATAAGTAAAACAAAAAACAGTACACAACGCAGTGAAAACAGCCATCCCAGTGACATGTCATGATATGTTTCCTAACGTGCTTGATTGAATTAGCATAAGTTATAATAAGGTGATAATTTCTCTTTAACACAGTAATAGTTTAATCTGGGTGAAGACTTTTCACATCCGTATTTCACACTGTGAATCACTTCACTTGATCTGTGCCAATACCAAGCCAAATGTTACATTTAAAAAAATAAGTTGCCATGGAAATGAATAAAAGTAACCGTACCCACATCGATGTTCTGCTAAATAGTTAACTGACGGGCTCTCTGCAGCATTTTTTACGTTATTCTCTTAAATGTTATTATTTGTTTTATCAATTGGCTATCATCTAATAGAGAGTTGCATATAGGTGAAATGCAGTATATCCAATTTAATCATACATAATTATGGGTTCTGCTTAAATGTTATTAAAAAGGCTTTGGATTCTGGTAACCTTTGTCCATATGGATATTATAAAGGGGTCACCTTTACGACAGTTAGTTAAAGGCAAGTTAACACCTATCTGCAGGATGAGTAATAACTTGCTGATGGGTAGGAGCCTGACCACAATGATTAGGCTAGGGACCCCAAAAATAGAGATCACCTTGGCGTTGGTTTTAGGGCTCTTTTACATTGAGCAATACAATGGCTAAACATCTTTTAAATTCTTATTATTCATAGCAGTTTTGCATATTCAATTTTTTTATGTTTTTCACTTTTTCAGATAGTTCATTGTATTTTTCAGTCTAGTATTCCCATAGCAGTTCTGCTTTTCATCATTCCCATATACATTGTGACTTGTGAGCAACTCTTTATCCTATTGTATAGTTATAGGTTTTTTGAGTCTTGCACCATGTTCACACCATTGGTGTTTCAGACAGACATTCTTTAGTTTGACCACAATGATTGACACAATGAGGATCTTTTTGAGGGGCTGTAAAATAAAGAATATAGTTAATAATAAAAATTGTCATACTTACAGGTCCCGCGACGCATCCTGCAGACTCTGTCTTCCGGACCCTTCTGCTTCCACGTCCGATCATTGCTGTGCCCCCCAATAATCACCACTGACTAAAGGACCTTCCATGACGTCATAGCCATGTGACCAGTCTGGTGTGAATGTTGTACAGAGATTGGCTAACAGACTGGTCACATGGCTATGACGTCATCGAAGGTCTTGTAAACTGAACTTTGACTATCACTGTGAGAGAGTGGCATCGGCATCACCCGGTACGGCCTCACACTCTCCAGACAGGAGCGGTCGGTTGCATGTCTTTACATGACATTGCTCTACCTGTGGACTTCGTCGGACTAAGGACTTTTTATAATAAAGATGGAGTCTCTAAATGTTTTTTTTTTGTTTTATTTCTAAAGAAAAAATGTTCTATGTGTTGTGTTTTTTTACTGTTTAAATTCATGGTGGCCAATGTCTAATTTGGCGTGACACCATGAATTTCGGGCTTTGTATCATCTGAGAATACAAAGCTGGTATTACCAGCCCTTTATTTATTACAACCCTTTGGTACCCAGCGTGCCACTTCCACCAGGGCCGCTGGATGAGCCGAGTAAAGAGCCAGGTAGAGCAATGTCAGCTCTTCTTCATCACTCTGTACAGACAGCATCTCTACAAAGCAAGAAGGAGGCTGAAACTGAGGCCGGAGTTCCACTTGCGTATGACTCGTGCAGTTTTGCATCGGCATCACTCTGCAAGGACTGACACTCTCCAGACATGAGCGCCTCAGCTGCATGGAAATTCATGCAGCAGACCGGTCCTGTCAGGAGAGTGTGCAGCCGTACCGGGTGATGCCGATGCAACACTTGCACAGTTCAGTTTACAGGACCTTCGATGACGCCATAGTCATGTAACCTGTCTGTACAACATTCACACCAGACTGGTGACATGGCTATGACATCACTTAAGGGTCGTTTAGTCAGTGGTGCTTACCGGGGGGCAAGGCAATGATCGGATGCAAAATCAGAAGCAGCCAAGAAACAGAGTTTGCAGGACACGTCGCGGGACCTGTAAGTATAATAATAATGTTTTTTAATAATGTGCTTTTATTTTTACAGCCCTTGGACTCGATTTGGACCTGAACTGTAACGTGAGCTTACCAGGAAAGCTCGTGTTCGGGATCGTGTACACAATCACTATGTGTTTGGTACGAGCCGCAAACTTTACAGTTCGGGATCGCCCATCACTACATATAACTGTATGTACCTAGTTTTGTTTGATTCTATCTTGCTCCTCTGCAAACCTCAATATGAATGACCGAAGCCCTTTATTTACCCTAGTATTTTACAGAAAAAATAACACAAGCTACCTGAAATTATTTCTTTCTAACTTAGCTTAAGGGGAGGGAAACATCAAACGCTGAGAAGAAGCGTCAAAACAGTTGCTGGTCTTTTAGAAATTTGGTATCACTCAAGGAGATATAATCACTGTTTTCCTTCAGGATCTTTCCAAGAAAGGTTTCTAATAAAGATTAGACAACCGTCACTGGAAACTGAAAATTCCTCAAAGGCTTGAATGTAGGAAGATTGTGAATTTAGATGAGAGGGTATGAAATTTCCACCTACAAGACAGTAAGTAAGTCTGCTTTAATATGGATGGCAACAAAGTTATATCTCAAAATGATAAAACAGGGAATCAAACTGAGGATGGTACACTTAGTTATGGACTGCTATTATGTGTGTCTATTTTCTTAAAGTGACTCTCATCATTTTTCACAATACAAGCCACATATATCATGAAATATATTTCTTAGACCTGACAAGACTGGTGTACGTACATTGAAAACCTATGTCAAAATGACTTTACAATCTTTAAATTAAAATTAGCATTTAAGACCTGGATTCATAAAATGCTCACTTTAATATAGAAATTGAAATTTTCACAAAGGAGGTCAATTAGGATTACCAAAATTATTTATATTTGCCAAATACCTGAATAATGAGAGAGAGAGAATGTTTTAAGGCATTTTTATTATTTTCTGGCTGACCGTGAACTGGGTTCAAGTCAAAAGCTTACACACACTTAAGGCCGCTTTACACGCAACGACGTATCTAGCGATATGTCATCGGGGTCATGGAATTCGTGATGCACATCCGGCATCGTTAGCGACGTCGTTGCGTGTGACACCTATGAGCAAGTGTTAACGATAAACAATACTCACCTAATCGTTGATCGTTGACTCGTCGTTCATTTTCAAAAGATCAATGCTGGTGCTGGACACAGGTTGTTCGTCGTTCCTGAGGCAGCACACATGGCTACGTGTGACACCCTGGGAGCGACGAACAACAGCGTTCCTGCGTACTCCGGCAACGAGGTGGGCGTGCCATTAATGCGGCTGGTCTCCGCGCCTCCGCTTCTATTGGCGGGCCGCTGTGTGACGTCGCTGTGATGGCGCATGAACCTCCCCCTTAAAAAAAGAGATTGTTTGCCGCCCACAGTGACATCGCTAAGAAGGTAAGTCCGTTTTACGTGTCCTAGCGATATTGTTCGCCACGGGCAACGATTTGCCCATGACGCACAAACAATGGGGGCGGGTGCTTTCACGAGCGACATCGCTAGCAATGTCTCTGCGTATAAAGCAGCCTTAAGAGTACTATGCCTTTAAACAATATGAGACAGCCCATATGATGATGTCATGTCTTTGGAAGCTTCTGATAGGTTTATTCAGAACATCTGAGTTAATTAGAAACACACCTGTAAATTTATTTTAATGCACACCTGAAACCCACTGCTTCTTGGTGTAGCATCATGTGAAAGTCAAAGGAAATCAGCCGAGGTCTCAGGAAGAAAATTGTAGATTTGTACAACTCTGGTTCATCCTTGGGCGCAATTTTCAGAAACCTGAAGGTGCCTCATTCATCTGCACAAACAATTATATGCAAATATAAACAAGATGGGAATGTCCAGCCATCATACTCCTCAGGAAGGAGATGGGTTTTGTGTACCAGAGCTGAATGTGCTTTGGTCAGACATGTGCATATCAACCTAAGAACAAAAGCAAAAAACCTTGTGAAGATGCTGGTGGAAGCTGGTAAGATTGTGTCTATCCACAGTGAAACGAAGAAGCCATACTCCAAAAGAAATATAAAAAAGCCAGATTAATGTTTGCAAATGCACACATGAACAAATACCTTAATTTTTGGAGACATGTCCTATGGTCTGATGAAACTAAAATTGAACTGTTTGGCCATAATGACCATTGTTACTTTTGGAGGAAAAAGGGAGGAGCTTTGAAGCCTAAGAACACCATCCCAACTGTGAAATACGGGAATGGCAGTATCATGTTGTAGGGTTGTTTTGCTACAGGAAGGACTGGTGAACTTCACATACTAGATAGCATCATGAGGAAAGAAGATTATGTGGCAATACTAAATTAACATCTCAAGACATCAGCCAGGAACTTAAAGCTTGAGCAGAAGTGGGTCTTCCAAATAGACAATGACCAGAAGCATACTGCCAAACTGGTAACAAAGTGGCTTAAGGATAACAAAGTCAGTGTTTTGGAGTGGCCATCACAAAACCCTGATCTCAATCATATTGTAAAATGTATGGGTAAAGCTGAAAAAGCAGCTGTGAGCAAGGCGACCTACAAACATGGCATGTCCAGCTCTCCCATCCAGTGACAGGATTGGACACACTTCTTTTAATGTTACAACAGCTCACACTTGGCAAGAGCTTACGCGCAGCAGTCATCCATTGCCATGGGCAACATTCCAAGTCCTTGACCCAGCGGGCACATCGGGTCATTCATTTTTCATCCCCCTTTGTGAACAATGGTCCGTTTATTGCACCCTGGCTCTCCGGCACCTCACATTAAAAACGGTTTGTTGGTTGTATGTAGATGGGAGTGCGGTGCATTACTCTCAGAGGTTTCTTGTATTTTGCTACCATCTTCCAAGTTTCGGCACTCAGGGTAGACTACACATGTATCACGGGACACCCAAAGTTCTTCTTCAAAACTTACTTTACTGAATAGTCTATTTCAACAAACTGTGCTACAACACATGCGCTAAGATAGGTAACAGTTCACTTCAGGACTTTCTTTTGGTTCCCAGCTGAGCTAGCTCCGTTTAAGTCTGTCCTGTATACTCCAACCCCCCCCTCGCGTAGGTCTGCGGTTTTTAACAGGATCACTACTTTTTCCCACAGCCGAACTCTGCGTCCATATCCCCTGTCGGAGGGGACAGGGGATATGGACGTCCGCTCCAGAACAGGCGTTCCGGAGTTAACAATGAGATATCTGGTAATGCCTCACACCTAAGCTAGCACTCCACTCTCTTCTCAGTCAGAAACCCTTATTTGATTTACAAGATGGAGACTGTTCTTTTTTTCAGTACTACCTCCTCCCCTAAGGACTAATCCTAGCTGCCAGCTGTTACATGCCCTACAGTCTGTTGCCGATCAACCTATCTTTTACCATACCCTAATACACATATACTAGAAGGTGGCCCGATTCTACGCATCGGGTATCCTAGAATTTACGTATTGTGTAGTTCATGTATGATTTTTGTTATATATATATAGATGTTGTTGTGTGTAGTTACTAAGTGTTTGTGTAGGGCGCTGTACATGTTCTGAGTGTTGTCTGGGTGTGGCGGGGGGTGAGAGCGGTGTTGTATGTGTGTTGCGTGTGTTGCGTTGTTTGTGGAGTGCTGTGTGTCTGTAGCGTTGTGTGTGTGTGTGTTGCGCGGTTTGTGTGGGTGTGGGGTGTGTGTGTGTGTTTTGGGGGAGGTATGTTTTGTGCAATGTGTGTGTTGTGCGGTATGTGCGTATATTTATGTATGCCGCGGTGTTTGCGTGTTGGGTGTTGTGTGTGTGCGGCGTTGTCTGTGTGTGTGGGTGTCTGTGTAGGGCGGTGTTTGTGGTTCCCAGTGTGTGTGTGGTGTGTTGTGCAGTGCACGTGTGTGTGTGTTGGGGGGAGGTGTGCACCTCCCATCGTGCTCCATCCCCCATGCTGCGCACCCTCCATCGTGGTCCTTCCCCCATGCTGCGCAATCCCAAACGTGCTCCATCCCCCATGCTGCGCACTCCCCATCGTGCTCCATCCCCCATGCTGCGCATTCCCCATCGTGCTCCATCCCCCATGCTGCGCACTCCCCATCGTGCTCCATCCCCCATGCTGCGCAATCCCAAATGTGCTCCATCCCCCATGCTGCGCACTCCCCATCGTGCTCCATCCCCTATGCTGCGCATTCCGCATCGTGCTCCATCCCCCCTGCTGCGCACTCCCCATCGTGCTCCATCCCCCATGCTGCGCAATCCCAAACGTGCTCCATCCCCCATGCTGCGCACTCCCCATCGTGCTCCATCCCCCATGCTGCGCACTCCCCATCGTGCTCCATCCCCCATGCTGCGCACCCCCCATCGTGCTCCATCCCCCATGCTGCGCACTCCCCATCGTGCTCCATCCCCTATGCTGCGCATTCCCCATCGTGCTCCATCTCCTATGCTGCGCACTGCCCATCGTGCTCCATCCCCCATGCTGCGCAATCCCAAACGTGCTCCATCTCCCATGCTGCGCACTCCCCATCGTGCTCCATCCCCCATGCTGCGCATTCCCCATCGTGCTCCATCCCCCATGCTGCGCACTCCCCATCGTGCTCCATCCCCCATGCTGCGCAATCCCAAACGTGCTCCATCCCCCATGCTGCGCACTCCCCATCGTGCTCCATCCCCCATGCTGCGCACTCCCCATCGTGCTCCATCGCCCATGCTGCGCAATCCCAAACGTGCTCCATCCCCCATGCTGCGCACTCCCCATCGTGCTCCATCCCCCATGCTGCGCACTCCCCATCGTGCTCCATCCCCCATGCTGCGCACTCCCCATCGTGCTCCATCCCCCAAGCTGCGCACTCCCAAACGTGCTCCATCCCCCAAGCTGCGCACTCCCAAACGTGCTCCATCCCCCATGCTGCGCACCCCCCATCGTGCTCCATCCCCCATGCTGCGCACCCCTCATCATGCTCCATTCCCCATGCTGCGCACCCCCCATCGTGCTCCATCCCCCATGCTGCGCACCCCCCATCGTGCTCCATCCCCCATGCTGCGCACCCCCCATCGTGCTCCATCCCCCATGCTGCGCACTCCCCATTGTGCTCCATCCCCCATCCCCATTGTGCTCCATCCCCCATGCTGCGCATTCCCCATCGTGCTCCATCCCCCATGCTGCGCACCGCGCACCCCTCATCATGCTCCATCCCCCATGCTGTGCACCCCCCATCGTGCTCCATCCCCCATGCTGCGCACCCCCCATCGTGCTCCATCCCCCATGCTGCGCACCCCCCATCGTGCTCCATCCCCCATGCTGCGCACTCCCCATTGTGCTCCATCCCCCATGCTGCGCACTCCCCATTGTGCTCCATCCCCCATGCTGCGCATTCCCCATCGTGCTCCATCCCCCATGCTGCGCACCCCCCATCGTGCTCCATCCCCCATGCTGCGCACCCCCCATTGTGCTCCATCCCCCATGCTGCACCAGAATCAGCCTCTCCGCCCCCAGCATCAGCCTCTCTGCCCCCAGCATCAGCCTCTCTCCTCCCAGCATCAGCCTCTCTCCTCCCAGCATCAGCCTCTCTCCTCCCAGCATCAGCCTCTCTGTCCCCAGCATCAGCCTCTCTCCTCCCAGCCTCCCCCAGCATCAGCCTCCCCCTCCCAGCCTTCCCCAGGATCAGCCTCTCTCCTCCCAGCCTCCCTCCTCCCAGCCTCCCCCAGCATCAGCCTCCCCCAGCCTCAGCCTGCCCCAGCATCAGCCTCTCTCCTCCCAGCCTCCCCCAGCATCAGCCTCTCTCCTCCCAGCCTCCCTCAGCATCAGCCTCTCTCTTCCCAGCCTCCCCCAGCATCAGCCTCCCCCAGCATCAGCCTCCCCCAGCATCAGCCTCCCCCAGCATCAGCCTACACCCTCCCAGCCTCCCCCAGCATCAGCCTCCCCCAGCATCAGCCTCTCTCCTCCCAGCCTCCCCCAGCATCAGCCTCCCCCTCCCAGCCTTCCCCAGGATCAGCCTCTCTCCTCCCAGCCTCCTCCAGCACGCCGTGCTCCTCTGCCGACACTCACACACCCGATCGCATACACTCACACACACCCGATCGCATACACTCACACACACCCGATCGCATACACTCACACACACCCGATCGCATACACTCACGCACACACACACACATTGACGATATTGCACATACGCGCTCACACTCACAACATCCGGAGATACCACATGCTTCTGGCCATGTGATCCTCCGGCAGGTCCTGGAAGCTCACTGCACAGTATCGCCGCCGAGAAGCAAGCGATTTCCCAGGATGTTGTGAGTGTGTGGATGCGATGTGATGTGTGTGTGAGAGTGAGTGTGATCTGATGTGTGTGTGTTGTTATGTGTGTGCGTGTGTGTATGTTCCGCCGCTGCAGGACCTTGATGCGCTGGTAACTATGCTACCATGGTTACCAGCGTATCCCGTCCCCCGCTTGCACGGGAGCCCACACCAGCACACGGAGGCAACCCCAGCAATGCGAGGGTATGTGTCGGCTGGGTTGGCGGCGTACGCTGATGTGGGCTCCCGGGGGTACAGTACTCACCTGGAAGTCGTGGCTCCGTGTCGCTTCGGGGAATGCGTGCGGGGGGCGGGGCCAGAGCGAGCGTGCATTGCGTGAGGGGGGCGGGGCGTGGCCGAGTTGCCACTACGTGCAGGGTGCCGAGGCAAGAGGCCAATCCGAGTGGGGGGCGGAGCCTGGGCGAGCGGCCGGCCAATCCGTGTGGGTGCAGAGCCTGGGCGGGGGCGGGGCCATGGCGAGCCCAGCGGCCAATCGGCTTTGTGTCACCGTAAGGACACAATTTTGGAGCAAGACAGACAGACAGACAGACAGACAGAATAAGGCAATTATATATATAGATTACCTTACGCATTATACCATATTACTATACTTTACTATGCAGAAACATATTACACTTTACATTACATCACATTACACATTGTATCATCATTCGGTACCGGGCCGCGACCACGGCTGACTCCACAATCCTGTGACCGAGTACCCCACAGCCCTGGGGCGTCACACTCTCAAACCAAGCTACTCTTAATCCAAGGTTCCAGTGTATTTTCATACTAATATAAACTAACTTCAGAATTTTATTCCACAGTTTTACAAAAATTAGTTGTAGTCTCTGCTCATAACTACGTTCTATAGGTCAATTTCAGACAATCTTAATATAATTTTATGATCTGCATTATATCTACAAGACCAGGGCCCACTGCAAATCTATCAAAATCAACTTGGATCAGAATGGGATGCTATCATGGTCTAAGTGACGTTATGTAGAATCAAGAGGGATCCTAAAATTCTACTTTATCACAAGCATAACTCATCAAAATGCACAATTTCACCTGCTTTGGAGGTTGAAATAAGCCCCCTTAAGGCTGCTTTAAATGCAGTGACATCGCTAGCCATGTCGCTGGTGAAAGCACTCTCCCCCCGTCGGTTGTGCATCACGGGCAAATCGTTGCCCGTGGCGCACAACATCGCTAGGACACATCACACGTACTTATCTGCCTAGCGACGTCACTGTGGCTGGTGAACCGCATCCTTTCTAAGGGGGCGGTTCGTGCAGCATCACAGCGACGTCACATGGCAGCCGTCCAATAGAAGCGGAGGAGCAGAGAGCAGCCGAAAGAAAGTGACACCCACCTAGTTGCTGGAGGATGCAGGTACGGGGCTGTTCCTCGTTCCTGGGGTGTCACACGTAGCGATGTGTACTGCCTCAGGAACGACCAACAACCTGTGTCTTGCAACAGCAATGATATTTGGGATTAGAATGACGTATCAACGATCAACGATTAGGTGAGTATTTTTTATCGTTAGCAGTTGTTCGTACATTTCACACGCAATGACGTCGCTAACGAGGCTGGATGTGCGTCACGAATTCCGTGACCCCCAACAACATCTCATTAGCGATGTTGTTGCGTGTAAAGCCCCCTTTACTGCCTGTGCAGATAGCTCACATGATATGGACATGGTCTTAGTATTTTATTTTGTGAAAACAATTTTCTGCTTGTGCCAGTTATTTGAATTTTGAATTTAAAAATATTTTAAATTCATATTCTTTGATGCTGACAGTTTCAGTCCTGCAGCAGATGATTGGTTCTTTTCCTTGTGTTTCAAAAATCCTTTATTTTTTTTTTAACATATGCGACCAAGATCCTAAATACACAATCCAAGGAACCATTGAACACCAGGTGCACAGTACACGGCATCAGTGGGGCCTCGAATTACCAAATCAGAGGTCGTTCTAATTGGGTCCTCTGGGCCAACAAGGGAGATTCAAAAGATAAAACAAATCACATTGGCAGATAATTTTCACAAATCTGTTAATTTATTTGTCTTTAATTCTGTGTCCAATTCCCTTTTCCATAACACGACTTGGGGGAAATGAGTTTTCCCTCAAAGATGGTATTTGCTTGCTTTCATGTCTGCGTGTAGGTTTTATCCTTGCATCCACATGTATATGTTTTGTAGAATACAGAGCATTAAACCAGCTAATTACAGAGTATTAAGGCCGTGGCTTTGTTCAGATACTTGGACAAAATCTATCTGACAGGGCAGTGTCTGATTGTAATACAGTCCCTGTGGTTTGGTACTGCTGTTATAACCATATGTGACATTTTAAGCAGAGATCATGAGCAAAATATTGCGACCAAAGTGGCTCTTAAGGGAGGAATTCGTAATTGTTTTTATTGGGAACAGCAAACTTCTGCCAAATTCCTAAACAGCTTTAAAGACCGCACCATCTTACATTACACTCTTGCCATGAATTAAATGCTAATGTTGCAGAGTCATAAGGACAATTACATATTGGAAATATGTGTACATTTAGGTAAAGTCCATTATGTAATCAGCCATCAAAACTTATTTCTATGATATACCGTAGTGTGCAAAGCCTAGCAAAAAAAAATTCAATTAAAAGTTTGTTTAATATACTGGCATATTGTTTTCAGGTGAAGTAATACTAGAGGATACTTGTTAAGCCTAATTGCATTTCCTCTTTTTATCACTTTCTTTTATTACTTAAAACTTTTCAATTAAATGATTTAATTACCGTGCATTTAACTTTCACCAGATTCTTCCTTTGTAGCTTTGAGTTTGCACTTTGCTCTTAAGAGAACTAATAATTATCACGGTGAGGGGGTAAATCCTGTTAATGAACAAATTAAAGTTCAAACAGCTATCCAGGTTCCATTATTAATGCTCCTTTCATAACAGTAATAATGTATACTTTCTTCATAAATCCCCCGGCTTTTGTTATTAAGCTTTTCAATGAGACCTTGAAACTTCCAACCTCTTGTCATTTCAAGGCAGAAAAAAAAAAGTAAAGGATTTCAAAAGCCCTAAATTGTTCTGAAAGTTTTGCACTTGCGGTAATAAAAAGAGATAAAAGCGACTTGTAAAAGTCCAGGGAATCTTAAAAAATGAAAATAACATCCTCGGTTTCACATATGGCCAAGGGTATGACTTTAACTTTCTGGGTTCCAATAAAAATATATAAGGTAATCCACCTACCAGTTGACATTATATTGATGTCTTTCCATGGGGCTTGTTCCCCACAAGCATTTATCTGGACAGTAATCTTTCAGTCCTACCAAAAGACCTTTTTTTTCTTAGGCCGGGGCCACACAGGGGACTACTGTGATCCTCACATGACACTCGGTTCCCGCTGGCAGCACAGCGGGAGCTGAGTGTCATGCGAGTGTCACTGCAACTGAGGTCTGATCATGCGATCGAACCACAACTGCGAGGGGCAGGCCGGCTCTGAGGAGGGACGGGCCAGCGCTGCGCAGGGGAGGGATTTATCTCCCTCTCTCCTCTGTTGCCAGCTATAGCCATTCTTGTCCTGCACTCGCAGAACACCGGTGTACTGCGAGTGCAGGGCGATTTTTCTCTCGCCCCATAGACTTGAATGGGTGCGAGAGAAACAAGGATCGCATTACAGTCGCAGCATGCTGCTATTGTTTTCTCGGTCTGATTAGGGCTGAGAAAATAATCGCTCATGGGTGCTGGTGTGACGCCCTGTACGCCAGGGGTCACAGAACAACATCACACACATACACACCCCCTTCCCTGGTAGGGAACACCCATCAACAAAACCCTTGTTGCCTCCTCCAGGGTCTGATGTCCACACCAGGTGGGGCGGAGCCAGGCGGTTGGCCCCACCCACCGAGGAGTTCACATGCCTGGAGGT
Source organism: Anomaloglossus baeobatrachus (assembly GCF_048569485.1). Classification (NCBI taxonomy): domain Eukaryota; kingdom Metazoa; phylum Chordata; class Amphibia; order Anura; family Aromobatidae; genus Anomaloglossus; species Anomaloglossus baeobatrachus. Next base: position 190,973,904 of record NC_134360.1, on the reverse strand, counting down.
GGGAAAAAGTAGAGAGTTCAGTTTGGAGGTGAAGTAGAGAGTGGTAGTGAGGAGTGAAGTGGAGACTGTGTGTGTCTGGGTCGGAGCCCAGGCACGGTCAGCAAGGTTGGCAGACGGTGGTGGCCATCTGCAGGAGTTAGTGGACGTCTGCGGAATCGTAGGACCGGGGTCGGGCGGTGGCCCGCCGGTACCGAACCGGGGAGCGGATTGAAGCTAAGCACCAAGGCAGGGTACTCATACCCCGACTAGGCTCGAAAGCTGCCGTAAAGGTCAAATTCTCTGATTGCGGTCTGGACCTCAGGGGTTAATTCCCACCAAAGTCCCGTCAGAAGGTAACAGCCCAACCCATCCGGATAAGAGCCACCGCCAACGGCCAGAGATCCAAGGGCCAGTGCCTGCGGGCAAAACGGGCTCTCCCGACACGTACAAGCCGGGAAGCGGACCACCCGTGGGAATCCATAGGGGTCAAACACTTACACACAGGTGCAGGGAAAGACAGCCGCCATCAACCCGTCCGGGGAGAGAGAAGACGCCGCAGCCGACTGTGGGTCCCGTCCATCCAGCCGTTTGGTTTACCAGAGACTCTGTTATTGACTACCTGAGTGAGTACACCAGTGCCATCCGGCACAGCGCTGCACCGTAACGCTGCCCCGCTTCCGCGCTGCCTCCCCGCACCGGCACCTGCACCTAACCCCTACCCACCAACATCCATCCCCCCAACCGGGGCCCCGGGACCAACCGCCCCTACCCACGGAGGGGCCAATACCTCAGCTGCTCCCCGCCATCGCTCCTGGGAACCCCTGTCACCAGCAGCGGTGGTGCCCACCATCACCACAACCCCGTGGTGGCATCACAACCGACATCCCACCACCAAACCTACCCCCTTTCACCCTTGGGCGAGGAGGCGCTGCTCGAGCCCCGGGTCCGGCCCCGTGCTCGAGCCACCGAGGAGCAGAAGCACCGGACCCGAGCACCAGAGATTCCCCCAGGCGAGCGGCGTTCCCAAAAACCCCTCTCCGCCCGCGACACTGGCACATAGGCTAATATTGGTCCGGATGGAATGCAATGTTTTATCGCATTCCACTCACTCCGATTTTCATGCCGTGTGTCTTAGGCCTTACCTATGAGCTCCTTCACTGTCTCACACTTTCAAAAATGGTTACAATCAATCTGACATGGATTTTCAAAGTAAGAATACAAGCCTCATAGGGTCTAAAGTATCAGATCTAAATGTCCACCAGTTTAATTCAATTCTCTCATTACTCACCAAGAAATTAGAGATTTGTTACTCAGTTTTTATTTTTAAACGTGTTATAAGAAAATTACCTATTGTTTAAATAAGGAATTTGTGTTACTTTTTTAAATTTGGAATTGTTTTTTTTGTGTATAACAATCTGTAGTAAAAGAACAATATTAGCAAATTTGCAATTTTCAAAATGGCCACTATTCATTTTTTAGACAAAAATGTTCTGTCCTTTCAGGAAGAGTTTTTTTCAGCAGGCTCCTTATCATCAGAGGCAGGATTGTAATATCAGGTAACACCTCCATAAGCAGCTGATAACACAGGATCGACCTTTAAAAATAGGCGATGAAACAGCTATCCCATCTCCCTCCTTGACTACTTCACAATGACTTTTGCACACCCAATAGCAAAAGATGGGGTTAGAGTCTGTTTGTTCATTGTGGTTAATATACATGTGTTGTTTCCTGAAACAATAGAAGGTAGGAGTCTAAAAAAGTCCCAGTGGACAATGTAACAAAATAACATCTGTAATGTTTATATGAATTGTGATAAAGAAAAGCAATAATGTCAGAGTTTTGTAAAATATATTTGAAGAGTAATTGTCAATTTAATTTTTATTAGATAAGTCAATAACAAAAATACCGTATTTTTCAGTTTATAAGACACAGTGGATTATAAGACGCACCCCAAATTTAGAGAAAAAAAAAAAGGTAAAAAAAAATGGGGTTTGTCTTACAATCCAGTTGTCTCTTACTGGGGAGGGATGGCAGTGGTGGTGGAGCGGGGTCACAGGAAGCAGAGGCGGTGATTGAGCAGTGCGATGCTGTGGGCGGATCCTGTTAGGTAGGCAACATCCAGAAACTATCGGTGGTGCATGCTTCAAAGAAGTGGTGCCCGGAGTTGGCGCGGGCGCTGATTGAGCTAACGGCTCAATGACAAGCCGAGATCTCATCTATGCATGCACCACCTACAGGTACCATGTTCCCTAAGTCCGCTGTTGGGAGATCAATGGGCCGGAGGCGATGTGTGCGCAGATGAGATCTTAAGCGGAGAGCTCCATCTGTGCACGCGCAGCCTCCGGGCGCCATTATTTGAACCCTGCACTGCCGACATGTTCAGGATGCCCCTGCATCACAGCCGCCACATCGACCCTAGCACAGCCTGCCATTGCACAGGTCCCAGCACAACCCGTCGCCACACAGGCCCCAGCACAGCCCACCGCCACACCCGGCCCGAGCACAGCCTTCCATTGCACAGGTCCCAGCACAACCCACAACCACACAGGCCCCAGCACAGCACGCAGCCGCACAGACCCCTGCACAACCCTCCATTGCACAGGCCCCAGCACAGCCCGCCGCCGCACAGGCCCCAGCACAGCCTGCCATTGCACAGATCCCAGCACAACCTGCCGCCACTCAGGCCTCAGCACAGCCCGCTGATGCACAGGCCCCTGCACAACCCTCCATTGCACAGGCCCCAGCACAGCCTGCTGCTGCACAGGCCCTAGCACAGCCCGCTGCCCCACAGGCCCCAGAACAGCCCGCCGCCACACAAGCCCCAGAGCAGCCCGCCACCGCACAGGTCCCAGCACAGCCCACTGCTGCACAGGCCATAGCACAACCTCCATCGCACAAGCCCCCGCACAGCCCGCTGCTGCACAGGCCCCCACACAGCCCGCTGCTGCACAGGCCCCCACACAGCCCGCTGCTGCACAGGCCCCAGCACAGCGCCTGCCTCCTGTGACAACTCTCCACCACCTCCAGGTAAGGTGCATTCAGATTTTAAGACGCAACCCTCATTTTCCTCCCAACTTCTGGGGAGGAAAAGTACATCTTATTATCCAAAAAATATGATAAGTGACTTTGTAATGTATCTTATCAGAGAAATCTGCTTCTTTCCCCTCCTGGACTGATCATTTATTTTCAAGATTCTCAAGAGCTCCTCCCTCTTTATTACATAGAATCTCATCAGTACCAGCTGCCATCTCCTATCTCAGTAATGTAATAATCTCTCTGCACTCCATACAGGCTTTTCCAGAGAATTAAGAACAATTGTTTCCTTGCTTTAGTAGCTGATTGTTGGTGTTTCAGGACTCACGGTAAAACAGGATATTTCATCTTCATTTTTTTTTTTTAATTTTTAATTTATGGTGAGAAAACCTCTTTAAAGCTTCTACAAATACATAACTGTGCTGCTATTAAGAGGTTTCTCACAGTCTTCTATTTGTTGCTGGAATATTTATATGTAGTATTGTTGGGTCCATTTTTTTGTACAGATCAAAAAAGTTAATCTAAATTCTCACAAGGTCTTTTTGGCCAGAAATGTACAATACCAAAGTCATGGTGCAATTATTTCTTCAGGTCAACAGGTTTTCTGTTTGCATCTTTTCTATAAGGATCTTAAAAAGAACAGAATGTGCCATGTGCCAGACTGTCAAGGAATTGAAAGTTCATTTTTAACAGGAATGAGTTACTATGTGATAAAAAGAATCCTTTTTTTTGTGAAGTGCGGTATATGGCGAATTTAAGAGCATTAGTAAAAGTAGACTTAGAATTATCATAAATATATAAAAAAAATAAAGTAAGTAAAAATATGCTGCTTTTTTGTATCTGGTGGTCCACTTTTTTTGTATAAAATTTTGTACATAGATTCTTTAGATTGCATTGCAATTAATTAGAAATGAGCAATTCAATGTTTGCTGCCTTGGAGCGGTATCTAGTTCCAGACCGTGTTAGCCGGTCTTTTCTTTCACACCTGACATTTCCACCACTCACGTGACTAGGCGTCACATGATGTAGCAGGGCCATGTAGGATACCGGGTAATGGATGCCGGTATATAACTTAAAGGGCATCTGTCAGCAGGTTTTTGCTATGTAAGCTGAACACAGCTTGCTGCAAGGGTTAAGATATAGAATTCAGGGATACCTGTCTTGTCAAGATCCGATTTGTTTTTTGTTATGTTTGTGTAAGCAGCAAGACTTATCATTGCTCGGACTTCAATGTCATGCACACGGTAGTCTGGCACTCCCCCTTCTCTGATTGACATCTCACTGTCAATATACAATATCTATAGAGCCTGGAGTGGGCAGGGATAGCTCTTTCACCTCTTTAAGCCTTGTGTCAGAACAGCTGCACCTAGTAATCTAAGTGATACATTGTTGGATTCAGGATCTCTTTGGCTACATTATGCTGCTCTCAAATGAGTAGCAAAAATCTGCTGACAGATTCCCTATTATACTGGCTACCATATAAAGCCGAACTGGACACTAGGCTAGGGCAGCGTAAATTATTCATTACAAAATAAGTTACTTATTTCTAATTTGCAATCTTTGACCAGACCATATAATAATAGGATCTAGTAGGTCATTTGTGGCCAAACCTTAGAAAAATACCCAATGAAGATGATATTGGCTTCAATCTTAGCTCTAAGTGGGGCTGTTCTCCTCCATAGCTATTGGGCTCATTATTGTTTTAGCGTCTGTGCCCACAAGAGGACTGAAGGTAGAATTGGGGGGTGGGGGTAGATCTTTAGCGAAGAGTGAGTCTAGATTTTGGGCAGAATTTATCAATAACTCGCATATGGTCTTCTTGACTGTAGTCCACACGTGGATTCATTATACTATTTTTATGAGCATTTTGTAGTAAATCTGTTCTTCCTAGAAAATACATTCTAATATTGTATAAATAATTAACCAAAAAAACTGCTCTCCTGTTATTTTTTACCCTTAATTCATAAATCTGCAACAGCAGAAGTGGCGATTAGATAACAGAGATACTGATGAGAGCCTAGGAGCAAATGTTTATGAGTCCTCTGAATTTGGATTTTTATAATTACCCATTTTGTCATCTCTTGCTTGATGTGTGGTTAGAGGCTTTATACAACACATCCTCTAACAAACTAATTTGCATTAAAAAGCTGAAATGATGCACATGTTATAGAAGTACAGACGTAGAGTAGCTACTCTCTTTACTATTTATGTATTATGCTCTCTTATATAGCACCATCATATTCCACAGCGTTTTACAGACTACTTTGTCACTGTCCCCATTTAGGCTCAAAATCTAAAATCCCTATCAGTATGTCTTAGGAGTTTGGGAGGAAATCAGAGAACCCGGAGGAAACCCACAGACACAGTAAAACTTAGAGCCATGAGAAAAATTGTGTGTCAAACTGCTGTATATGTAAAATACTTTGCAATACTATATGTTGCTCGTACTCCTATGAGCAGTGAACATACTACCATGACCTGCAGCGTCTCCGGACTTGTCTCCCATCATTGACATCTGCATTGTATTTTGCAACAATTGTAAAGGTAGCTGCCAGCAGTGGATTTTGATGACTGTATTCACCATGGCAGAGCATTCCTCAGCCAATCATTACTAACCTCATTGATCGCATGCCAAGGCGTGTAAGTGCGGGAATTTCTGCAGATTCCAGTCATACACAATACTGAATAGATTGAAATCTAAAATAAATATTTCCACTTTTACATCATTTGCATATCATTAACATGTCTATCCAACTATCTCCATAACTTCCAAACTTTTCGTTTTTTTTTCATACATTGGGTTTCTACTCTTAAGGGGGCTTTACACGCTACGATATCGTTAATGTTTGGTCATCGGGGTCAAGTTGTTAGTGACGCACATCTGGCGTCATTAACGATATCGCAGCGTGTGACACTGACCAGCGACCTTAAGCGACCTCAAAAATGGTGAAAATCGATCACCATGGAGAGGTCGTCCCAAACTCAAAAATCTGTAAGGGTTGTTTATCCAGGTGGCTCATCGCTCATGCGGCAGCACACATCGCTATGTGTGACACCGCAGGAGCGAGGAACGTCTCCTTACCTGCCGCCGGCCACAATGCGGAAGGAAGGAGGTGGGCGGGATGTTACGTCCTGCTCATCTCCGCCTCTCCGCTTTGATTGGCCGGCCGCTTAGTGACGTTGCGGTGACATCGCTGTGATTCCGAACGTCCCTCCCCCTTGAAGGAGGGATTGTTCGGCAGTCACAGCGACGACGACGACCAGGTAAGTATGTGTGACGCTGCCGTAGCGATAATGTTCGCTATGGCAGCGATCACAAACAATCGCATGCGCGACGGGGGCGGGTACTTACACACTCGCTATCGCTACAAATTGCTAGCGATATCGCTACCATGTAAAGCCCCCTTAAATGTCTGTGTGATAAAATCTGGATTCTTAAAGCTTTGAAGTAACAAATTTAATATTTGCTTAATTAATTTTATAGGACAATATATATAAACCCTATAAGTTAATAATCCATACTGTGTACTCAGACATGATCAACATCAAAAGAGAGAAACATAGAGGAATAAAAACTAGAACATATAATATTGTTGCTGATGTATATAAAGTGCTATGGTATTAATGGGGCTATGTAAGTGAATAAATATTATTATTATATTATTATTATTATTAATTATAATAATAATAATAATTGGTATTAGTTCAATAAAACATATGAAAAAAGATAAAACTTACACACATATATAAAAAAAATCAAGCTGGTCACCTGATGCAGAACAAGAATGCCGCGGAGACACCATCACATGTTTGTCAACGCTGGCAGGAAACTAGCCAGGTCTTTCACCGGGAAGGAAAAACCATGGGAAGGGCAGTCTCCATTCAAGGAAACTGCCTATGCCAAACATGGTATCCATCCACAGACAGCTGTTTTGAAGTATTTGCCCCTCATCAGTGTGGAGTAGGAAACTGGCTAGTGGGAGTAATGCCTAGTAGAAGACTACATAGGTAAGGATGGTTAACTTCGTGGAGATCAACATCCGACACCACGGAGACACCATCACGTGTTTCTCAACGCAGTGACACTAGAACAAGGCCCCTTGGGAAAATATGCAAAACAAGAATGCCGCAAAGACACCATCAAATGTTTCTCAACGCTGGCAGGAAACTAGCCAGGTCTTTCACCGGGAAGAAACAACCACGGTAAGGGCAGTCTACAGTCAATGAAACCGCCTATGCTAAACATGGTATCCATCCACAGACAGCTGTTTCGGGGTATTTGCCCCTCATTAGTTATGAGTAGGAAACTGGCTAGTGGAAGCAATGCCTAGTAGAAGACTACATAGGTAAGGATGGTTAACCTCGGGGAGATCAATATCCGACACTGTGGAGACACCATCACGTGTTTCTCAACGCAGTGACACTAGAACAAGGCCCCCTGGGAAAATATGCAAAACAACCTGCTGCAGAGACTGTGCACATACAAAAGTGGCAGAAAAATGGCGAATGAAAGGTTTAAAGTCCTTGTACACAGAATTATTATTTTTTTAATCATTCATATGCTTCATACATGAAGGAAGAATAGCAATGAAAGAATCAATTCGCAGATCCCTGGTCGAGTGGCCGTGATTGTATTCCACTTCCACTTGAGAGGAGGCCGGCAAATTATCTCCTACCTGCTGGCATTCCTTGCATCTCTTCTGATAAGTTCAAGTGCATCTCAATAAATTAGATTTTTAGAACAAAAAGTTAATTTATTTCAGTAATTCAATAGAAAAAGGGAAACACATTATATAGAGTCATTACACACAGAGTGATCTATTTCAAGTGTTTATTTATGTTAATGTTGGTTATTATGGCTTACAGCCAATGAAAACCCAAAAGTCATTATCTCAGAAAATTAGAATAATTAACACAAAACATCGGCAAAGGCTTCCTAAGCTTTTAAAATGGTCCCTTAGTCTGGTTCAGTAGGCTACACAATCATGGGGAAGACTGCTGACTTGACAGATGTCCAGAAGGCAATCATTGACACACTCCATAAGGAGGGTTAACCACAAAAGGTCATTGCTAAAGAAGCAGGCTGTTCACAGAGTGTTGTATCCAAGTATATTAATGGAAAGTTGAGTGAAAGGAAAAAGTGTGGTAGAAAAAGGTGCACAAGCCACCGGGATAATCACAGCCTTGATAGGATTGTTAAGAAAAGGTCATTCAAAAATGTGGGGGAGATTCACAAGGAGTGGACTGCTGCTAGAGTCAGTGCTTCAAGAGCCACCACACACAGACGTATCTAGGACATGGGCTACAACTGTCGCATTTGTGACTCCCCACGGATGCTGATCCTCTTCAGGGACGCCACAGGACTTGAACAGTTTGTCAGACAGGTTAGGTAAGTTATTTTATGTATCGTGACGCCACTCACGGCTTGCGGTTAGGGTTGTAATAACCGCCGCTGCAGGTTTTATGAGCTTCTGGGGCTGATGAGGTCTGCAGCTAGATGGTGTAGCCTCCCGTGAGTGAGGCAGGCCCCAGGGGCTCAGGTGAGCATGGTAGGGCTATGTGCCCACGCTGCGGAAAATGCGCGGATTTTGCCACGGATTTCTTGCGGAAAAGCCGCGGATTTTCCAGAAATCTGCAGCACAGCTACTCCCCAGCCATTTCTATGGCATTTGGGAAATGCTGTGCCAACGCTGCGGATTTTTCCGCAGCGGAAATCGTGCGGATTTTCGTGCGGAAAAATCTGCAGCATGTCAATTATTGTTGCGGATTTTCGTGCGGATTTTGCCTACTCAATTGAATTAAGAAAAAAAAATAAATAAATAAAAATCGCAAATTCCGCAACAAAATCCGCGTCAAATCCGCATCAAATCCGCACCTATGAAAAGGTGCAGATTCCCGGGGAAAGCTGCGGATTTTGATGCAAAAAAATCCGCAGATACAGAGTCCCGTGGGCACATAGCCTAACAGGTCCCAAAATAATTCAGGCAGAGTTCAACAGTCTTTTAACTGATTTTAACTCACTTCAGCTGTTATTGTGAGCTGTCCCGGGCGATGCTTCAATAAACCAGGTGAAACCAGGTGTCCTTTGGGCCAGTCTGAGGGTAACAGGTTAGCTCACCTTCCTAGCACTTCTGTTTGCGGATAACCCCCTGACCTGAAGTACCATGGGGGTCCATCCAGGGAGTCGCAACTGCCTTTGCTCCCCTGTGTTCGGCCCGTTTGCCGGCAGTGTGAACCAGGTGAGATGGCTCCAGGCTCTGTCTCCTTATGGGTCCCTGCGTTGCTGCTGAGGCTCGGACCTGTGAGGTTGGTGAGGTACCTGTAGTTCTCTTCACTGGCAGGTTTAGCAGATAGTTAAACTGAAGTCTGCTCTAGGGACCTGTACCCTGTACATGCCTAGTCACCAGAAGCACCTTTTCAGCGTCCTCATTCAATGATCGTTCTCCCCCACTAACTGTCACTGCACCGCTCAGGGTCAGACTAGTGGCAGCGCGCACATCACCTAGCAACCGCCGCGCTCCACTACCAGACTGGCTCTCCTCTCTTCCTGACAATCTCTCCACTTTTGCCCCCAGCCCCTCCACTACACCTCTTGATGAGATTTGAAAGCTAGCCCCCTCTAGGGACTACCCAAGGGTCTCCTCTAAAGGTGTGGGAGACCTGGTGGCTATGTGTCTGTGCATACACACCTCATTCTGGCCTTTAGAATTACCTGGAAGTACTGTCCCAGCATGGGTGCAGTACTCAGTGGTGCCTGACCAGGTCAGGGGTGCCACACATTCCTTATGTCAAGCCACTCATGACCAATAGACAACACCAGAAGTGTCTTACCTGGGCAAAGGACAAAAAGAACTGGACTGTTGTTCAATGGTCCAAGGTGTTGTTTTCAGATGAAAGTAAATTTTGCATTTCATTTGGAAATCGCAGTCCCAGAGTCTGGAGGAAGAGTGGAGAGGCCACAATCCTGCTGACTGCTGTTCACCATACAGGTCCTGTTCACTTCAGGTCTAGTGTGAAGTTTCCACAATGGGTCATGGTTTGGGGAGCCATGTCATCTTCTGGTGTAGGTCCATTGTGTTTTATCAAGACCAAAGTCAGCGCAGCTGTCTACCAGAAAATTTTAGAGCACTTCATGCTTCCCTCTGCCGGTAAGCTTTTTGGAGATTGAGATTTAATTTTCCAGCAGGACTTAGCCCCTGTCCACACTGCCGAAAGTACCAAAACCTGGTTTAATAACCACAGTATCACTGGGCTTGATTGGCCAGCAAACTCACCTGACCTAAATCCCATAGAGAATCTATGGGGTGTTGTCAAGAGGAAGATGAGACACCAGACCCAACAATGCAGATGAGCTGAAGGCTACTATCAAAGCAACTTGGGCTTCCATAACACCTCAGCAGTGCCACAGGCTGATCACCTCCATGCCACGCCGCGTTGATGCAGTAATTCAACCAAAAAAGGAGCTCTGACCAAGTATTGAGGGCATTTACTTAATACAGACTTTTCAGTAGGCGCCAACATTTCTGAGTTTAAAATCATTTTTTAGCTGGTCCTAAATAATGTCCTAATTTTCTGAGATAATGACTTTTGGGTTTTCATTGGCTGTAAGCCGTAATCAACAACATTAACTGAAATAAACACTTGAAATAGATCCCTCTGTTTGTAATGCCTTTATATAATATATGTGTTTCCCTTTATGTATTGAATTACTGAAATAAGTTAACTTTTTGATGATATTCTAATTTACTGAGAGGCACTTGTAGATTGCGTTGTTCCGGACATGGTGATACCAAATATGTGGGTTGTGTCTTCTTTCCTTTAGGCCCGTTTCACACGTTAGTGAAAAACACTGACATTCTTCACTGACGTGTAAAACACGCACATATCCCTCCGTGTTCCGTGATTCACGGCACACGTGGGTTGTCCATGTGCAATCCGTGATCCGTGATCCCGTGATTGCATATGGACATTACTCACCTGCCTTCACTGCTGCTCTCCGTGGTGCTGAAGTCTCTGGCTCTGCAGCGTCCGCCCACCGTTCTCAGCACCTACTTCCTGGTCGGCATTTCCTGCTCTCATGAATATTCATGAGCCAGGCAGGAGCTGCCGAGAGCAGAGCAGGCACAGCGAATCGCAGGCAAGGTAAGTTGAAAATTTTGAATATTTAATATGTGATTTTCTTGTACGTGTGTCACTGATCACACACGGATCACACCATAGTGTGATCCGTGGGTCATCAGTGATGCCAGACAAAAACTGACATGTCTCCGTGCAGAATCACGGCCAAGGGTGCATACTGCACGGAGACACGTTCAGTGAAAAATCACTGATGTGTGAGCAAACCCATTGATTATAATGGGTCTGCGTATGTTAGTGATTCTGGTACGTTTTAAAAAAAGCACAAACGTACCAGAATCACTGACGTGTGAAAGGGGCCTAAGACTCCCCTGTATGCTGGCCTTTATCTCTCCATTGCCACCTTTTCCTTAATGTCCTACGCATGCACAGTAGCAATGAGAACTATTTAATCAACTCTTCACTAAGATGGCGTCGGAATCAGTGTATAGTGCTATCTCCACTGCCATCTTATTGAAGATGGTCTTCTCCTACTTCCTATGCTGTTCCCTAGGGCAGCGCATGCGCCCTCACATCTTTTTCCCTCTTCAAGACCATGGGAGCATGCATGGTTACAATTGAAGAGGAGTTCGCCTACCAGCAGCAGCTCACCACTTGAGGAGCAGACCGAACACTTGGAATCAAGCCACCCTCGGCAACAGCATTACAAAGGTAGAAAGCAGGAGGAAACTGTCTTCAATAAGATGGCATCATGGATAGTGCTATGCGCAGGCGCTGGCTCCGACATCATCTTACTGATGAGTTGATTAAATAATTCCCAATGCTACTGCGCACGCTCCGGACATAAATGAAAAGGCAGTGATGGGGGGGATAAAAGCCAGGCCAACATATAGGGGTGGATGAATAACACAATACCTGACCTACATAGTCCCGCCCTCATGTACATGTAAAGTGCCAGAGAAGGAGAGTCGTGGGCGAGGGTCATGGTGGATCTCATCCCAACCTGGCACAGTACAGACATGGTGGGCAAAGTGGAGCGAGTGTTATGTGGTGTGGAGGTGGTACCTGCTGTCTGCTGTTCACCATACAGGTCCTGTTCGCTTCTATGGGCCTTATGCCCTGCTTGGTTGGGAAGGAGACAGACACCTGGTAACATTTGCTTCACTTTACTAAACAGCTTGCAGGCAGACAGTTTCAAATAGTTCACAACACACTTGTCATCATCCTTATCTTTCAGATACTTCAACTCCAACATCAAGCTAGGCTTTACAGGGATGGCCGTAATGGGGCGATTTAACCTCCCACTTTGGACCCACTCCCCCAGCATGGTGGTGGGACGCTCATCTTGGCTAACCGACGGATGAACCCACTTACCTACTGCAGCAACTGCTTTCCCTCAAGTACCGGCAGACGACGCCTCAGGTAAGAGCGTCCCAATTTGTCCTTACGTCGCTATGACACTCTGGATGTATGTCCTGCTGCAATAGAGCCCTTTCTGACAACTTCACTTCTCTCTCTTTCTTTCTCTTGCTTTTCCTGTAGCAGGGATCAGGGGATGGCGAAGGTATGGGCTTCCTTCACTCCTTAAATCCGTCCCTGTCACCTCCATCCTTCTGTACTCCACTCTGTCTTCTGTCGCTCCTGGGCATCTCTCTCTTGATCTCCACTCTTTCACAACCTTTCCCTATCTCACTGAACCAGGAAGTTCCTTACTCTATATATTTTCCTGTGCTTGTGAGCCACCCTCTCACTTAGGGTACTTTCAGACTTGTGTTCAGCGGAGTCCGTCACTATGGAGAATAGCGCAGTCCGTTAACGCTTGGCGTTATTCTCCATAGACTTGTATGGATGACACACTGTAACGCAAGTGTCAGCGTTGCATCCACCGGATGATGCAGCGTCGTTATTTTGACGCTGCGTTGGTCGGAAGGAACGCAACATGTAACTTTTTTTGAGCAGCGGAATCCTTTGGATTTCACTGCGCATGCTCTCTCTGGCTCCTTGCACCCGTAACCAGGGTACACATCGGGTAACCAAGGAACCCTGGTTACGTGTTCCGGGAGCCCAACACTTCCCCGCTCGGCTCCGCCCCCTCCCGCACTCCGTATGTATACACACACACAATCGCGCACACACACACACACACACACACACACACACACTCTCACACTAACTCACCTGTCCCCCAGTGATGCAGTCCCCGCGGCACTGATGTCTTCAGCCATGGCCCCGCTCGGCTCCACCCACTTCGCACTCCGGCCCCCCGCTCCCGCCCCCCACACACATTGTCGGCGACCAAACGATCAGCTGATCACCCGGCGGTCGGCTACTGTGAGTGATCAGCTGATCACCCGGCGGCCGGCTACTGTGAGTGATCAGCTGATCACCTGGCGGCCGGCTACTGTGAGTGATCGTCTGATCACCCGGCGGCCGACTACTGTTAGTGATCAGCTGATCGTTCACAATAGTCTGCCGACGGTAAAACTGTAAAAAAACTAAAACGGATTGCGTCGTTTTGCAGCATCCGTTGCATCCGTTGTGCCACTATATGCAACACATCCGTTGCATCCGTCACACAACGCAATGCAACGGATACCGTTCAACGCAAGTGTGAAAGTAGCCTTAAACCTCGCTGCCCTGTAATCTCCAAGTCCATCCCTTCTATCTGAAGGACCCAGGACTAATGACTCTAGTGGCAGCTGGCTGTACTACATAGGGAAAGGTACATTAATGCAGACAGTTTACAAAAATCCAATACATTGCAATTCCATCACACACCACAGGGAAGTGGTGGCGGTAGGGCACTGGTCACCCTATTAAACACATACCAATCAAATGAGCAGTACATTTCTGGAATTTGGATTGAAGTTTTTTTTGCAATCAAGCATGCAATCTGTCAAGTAAAGGTATCATTTCATTCAGCTTCCTAGCGCTAGTGTGGCACTGGCTTTACTTTATATAGCAAAATTCTGCTGGTTGGTTCCCTTTAACTTTCATTACTCAGATCACTGCTATAATGCATTGCCATGCAGCAGCAATACATTATACCTGTCAGTGCTGCACTGACAGAAGCCTCTTAGACCATGCTCCCGACATGGTCTAAAAGGTTTCCTATAGTTGGCTGATCCAGAGGTCATAATGACGACACAGGAGTTAAACAGCCTGGGAAAGTGCATATACCACTCCTGGCTGTGAGAGCGGAGGCTCGGCTGTCATGTAAGCTGAGCTCCAGACAGCGATCGCTCATATACAGCTCCTGTGCCTGCACGATCACCAGTATGTACCGGTATGTCCAAGGTCGGGAAGCCCTTGTAAAATAGGATGTACCTGTATGTCCCAGGTCAGGAAGTCCTTAAAATCATTCTAAAGGAACCTCCACCTACCATTTATCAGTCATTTGTTCTCATGTGAACTAAGAAAGCTGGATCATCACTAGCATCCCCCTAGTAATTTATCGTCCACTTGCTGAATCCTGACACCAGAAAGACAGTGATTCATTCGTTTGAGGCTGTATTGGTGACAAATTATTCTATCCATAGTAAGGATTCTAATCTCTTTCAGCGGCAGGTAGTGTAGCGCCCCTGAGACTGGTCGCTATGAGGTATATCATCATTATATCCTTCCCGAGCAGGTCAAGATGTTAATCTGGTAAGTTTACACACACCTCACACCACCATACAGCAGGGAGAAGCAGTCACTAGGAAAGGGTTAACAATGTTTCTACAAACAGTCTCAGAAACTGACTCAGCCAGTACCTAGAAGACCAAGGTCGCCATAACAACTTGAAAAGGTGGGAGCATGGGCAGTTAGAAGTAGAGACACTTTTAGCCAGGCAGAACAAGCTTGGACACGAGACAGAGCAGACGCACAGTGTATAGTTCCCTGAAGGGAGGCTGTCAAACCTTCAGGGAGGCAGAACAGAGCTGTCTGGATGTAACACCAAACAGACAGCACAACCAAGCTGTAACACCTAGAGAGATGGGACCCGGCACTTGTAATCGTGGACTAAAAGGGGAGCAGTGGCCAGAGCACGGGACTGAACACAGGAGAGGTACAGAGCCCCAGTTCAGGTGGCCACGGTGTTTCAGCAGAGAGGGAGCCTGGGGAGATGGGACAGAAGTCCGACCCACGAAAGGCCCAGGCTGCTGGCCTGTACGAGCCAGGACCAGGGAAGAGTAAAGAGTTGTGCATGGAGGAGACAGGCCACAGATTACCAAACCGCTTCCAGCCTCTCACCTGCCCGGGAATTGACCGGAGTCTCTGATGGCGAGGACCAGCACCCCGGGTGCGATACCACTTGAGCCAGTAAATAAAATGACTGGAACCTTCACCTGGTGACTCTGTGAGTAACTGCCACCGCCCTGCACTTTGGTGCTCCCGTGGACTGCCGCGCCTGTTCTCTCCAACCTCCCGGGGTTCCCTGCTCCGCCCGTGGGGAGCGACACCATCCCGGCTGCACCTTACACCTGACCCGGAGAGAGACTGTGCAGCGGCGGCTAGTTCCTGGCCGCATACCGTGGGTGGTGCTGCGAAGCATCCCCACTCCCCATCCAGTACTGTCCTTGGGAGAGGACTAGTTGCAGGAAGGGTCGGCCGCGGAGGAGGCCGAGACCCCAGTCACCGCTGCAATCGGTGATACGCTTCCCAGGGGCCCGTCACCCTCATTCTATCCCCATCTGTACTGTTTGTTTGCTGTTCTTGTTTAATATGTTGCCAACGGGGTCACGGAGTTGGGTCAGGCCAGTCACAGCTACCCCAAGGAACCACTGGCCCGGTGACAAGTACCCTAAGGCCCTGTGGTACGCTACAATAGCATTCTCAAAGACAAGCAAGCACATGTTTCATTGGTCATACAGGGTAGTTTGTTGAAACTGCATAAAGTACAGTACTGGCAAAATATCAAACAAACACAGATTTCTCCAGTAGCAGTGAACACAAATAGACCATTGACGTACAGGCATCTGCATGCTCACCTGTACAGTTAATATCCAGCAGATAAGTGTGCATCTCTCTCATTAGGATCACCAGTGTCAGGGTTACTTTCAGCTGCAGTTTAGGCTCCACACAAAGACCAGTATGATCTACATTTACTAGTTTTCTCCCAGCTTTAAGACTAATTAGACTCAGGACCAACTGTCCAACATTAAATGAACGTTTTCCTTTGGTCAGCAGCAGACTGTACCAGCTTCCAGCTGACTCTGGAAAATTTCACTTAGACAGCCTCTCCATCTCTGTTACCACAGGCAACTACCTCTGAGACTCGCTCTACCTGAGACATTGTTCCGACAGCTTCCTTGTCTCGGCTGCCACATGCAGCTCCCTCAGAGAGAGATACCTCTTCCTGACCAACACCTCTCAGAGTGAACACATGCCTGGCTCTATACAAAGCATTTTAGGTGCATTTACAATCAACACATGCAGGACAAGGATTTAACCCTAACCATACTGGCTTCATTACATAACAGTAGAGTTAGATTGTAACCCTTACTACACCGCCTCCCTAGATAACAGTGTTAGCATTAAACCCTTACCACACTGCCTTTCTACACCACTTGCTGATTTTTGAATCTTCTACAATTACCATGTGTTTTACCCTGCATACATTACATTTACCCTCTCCCCTGTCTATTAGCTAGGCTGTTTTCCAAGCTATTAGGAATAACAGTGGTCATTAAAAGGGTTGTCCACTACTATGACATTGATGGCCTTTCTGTAGGATAGGTCATCAATGTCTGATTGGCCGGGGTCCAACACCCCGCACCCTAGCTGACTATCTTTCTTGGTCCCAGCGGCAGGAGCAGGCAGCTGCAAATGCTCAGCTTTGGCGCTGCTGTCTTCTGATAGTGGCCGTGGCCAAGTACTGCACATCCACCTTCTATTGATTAGAATGAGAGGCAGATGTGAAGTGTCTAGCTGTGGTCACTATCAGAAGACGGAGCAGCTCCGGAACTGAGTATTTTCGGCTGCCTGCTGCCACCGCTGGGACTGAGAACAGCTGACTGGTGGGGGGCGGGGTGTCGGACCCCGGCCGATCAGACATTGATGACCTATCCTAAAGGGTGATTTACACACTGCGATATTGCTAACGATTTATCGTCGGGGTTACGGTGTTTGTGACGCACATCAACGATTGTAAAAATCGTTGGTGTTGGAGAGGTCGTCCAAACACCAAATATCGTTGTCTGGTGGGTAACGAGGTTGTTTGTCGTTCCTGCGGCAGCACACATCGCTGTGTGTGACACCGCAGGAACGAGGAAACTTCCCGTACCAGCATCCCACCGACAATGAGGAAGGAAAGAGGTGGGCAGGATGTTCGGCCCGCTCATCTCCGCCCCTCCTCTGCTATTGGGCGGCCACTTAGTGACGTCGCTATGACGCCGAACGAACCGCCCCCTTAGAAAGAAGGTGATTCGCCGGTCACAGCGACGTCACTAGGACGGTAAGTGCGTGTGACGGGTGTATGCGATGTTGTGCGACACAGGCAGCGATTTGCCCGTGACGCACAACCGACAGGGGCCGTACGCTCGCTAGCGATATCGGTACCAATATCGCAGCGTGTAAAGTACCCTTAAGGATAGGCCATCAATGTCAAAATAGTGGACAACCTCTTTAATATTGCCATTTCTGAGACTGTCACACTTAAATCACCCAATGCTTTTTTTTTTATTATGGTTTATTGAACTTAGAAAACTAAGTTTTGTTTTTTAGTTTTGCATGTTTCTCTTCTTTAGTAATCAATTTTGAAGCACCATGATGGTGACTATATTTCTAGAAGTGGACTTTTGTTTTGTTTCATTCTGATAACATTATATAAGATGTTGCTGAAATACATGAATTAGGATTTACATATATAAGTTTTCTAGAACTTTCCAACATTGTCCAAAAAGAGCTCTCAATGTAGTTTTCCTAAAAGAAAAAAAAAGGAAGATGACAATATTGATCAGTGATTTCACTGAAATGTCAGCAGTATTGAATCACCCTGGAAAGCAAAGGTCGATGTCCCTCAAAATGTACCATCTAAATTCCTTATTCTTGAATAGTGTCAAACGTAATCCACCTGTCCACCCAACCTCACCTGGTCTCTTTTTAAAATTTTCCATCATCAGCCTGACAATCGTTCCTCTATGACCCTTGAGCTGCCATGTTTAGTATCCAACAATATAGACATTGCAACACTTTTCAGCTGCCAAAGAGTAATCAGGTCTATTCAGGTTTGCAGACTATACTATTTTAACTTTTTAATTTTATTTATTCATTGCAAGCAGAGATATTGAAAAGTAGAAGAAAAATACAAGGTATGAGTATATTATTATTTTTTTTTTGTATTAAAGAATAAGGATTGTATTCCAGATATGTAAAAAAAAGTCTTAATTATCTCTTGATGTATCCAGGCAATATATCATGTTATCACTTCACCTAAAACCATGTATAACTGATGTAAACTGCAACATATACCACCATTTTTTATGCAATATTACGGAATATTCACACTTTGCTTTTGAAGAGTTTTTTGTAGTAGAAACTGAATGGAGACTCTCCAAATTCTTGTAAAATATAAAAAAAAAATAGTGTTTCCGTACAGTTTCCAATACAAAAACTCATCCAAAACACTCAGTGTGCACCTAACCTATGGCCTCAACAAAAAAATGCTGGACACTGGGTCAGTTTTGGGGTGCAGCGGGGAAGTCTTATGCCTCATTCTCAGGCTCTGGCATAGCAGACGCCCATCAAGGCAAGCGGGAAGTAGGAAACCTGTAAGGCAAACACAGGAGCGACTTTTCTTCATGTAGATGAAGGACCAGAACAGCTTTAGAAAGTGAGAATTAAACTTTCTTTCGATTGAAGGAGTGAAAAAGTCGCACAATAAGTAGATAACATCAGAAATCTGCAACCAATGTTTCCAGAAACTGAAGACCCAAAGGCTCCTAATCTTTTACATTCCTCGTCTAGATCCGATCCCCAGACTCTGCTCACAATCGGTATCTCATCACCGTTGGATTTCTGGATAAAAAATACAAACAGAAGAGTAGGACAGTATGTATAGATGACTTTTGGGTTTTTATATAGGACACTATCCACTGCTTTAAACCATCAGAGGTACAAGTTGGGAGGACACGCCGATCCCTGCAATGTATAACACTGTAAAAGCAGGAGTAAAAAACTTAACACTTGGTTTATGTTTTTATTCCAGTATACCATTCCATGCAATGGCAGAATCTCATATAATATTCAATGCCTTTTCTTTTTTGCCACATACTGATGGTAGATGGAGGCCTCATGATCATATAAAGAAAATATAATTAAAATATTCATTTACAAAACAGCATGTATATGTATAAAATACATATGAAATTCAGGATCTAGTTTTATTTGGTAAAACTTTTGGTGACACGTTCCCTTAAAACTAATCATTTACCAGAATTCACAGTATAAGTGTGACGCCCTGGACTAGCCAGGTAGTCACAGGTAGGCCCTTACACAAACACCTTCCCTTAATAAGGTACAAACAGCCAACCTTAAAACCCTGAGTCACCCCTCTCAGGACTTGACGTTCACACCCGGGGGGCAGAGCCAGGCAGTTGGCCACTCCCACCGAGGAGTTTGGAGAGCCTGAGGCGGGAAAAACAGAGAGTTCAGTGACAGGAGTGGAGGAGAGTGGTAGCAAAGGGTAGACGTCTGTCAGGGATCTGGGTCGGAGCCCGGATACCCTGTGGCCAGGAGGCAGACGGTGGTGGCCGCCTGCAGGAGCTGGGATTACAGCCGGTGGAACCGTAAGGGACCGGGACCGGGTAGTGGCCCGCCAGTACCGAACCGGGGAACCGTTTGAAAACTGGAGCACCAGGAGGGGTACTCAGACCCAGTACGAAGCCCAAAAACCACTGGACCGAGTCGAATTCACTGATTGAGGTCTGGACTTTAGGTCCTTTGCTACCCGAGACCCGACAGAAGACAACAGCCCAACCAGAGGGATAGAAAGCCACCGCCCAGGCATCGAGATCAAAGGGCCAGCGTCTGCGGGCAAACGGGCTCTACCGGCACACACAAAGCTGGGGAGCAGACTACCGTTGCTCAGGCAAAGGAGTCACCATTCTACTAAAAGTGAGGTGCAGGAGAAAGGCGGAAACCACCAACCTGAAAAAGGGTAAAAGCGCAGCCGGCTGCAGGCACTGTCCACCACCTTGTTTGGTTTACCAGAGACTCCAGTGTGTCTGTAATAGTGAGTACAACAGTGCCCTCGGGCCGCGAACCGCGCCGCACCGCACCAACACGCCAACACGCATCCATCCACCCACCTCCCCACCAAACACCACCCCTCACGTAGCGCCAGTGTCCCTTCAGAGCGACGTGACCCTCTGGGTCTGGGAGGAGCTCGAGCCACCCACCGACGAGCCCGGATCCGAGCGGCTCGGCAGCCGGCCGAGCCCCGGGGCTGTACATAAGCAACATACATTAATAAATGGATCTCTTATACCTGATGGGTCTGCTGTACTTGCTTTCAAAATTCATGTCAGCATGCTTTTATTGAAAGTTTAAACTGAAACTTTGCCCCTCTCCTGAATGGAATGTGCTCAGTGTCCCTCCTCCCTGCTGAGAGCTCACACTGCTCAGTATAAGCTGCAGCTTGCCAGTCAGGCTGAGGGGGAGAGACTAAACACACTTGTACTCATGAGGTATTTCATTCTATAGCTGGAATTATAAAATTATAATTTTAATATCAGGTTATTAAGTCATTGTGACAAGGATCTTTAAAGTAAGTACACCAGTCTCGTCAGGTCTGAGAGATCTATTTAATAATATATGAAGTTTGCATAGTGAAATTTGCTGACAAATCTGTAAGGCTGTATGTTTGAGTTATACTATAGCGTAATGTTGATATCCTATGTCTTGATTTGTACTTGATGCTCCACAAAGAATAAATCTTTACATACAGTAATACATTTGATTGATATTAGAGATGGGCAAATTTATTCTAGATAAATAAAATTTGACTCAATTTTACAAAAATCCATAGTTTCATCTCTAGAACACAGATTATGTATACGGTAATTTACTCCTTGTGAATTCAGCAAAATGACAACTGAACCACAGAGGGCAGGCAAAAGGTTTTCAAACCACCCAAACGAATAATACAAGTGGTTGTACACTACTTTAACACCCTCTTCTTGTTCCAAGTTTCCACCAGGTAATATAATAAAGATAATAAAGCCTATACTCACTTCCCATGCCGGTACCCATCCAGTGATGTCTGGGCTCGCGGTGCCGGGGCTCACGTGGGATTGTGACATCACTCTAGCCTCGCGTCCAATCAGCACCGACTTCCTTCTCCCCACCTTCGGACCAAACAAGTTAATCAACAGGAAGTGAGCACAGCGACTGCACTCACTTCCTGTTGATTAACTTGTTTGGTCCGAAGGCGGGGAGACAGAAGCTGGTGCTGATTGGATGTGGGGCTGTCGCAACCCCACATGAGCCCTGGCACCATGAGCTCAGACACTGCTCAAAGGTGAGCATAAGGTATATTATTTTACTTGGGGGAAACATTTGAAATAAGATGGTGATGTCCTAGTAGGGGACAACCCCTTTTATCACTCACTTGTCCGGCTGCCCTTGACTGCTTACTGCCCACCGTCAGGTTCTCCACGTTTCTTTTTTCTCCAACTGAAAACTGCATCTCCGATGTGTTCTCTCTAGGCTGGGAATCTCAGTCGTGACCAGTCCTTGGAGGTCAAAACGCATCGTAAGATCACATCACAATGTGTGTTGCGTCGTGCATAGAGATATCCGAGGACTGGTTTCACCAGGATGACTCTTGAGGCCCTAGAGCATCAGGAGGATTCAACTCACAGAGAATAAATTGGCTGCAAATTAAATCTTTGGGTGACATCTACCCACTTTGCTGAATTTGAAATTTGTCAGATTCGCTCATCTCTACTGATAGAGCTGCAGATGATGATTGTTTTGTTGCCTTGACCGGAATTCCTCTGCTTTGTCATCTGTTCTATATTACTATTTGTGTTTATGATCCCGTGATTTCCTGTAATCAGTTTTTATATATGTTTCTGACTTATAAATCTGTTCACAAGAAAAATACTAATGCGTAAGGATAGTCAGACGTAAAAGCTATACTCCGCTATTGCAGAGTCCTCTATACCTTGACATTTCTAAATGTCTAAGAGTTTGATAAGAGGCGACATAAAAATGTATTTTTTCTCTTTTCACAATTTTAAAAAAGGAAACCTGCATTTCACATTAAAGTGCAAGTTCTCCCCAGGCATTTGCATATATGAATTTTAATTCTAGATATAAAATTATCCCAAAACAGACGACGCTGAGAGGTTTAGACACTCCATCTGATTTGTTACTGCTGTAAAGTTTATTGTCTTTATGACTTCTACGCTTAATATACCCGTAGATTCAGATTTCGCCTACACAATTAAAAGATCCTGCCTTTGTCTTAGCTAAAGCCACAATATTCAGATTTTTTATATATTTTTATATATTTATATTATATTATATTTTTATATATCTTTTCTGTATATTTTTTATTTATATAAAATGAACTCCTCAGCAGATTAGGTGATTACTTCAGTGTAAATTAGGATGAGATTGCATTAACACCCCAATGATGATGGCCACAAGCTAAATCACCACCGACTAATGCAACGTCACAAATATTTCTATCTAAAAAGGTATAAGTGATATTGTAAATGTAATAAAAAAAATCTCACCATGACCTCTTGAGCCCTGGTGCAGCTGCACAGGTTACACTAAAGAAATGTCCACCCCTGGCTATATTACAATGCCTCGCTCAGATATCACATGGCGGCCCACCATGGAGTGTGTATGACTTTGTAGTAAGAAGCAACACATGCTGTTGAACAGGCTCCATACAAAACACAACATTCTGCTATTTCACTAAGGCTTGAATGGTTTCTGCACTTTTAGACAATTGATCTCACTTTAAAGATAAAGATAATATGAGAAATAGACAATCTGCAAATCACTTTATTAAACTATTATGTTCTCTTATCCACACAAAATAATTTCAATGTGCTAGCCAATCAATATCGCCCTTCGAGTTAACAGGCCATTCACTGCCTGTGTGACACCCCTGGACTAGTCAGGGCGTCACAGGGTACTGAACGGTCTTTTTCTCTTAGTGTACGACTCAACCCCCATGGTTCTGGGTTCCCAAGCTATGGTACTGCTTCCATCTGCATCCAAATCCGGACCACACCAAACACCACACCCTGTCAGACACACCAGTGGGCTGCTGAGCTGTAATAGGGCCGCTCACCTAGGGGTCAGGCAGACTAGTGGGAGGGAAGTAGAACAGAACAGTGTTAGCCCTTGAGAAGTGAGGAGCTAGGGGAGTGTGTGGCTCCCTGGGAGTGAGAGGTTGAGTCGCAGACGGTGGTCTGGGACCGGGGAAGTCGGAGACCCGGTCACAGGGTATTGAGGCTGGGTGCCTAGACCTGGTCTTGGAGGACTGTCAGCACCTCGAGTGTAATAATCGGTCCGGGACCAAAAGCATTGCGGGGTACTGGACCCTAGGTCGGGGAGTGGCTTCAGGCAACCCGGCAATTAACCTGCAGAGGATAGTGACTTTATGGACTGTCTCCAAGAAGCTCAGAGATCAGGGGCACTAGTGCAACAAGGAGGATAGGGCTTTCTAACCCGTGCAGTTCACAGAAATCCCAAGCGTGAGCCCTTGAGAGCGAAGCTCCACTACCAACAAGTAGGGAGCGGGGCCTGGACAGCATTACGCCAATGGGCCACCAGAACACTTCTAATTTGTGCACGGAGGCAGGCTCCGGATTACCCGGCAGTACTATTGGGGACGGATACCCGGACGGGCTCCCCCAAGAGGGCAGCGGCACCCAGAGACTTGGTTTACCTTGTTGTCAGAGTCTGCTTTGCGGTCGCATCATCACCAACACTGCCTGAGTGAGTACATGGTCCTCCCCTGCTTCCAACCAGAATCACGCTCCCATACACCTCATCATCCCGAGTCCCGTGGCCTCCCCTACCCATGGAGGGAACGTCATCTGGCTGCCTCACTTCATCTCCCCCGAGTACTCCCATGGCAGCGGCGGTACTCCCCTTACCGCGAACCACGGGTGGCGTCACAAACTCTTATCCCCTGTAAATACCCCCCTTTACATTCGAGTGGTCGCGAGCCCCAGGGTCCGGAGACCCTCGAGCCACAGCAGCCGCCCCGGATCCGAGCAGTTCGACCGCTGCAGGGTCGGCACACCTGCTCTCAAATGTAATCTGCCTCTAGCAGCAGAGATGGTTTATGTAGTCTGGTTGGGTTTTATCTTTCCTAATTATCAAGGCATACTCAAAATGTGAGCTTTCAATTCAGGGCATGCTGACAATATAGAAGAATGGAAGTCCCAGCACCTATAGTGCTGACACACTGCTGAAAAAAGTGTGTGAAAAAAAAATAGTGACCACACACTTTCAGAGCATGAATGGTGAATTATAAAGCATGAGAATAAGGAAAGTTCCTGAAGATGTTTATCTGGATTGTGCAGTTTTACCTTGTGAGGGATAAGGGCAAAAAGAGCATGCTTTGCTATAGGTTGTATTCTGAAAGGGCAGATACGCTTTAAAGAGGTAATCCACTACTTTTATATTGATGGCTTATCCTTAGGGGTACTTTGCACACTACGACATTGCAGGTGCGATGTGGGTGGGGTCAAATCGAAAGTGACGCACATCTGGCGTCACTGTCGACATCGCAGTATGTGAATCCTTTTATATACGATTAACGAGCGCAAAGTGTCGTTATCGTATGATCGGTGTAGGGTCCGACATTTCCATAATTTCGCAGCAGCGACGGTATGATATTGTTCCTCGTTCCAGCAGGCAGCACACATCGCTGTGTATGAAGCCGCTGGAGCGAGGAACATCTCCTACCTGCGTCCCGGCTGCAATGCGGAAGGAAGAAGGTGGGCGGGATGTTTACGTCCTGTTCATCATCGCCCCTCCGCTCCTATTGTCCGCCTGCCGTGTGATGTTGCTGTGACGCCGCACTACCCGCCCCCTTAGGAAGGAGGCGGTTCGCCGGCCAGAGCAACGTCTTAGGGCAGGTAAGTGCATGTGAAGCTGCCGTAGCAATAATGTTTGCCACGGCAGCAATCACAAAATATCGCTGCTGCGACGGGGGCGGGGACTATCGCGCTCGGCATCGCAGCATCGGCTTGCGATGTCGTAGTGTGCAAAGTACCCCTTAGGATAGGTCATCAATGTCTGATAGCCAGGGTCCAACACCCTGCATCCCTGATCAGCTGTCCATGGTGCCAGAGGTGGCAGCATGCAGCTGGAAATGCTCAGTTCCGGAGCTGCCCTGTCTTCTGGGCATTGCACATCTGCCTCCTATTGAATTGAATGGGAGGCGAATTTTCAGTACCCAGCTGCGGTCACTATCAGTTGATAGCGCAGCTTCAGAATTGGGCATTTCCAGCTGCCTGCTGCCGCTGCTGGCACTGATAACAGCCGATCAGACATTGATGACCTATCCTAAGTATAGGCCAACAATGTAAAATTGGTGGCCAACCTCTTTAAGGATTATGTTTTTCTGAGTAAAGCAAATTGGATTAGTAATAAATGCTTTTTTTTTCATTGTTTCTCTACTAAAGTCCATTCATGCCATTGATTAGAGTCATATGATGCATGGCATAAGTGAAACTTCCATACTATGGAGATATGGGAGTCATGTTTTCTGTTTGGAATTTCTGTAAAGCCAAAAATAGAAATCAGATTATGGAACAATGTGGCATACTATTATATCCATAACGCTTGTTTATAGAAGTTTTTAACTATTTGTATTAATGTAAAATTTTCAGGGGAAAATTGATCTAAAAAAATGATCCAGTTGTCTAACAAATTCTTTATTTATAAGAGTTGTCCTCTTGTAGAAAACCTTGTTCGCTAGGGACAGGTTGTTATAAAAACAAACCGTGCATTACTCAACATCCCCAGGTTTAGCTCTGAGTGGTCACCGCTGCTGCTGGTGTCCATTATTGGCTGCAAACCTGACATCACCTCAACAGTGCGGCAGGCGATCAGTGAGCTCAGCTTCCATCTACAGCGGCAGAACCACTGAGCTCACTGTTGATGTCAAGGTTTCAGCCAATACTGGACACCGGGAGAAGTCGTGGAGACTCAGCGATGGACCTGGTGATGTCAGGATGGTACTTTTTTTAAAAAAAAAATATTCCTGGGGACCAAGATTTCTAAAGATAGATAACTCCTTTTATGTAAGGGCAACCTATGTGTCATGTTTGCCCACAACTACAGACTCAGAATGGCTGTCACAGACAGACTAGAGGTAAGCTACCCATTCGTCAGAATCCCGAGAACCCCAAAACCGTTTAACCCCTATATATGGATCTGGAATAACTACAGGGTCCAAGAGATCGCTGCCTATGGAAGGCTGCAGTCCAGACAAGAGTGGTTGCTAGGCAGGGTCAAAACCAGGAGGTACAAAAAGAGACAAAAACGGCAAGCAAGAGCGTAGTCAGGAAACCAGGCCAAGGTCAAACCAGAGATGGGAGTGAAATACAAAACCCAACAGGCAGGAGAGTAGTCAGAACAGGCAGAGGTCAAAACATGGGGATCAGAATTCAGGGTGTGATTCAGAGACCAGCAGAATACTATAAGACTATATCTGGCGATGACCAGCAGACAGGAGGAGCAATATGAAGGGCATGGTGCCTTCCCATTGGATGTGGCTAAAAGTTGGTAACTTCAGCTGTAAGGCACACCCCACCACAGTCAGTCAATAGTACTGCAGATCCCAGGGAAACCCAGCTTAGTGGATGGGTGGAGCCTGTGCCCACCAGAATCACTGGCACTGACTCCTCCCCTATCACCAGCGCTGCCCACGGTGGGAATATGGCGGCGCCTGGTGACCAAAGCAGAAGTCGCAGGAGTGGGATCTGGTGAGGACGTGACACTATGAAACTCTATACATGGGGTACGTCATTGTCCGGTAGGACCAAATCCTTCAGAAGTCAGGAAAATGGCGGTTGAAATAGGCAACACCAAGGGTTCCTGACTCAAGGAAAAGCCTGTCTAAATGTTTTGACTGCCAAAGCTAATTAAATAATGGGACTTAATATCTCTAGTGGCCAAGGCCTAGGTAAGTACTAGATTTAATGCGGCCCGCACAGTGGAGTTCGTGGCCTTCCTTGGACAACCGGCACCTTGCTAGACCTGGTCAGAAGGTGGCTAATTGCCATGCCTTGTTTTTTTTGAGTGCGGGTTGCAGCAAGGTCCTTTTCGCATTCAATGTTGATTCCTCACAGCCATCCACAGCGTGGTTTGATATAATCACCATGACAACCAGAATCTATGAGCATAGAAATAATGGAAGACGGGGGTAGACAAAAGATTAGCATGCAATGAGAAGTACAATAAGTTTCTTATTTAGCATTTAGATAACTGTCTTTCCTTCGGTGCAGGCTTCAAAGTTGAACCCAGTTTAGACCAAGAGGATTAATTCTTTCTCCCACATGCTTCATTGAATCTCTCATTACCAAACTTTGTCTGTATTGATGTAAGATTTGATTGAAGATTAGAACATTTAGCAGATTTTTGCTTTTTTTGAATGTATCAGGCCTTTTCAAGCACGGAGTGCAGCGCCCAGTGGTCAATACCCTCACTTTTATCCAATGTCTGCTTCATTTAAACTTAATCAACTCCATCAATGAACTGGAACAGGGAATCATTCTTTGCAGCAGAATGTTGATCTTTTTTTTTTTTTTCTTCTCTCTTTAGATAATTCTCTGCTTCTACTCCCAATCCGTCCGCATTAAACCTAAAACCGCGGAAAGCGTGATCAGGTTCCTCTTTTATTTGTAATAAATATGATAATCAAAATTCTGTTTGATTGTATTTAAAGCAGGATCGCCATCAATACCCCCTCGCATCTGGTGTCAGCTCACCGCAGTGCGTAGATAGAGTTCATTTTCTAAGTGTTTATTTGTGTGCATCCCCCCCCCTCGCTCCCACCCCCCCATTCCTGACATTAGATATTGTTCATGCTGCAAAGTGATGCATCTTTGGAGAAAGGCCTCATATGTCACATCCAGAGAGTGAAGCAGACCGATTGGCTTTATGAATTATCTGCCTTGTTGCCGTGAATTATTTGCACTGTTTCCCTACCAGTCAACAAGTTTCACAGGTATAGTGCAGATCAATCAAAGATGACAGAGCGCGTGTGAAGCTTTTACTGTGTAAGTCTGGACCGCTTGTCCTTGCTTTTTGGCTCCGGCATCTGTATATCATTTTTATACTGCTACCAGTAGAGCAATTTCAAAAGTATTTGCAAGGAAAATGTATGTCCCCATCTGTTCGTACGATCATAAATGTGCCACCTTCAGAGGCTCTCCATTGGTAATCATATCTTTAATGATCAGCAAACTTGTGATATATAACAGTTCTCCGAAATGGGGGTTTCTGTTCTTTATTGTGATTGGCTGGAATAAATGGCTTTTCCATATGTTAGGGAGATAAAACATAAGATTAGTAGTAGCCGTTTCTTTTATTAGTAAACAAAGGGAACAGTGCATTCAAATGGAGTCTTTACGTAAAACAACCTTTAATAAACCCTGTAACAATGCAATCGGCACAGAGATGCACAACATCTTTCATATCTGACAACCCTATTAGATGGGGTTTTTTCTCCCAATGCTGAGTAATTTGACAATCGTCTGAGCCTTAAGAACTGATAATTAGGAAGCTTTGTAGGGTTCTTCGTTTTATGGCCTTTTTATGTTTCTGTGTTCCGTACGCTTTGAATTTGTAGCCAAAAACCATCGAAAATGTTTCATCTCGTGCTTTGTACGGAGCGGATTAACAACTTAATATTTTTTTTTTGTAAACATCCATTTAGCAGATTAACACTTGGTGACTAGAAAGAGCAAGGAATGGCGGCGGTGGTGGTGATGGTGGGGGGGTTGTCTTTAGTTAAGGCAACTGAGTAGAATATGATTTAATGTGACAATTACAGGTGCCATAAGAAATCTTACCCACAGCCTTTGTTCCTGCTGATCTCGGTGGACTGTCACAGAGCCTGCTGGGTAATAATCACCTTGAGACGTTTCTGGAAGGTGTCACTTTTTTTTCTAGCATTGGTACAGTATATCTCAGTGCAACTGGAAAGTGAATTCGTTTCCCAGCTCACAGGGAGTTTCGGACAAGGATGTGAATAGTCTTGGAAATTGAGCTGTTACATCCTGGCTGTCCGCACTCCAGCTATAATAAGACACACATAAGAAGTTGATTCCACTAGGAAAACATTGATGTGGTATCCTGCTCTTGTATATTCCCTGCAGATTTTAAAGAGAGAGTATCATCAGAAAATTGTCTATTGCTTAAAGGGATTTTCCCAAGAAACAAAATTCAAATTAAACAATAGATCTTGGAGTAAAAATAAATTACATTATTGGGTGTGATTAAAAATAATGTTCCTGTGCTGCTGAGATAATGTTATATATTTGTGTGGCACCCCTGAGGCTTCAGGCGCCACAGTGTACTGCGCCTCAACCGAGGTGCAGTATTCTTCTCAGA
Organism: Anomaloglossus baeobatrachus; assembly: GCF_048569485.1. Classification (NCBI taxonomy): domain Eukaryota; kingdom Metazoa; phylum Chordata; class Amphibia; order Anura; family Aromobatidae; genus Anomaloglossus; species Anomaloglossus baeobatrachus. The sequence continues at coordinate 190,944,231 of NC_134360.1, read as the reverse complement.
TACGAGGCGGTCGTCACCGGTAACCACCACTAAAATACCCATTCAACACATAACATGGGAGCTCTTCCACTGAGATTGGGCTGGGGTAGGTGCTGGGGTAGCCATCATGAGGTATGGGACCTTTTGCCCACTAGTGCAGAAACCCGGTTGGTGGGGCACCTGTAGGGGAAGTTAGGAGCCATCTCACACTGAGTTGCAGTTTCACAGAGATAGACAGGAAGTTACAGTCTGAAGAGAGAGAAGGGAGAAGCAGAGCTCCAAAGGTCCTGGAGATGGGCGGATGGAGGAATTTGAACCAGGACCAGGAGTAAGTACTCAGGCAGTTAGAACCAAACAGCATCCGAGCAAGGTCGGACTCAGGGACTAGCAAGAAGAGACACGGATAGTTTGTGGCCCTTTGTCTTAAGCTGGAGGCTCGACCCAGGTTCTTAGGAAAGAAGGGGAATCCCAGGGTTTGCAGTGAGTGCGGAAGGCATCTGTGAGCCGTTCCACGGCCCAGGAGATGGGGTGGAGGGAAACCTCAAAGGAGACACACAGAGGGAAACACAGGCCTCGACCTCCAAAGTATCCAGGATCGGCTGAGGCCCATAACAGCATAGCCCGGCACTCCAACGGCAGTGTGTGTCCAGTGAGTAAAAAGAACTTTAACTGCACCCTCTGTGTCATCCCGTTACTGCCGGAGCTTGTGTGACGCCCTGGCAAAACCAGGTAGTCACAAATAGGCCCCCGCATAACACCATCCCTCACTTAGGTGACACACAGCTGACCTAAAACCCTAGTCACCCCCCTTAGGGAAAGATAGACACACCAGTGGGCTAGACCAGGCGGTTGGGACACGCCCACCTATGGGTCTACACAGCCCGAGGCAAGAAAAGTGATCAGTTTGTCAGTAACACATTAAGTGTGAAGTTCAAGTTGAGAGGTGTGGAGATGGGGCTAGATGTAGTTCCAGCAGGAGGAGAAGCTCAAATTGAACGGTGCCAGGGTTGGAGCCCTGGTACCTTGGCTAGGAGGCAGACGGTGGTCTCCTTCAGCAGGAGATGGGAAGATGGCTCGGCAGATCCGAGGTGGACCGGGACAGGGTTGTAGCCTGCCGGTACCGACACGGAGAACTGACCCTGAAACCGTAGCACAGAAGGGGTACTCGGACCCTGAAGCCAGGACCGAAACCAGCAGTCTAGCTAATTAACCAATTGAGGGCAGGATTATAGGTCCTGTCCCACCCAAAGTCCCTAAAAGAAGACAACAGCCCACCGATAGGGATAAGGCCACCGCCAGGGCCCATAGATCCCACGGGCCAGCGTCTGCAGGCACGGCTCCTTAGGCCACATCCAGCCGGGAGCGGACTCCTGAGTTCCAGACCAGGCAGTCCATCATACACAAAACAAGTGCAGAGGGAAAAGGACAGTGACCACCAGTCCGGGTGGGGGACCTGAATTCAACCGGCCACGGCGGTCGACCACCAGCACCTTGGTTTACCAAAAGACTCGTGTGATTCATTTACTGTGAGTAACCAACCAACCCCCGCACATCCGGGCGCACCGGCCCTTGCCATCGCTATACCCTGCACAAAGACACTGGGTCCCAGGGCAACCATCCCTACCCACGGAGGGGTTAACATCTAGCTGCCACTACATCTCTCCTGGATGCCCCACAACAGCAGCGGTGGTGTCCCACTTCACCACACACCGTGGGTGGCGTCACGAACTTAATACAGCCTAGCCCATACATCTACGTCCCCCTTTTTATTCGGCGTGTCCGCGAGACACCCAGGTCCGGAGACCCTCGAACCACCCACAGAAGGGCCGGATCCAAGCAGCGGCAGCTGCTGGGACGGGGGCGGCACACCCCGAAACTTGGCGTCACGAACAAGATTCAAACCCATTCACCTACCTGGTGGAAGTGCGCCTTGAATTGGACAGTCAGCAGTGATCCGTTGAGAAATTTTCAGAAGTCGCCATTTTTGGGCGCGAAATCTGCAGTCCAGCGTCTTCTTCCCCGAGAAAAGGACGCAAAGCTGAAGCCCCGCCCCCAGGGAACACGGCCGGAAGGTGAACCCTGAGGTCGTAAAACGAAACTAACAAGCCGCTTGAAAGAGGGCCTGCAAAAGACCAAGGGGGGGCGGGCGAAGAGTCTGCAGCATCTGACCCGTGCAGATAAAGGGCAGAGACACCAGGACTCTGCCACCCTTTTGTTCCTGGATCCCAACAGAGGAAGATGGCCGAACAGTCTGGCAAGCCCGTTATGGAGCGATTTGTGCCCGGAACAGCCGACTGGGTGGAAGCCCAGACAGCGCGGATGTGCCACCGGATACAAGCTCAGGCCAATAGGCTGTTAAGGCAATGGACGGCCGAGATGGCGGAGCTAGATGCAGCCGTTCGGGCCCGTGAAGTGGAGGCAACCTCGGAGGAGCGGGTAAGCGACCAAGGCCCCTATGTCCCACCGGGACCGGCCCACCAGGCTGAGGAGCCCGGTCTGCTCTCGTCCGTCACGCTGCCTCCTTCGCCGCCCACCCCTGTTGCTGACACCCCACTCGGTCCGCTGCCACGAGCAACGGCAGCTGTACCCATCCCATCTGCCTGAGAGGACCCGCCACCGGAATCCTCAGGCCGCGAGCATGCCACCGATCCAGCACCCGCACCAGCTCCAAGCCATTCCGCGTCTCGGCAGATGTCTCGTCCGGTCCCGGGCCAGGCCGCAACCCTGATGACATAGATCCCGGCCCCGGAGGAAGCAGCGCCCGCGATGACTACGGCCCCGGCAGTCCGCCTGGCCGCAGCGGAGGCAGTCCTCGAACGGCAGTCAGCAGCGCCAGAGATGCTGACCGCTCCCAAGCTCCCGGCCTCGGCTGAGGCACAGCGGGGATGCACCTGCAGGGCAGCAGAGCGGGCCATGACACAGCGGGGCCCTCCATTGCCAGTAGTGTCGGTCGTAGCCGGCACGGAGGGACTCCGACTGGGCCCAGCTCCTGAGCAGGTGGAAGCCGAGCATGAAGCAAGTGCTCCGTATTGGGAATGGCAGCGGCGCCAGCTGAACAAAGAAATTGCAGCCCAGGAGAAGAGGAAGGCGGAGGTCCTGTCCCGGACCTACAGAGAAAAAGACCATCTCCGGAACGCCACCTTCCGGGTGCCGGGCCCGACATATCAAGGCCAGGTACGGCATTTCAATGCCCAGAAAGGTTGGGGCTTTATTTACAAGCTGGGCCTGGAGGCCAAGATTTTCGTATCCCGGAGAGATGTGGCCTCTCATCTGCCCGTTGGCCACCCAGACCGAGACCTGGAGCCCAGAGACATGGTTTCGTACACCCGGCATTGCGGAGAGAGGAAGTGGTTTGCCCTTGATGTGAAAAAGTGGGTGAGAATGGGCGCCCAGCTGCACACTCACCCCTCTCCGCCATCTTCCCCTGATTAAAATGTTATGGTAGCGGTTCCCAGGCTACACAAGTTCTGAAGTCCCAGTTGGGATCGTCTGCTGTCTTACAGTTCCCATTACAGTTCATGGACTATGGCTTTGGACTGGAAAGCCAACCCAAAAACTTTTGGGTTTTGTAAATAGTCCCTGACCAACCTTCTCAACCTGCCGCAGTCTCTGGAGAGGCTGATTGGAGGAAGGGCCTGCGGTAGAGTCGGCCGAGGCCCAGTCACCACCAAAACCGATGACTACCCTCCGGGTCAGGGGTCCCCTGGACGTAGGGCCCTTGAAAAAGGACTGCCGGATAAGGAACGTTTTACCCGGTCCATACGGGCAACACCCGAACCTAACCTGGACTTGGGCAAGGGGTGCCAACCTGTGTTTTAGAGGTGGCATCAGGACTAGGTTTTTTTGGGTGGGTGAGGTGAGAAGGACCCGATCCGTCCCGTCCAGGTTTTACATGTGCAACGTTTAAGAAAAGTGCCTCCCGTAAGGGAAGAATAGTATGTACATATGTTAGTATACTTTTAACCTGTTTTACCTTTTTCGTTTCCTACAGTTCCTGTTTAATAAATGTTGGTGGTCGGACAGCCGGTCTGTATTAAACCAAGGGGGAATGTGACGCTCTGGCAAAACCATGTAGTCACAAATAGGCCCCCGTATAACACCATCCCTCACTTAGGTGACACACAGCCGACCTGAAACCCTAGTCATCCCCCCTTAGGGAAAGATAGACACACCAGTGGGCGAGACTAGCCGGTTGGGACATCCCCACCTAGGGGGTCTAGACAGCCCGGGGTGGGAAAACAGTCAGTTTGTCAATAACAGATTAAGTGTGAAGTTCAAGTTGAGAGGAGTGGAGCTGGGGCTAGGTGTAGTCCCAGCAGGAGGAGAAGTTCAAATTGAACGGTGCCAGGGTTGGAGCCCTGGTACCTTGGCTAGGTGGCAGATGGTGGTCTCCATCAGCAGGAGACGGGAAGATGGTTCGGCAGATCCGAGGTGGACCGGGACAGGGTTGTAGCCTTCCAGTACCAACATGGAGAACTGACTCGGAAACCGTGGCACAGAGGGGGTACTCGGACCCTGAAGCCAGGACCGAAACCAGCGGCCTAGCTAATTAACCGATTGAGGGCAGGATTATAGGTCCTGTCCCACTCCAAGTCCCTAAAAGAAGACAACAGCCCACCGATAGGGATAAGGCCACCGCCAGGGCCCATCGATCCCATGGGCCAGCGTCTGAGGGCACGGCTCCTTAGGCCACATCCTTCCGCCTTACAAACTATGTTACTATGTTACTATGTACGCCAGTAGGAAGCTCCGTCCAACAGAAAGGAACCCTGATATTCTCTGATAAAGACCATATAGGTCAAAACATTTGTTATCGCTAATCACCTTGCCTTCTACTGTCCACCATCTGTCTACTTTAATAAATTCACAATTTTGCATGAAAACTCCTGGGGAGTGCGGTGAACTTTTTATTGCATGGTGTAGATTATGTCAGACCTGCAGAGGTATAAATTTAATTTATTAAATTGGAAAAAGAGGGTGTTTTGACTCTTTAAGAAAGGATTTATTCTGTGTTTTGTGTTTATTTTTATTTACTTAGAGGGTTAGTAATAGGGAGTTCTCATAGACCTTTCCCTATCACTAACATTGGGCTTGATGACAGCTGTGATTTTTTGAGAAATCCCAACTGTCATTAACCTCTTTTATTACCCCGATTGCCACAACTTTAGGGAAATCGGGATGAACCGGATAAAGTGCCGCAATTGTTGCATCTAATGGGTGTGACGATTCTGGAGTGGTTGTGAGCTACTATTTTTAGGCTGGGAATCCCAATAACCATCGGCCTCCCCAGCCTGAGAATCCTAGTCCCCAGGTGTCCAGTTTATCTTGGCTGGGTATCAAAACTGATGGGGACCGCACACCATTTTCTAAAATTATTTAGATAAATCATTTTTAAAAAGCTGCTTGGGGTCTCTCTTATTTTGATACACAGACATGATAACGCACACAGCTGGGGGCTGCAGCCTGTAACTGTCTGCTTTATCTGCAATGGGTATCAAAAGGAGGTGAGCTCTTTGCATTTGCAGGGGTTTGACTCAATGGCCCTTGAGATCCCTTCCAACTCTACCATTCTATGATTCTATGAAAATACGGTGGACCTTACTCCGTTTTTTTTCAATTAATTGTTTATTTTTAAACTGCACAACCAATCACAGACACTGGCACTCTGGCAGTCTAACTGCAACCAGTCACAGACACTGGCACAGAGGGTCGGTGGGGGAAGCAGTGAATATGCATGAGAGCTAATGAGCAGTGTGACAGCCATGCGGGAGAGCCGGTAAATATAATGTCCTGCTCTAATCCTCATTTTCTTTTCTTTTTCAGCCTCCTAGCCCTTACTTTCACCATTTTACAGCACACAGGTTCAGTTCCCCATTGACTTATATGCACTTTGGTGTCTGGGCTTATGTTCAAGTCAAGTCCATTCCCGAACTGGACTCTTTTTTAAGTCCAACCGGACCCGCTAAAAGTGAAACATCTGTGAGTTTGCCCATCTCTTTTCCAAAATTTATTGGTCCGTATGAGATTCTGGAGGTAGTCAATCTGGTTGCTCTTAAATTGAAACTTCCTCAATCTTTTCGGATCCTTAGGGGCACTTTGCACACTGCGACATCGCAGGTGCGATGTCGGTGGGGTCAAATTGAAAATGACGCACTTCCGGCATCGCATGCGACATCGCAGTGTGTAAAGGCTGGATGATACGATTAACGAGCGCAAAAGCGTCGTAATCGTATCATCGGTATAGCGTCGGCGTAATTCATAATTACGCCGACGCAATGGTCCGATGTTGTTCCTCGCTCCTGCGGCAGCACACATCGCTGTGTGTGAAGTCGCAGGAGCGAGGAACGTCTCCTACCGGCCTCACTGTGGCTTCCGTAGGATATGCGGAAGGAAGGAGGTGGGCAGGATGTTTACATCCTGCTCATCTCCGCCCCTCCGCTCCGATTGGCCGCCTGCCGTGTGACGTCACAATGACGCCGCACGACCCGCCCCCTTAACAAGGAGGCGGGTCGCCGGCCACAGGGACGTCGCACGGCAGGTGAGTGTGTGTGTGAAGCTGGCGTAGCGATAATTTTCGCTACGCCAGCTATCACCACATATCGCTGCTGCGACGGGGGCGGGGACTATCACACTCGGCATCGCAGCATCGGCCTGCGATGTCGTAGTGTGCAAACCCCGCCTTAAAGTTTTCCACAGATCCCTGTGAAAGGAATTTGTTCCTCCAGTATTGTCGTACATCTTCTTCTCTTCCTCTTCTTTTCGTTGATGGAGATTTAGAATATGAGGTTTGGAGGATCGTGGATTCTCGGAAGGTCTGGAATTCTCTCCAGCATCTGGGTCACTGGAGGGATATGGACCTGTCGAGAGATCTTGGGTTCTGGCTCAATTTATTAAGTCTGTTTGTTTCATCAGGGCCTTCGATAGGAGGTTTCCTGGGAAACCTGTGGGTCCAGTGGCCCCTTCTTAGAAAAGGGAGTACTGTCATGATTCCTGTGCTTTCTGTGTTCAGGGCATGCTTGGTTGTCAGTTGCGTGACAGCTCAGTCATTCAACCTGGAGCTGGAGCAAGCTGAGTTGTCAGTGTTTTGAGTGACAGCTCAGTTGTCCACTCTCATTCTGCGAGGTGCCAGGTTTTTGCAGTGTTTCCTGTAATTGCCAAGCTTTTTAGCTGAGCAGTTTTTCCCAGAGCACAGCCAGTCTTAGTCTTCTGCTCAGTTGTGCTAGTTGGCCTCTGGAAATTGACCTTTGTTGCCTAACCTTTAACTGTTTTTGACGATCCTTTTGCCTTGTCCCTCTCTTCCAATCCGCTAATCTTCAGATATTCTGACTCTGAACTGTGACCTGACTATGACACTGCCTAGCCCCTAATCTAGACGTGCTTCCCTGGTACTTGACTCCAGAACATTTGACAATCCTGACTTATGACTTGGCTGTGTAATGACTAGCGTCACAATTACCTCCTGCAGAGTGTGGTTCCAAGCCCCGATGCACCTTTTGGCTTACTTGCCTTCTTCTGGGTGTGGCATCACATCTACTTTTGTATAAAATTCCTTTTATTTATTTACATAATGGGGAAAAAGTGAAACGAAAAGTGTATCTGCACCGTCGCATTTACAATCACAAAATTTTGCACAGACACCTCATGTGACCCAGGGAACGTCGTAGACTATGTTTTGACAGGAAAATGTAACCCCGCGCTTTACAGTAACTCTCCAAAAAACATGCCTTCATTAAAGTAAATGGAGCCTAGAACTACAGGGTATTAGTAGGAGCTGTGAGTGGTTGCTATAGGAACAAAAGACATTCATAGTATAAGAAGCTTATATGTGAGGTAATAAGATGTTGGTGGGGAGACGGATAGAGAGAGACAGAGAGAGACAGACAGAGAGACAGACAGAGACAGACAGGGAAAGAGACAGAGAGATAGAGATAGACAGGGAAAGAGACAGACAGAGACAAACGGTGAAAGAGACAGAGACAGACGGTGAAAAAGACAGACAGAGACAGACGGGGAAAGAGACAGACCTGGAAAGAGACAGACCTGGAAAGAGACAGATGGGGAAAGAGACAGACAGGCAGACAGGGAAGGAGGAGACAGACCTGGGAAAGAGACAGAAGGGGAAAGAAACACAGATAGATAGAGACAGACAAAGAAAGAGACAGACAGGCAGACTAGGAAAGAGGCAGACCTGGAAAGAGACAGACAGGGAAAGAGACAGACGGGGAAAGAGACAGACGGGGAAAGAGATAGATCTGGAAAGAGGCAGACGGAGCACATTACTTGGCCAATTTAGTTAAATCTGTGTGGAATATCTGTGGTGTTGAAATATATATTGTGAAATGGTTCTATTAGCTTAGTTTTTGCCTTTTAATAATTACATTTCTATCTATTTTTTTGTGGTTTTTGTGTGCAGAATACATTTTTGTTAATACATTCTATTTTGTTAACAGCAGTTATTAACCCGGGCGAAGCCAGGTAGTACAGCTAGTCTAATATATAAAGCTGAATGTGTGTATGTATGTATGTCCAGGATTGGCATCTGCACCGTCGCAGCTACAGCCACAAAATTTTGCACACTAACACGTCTGGACCCCGAGAGCGTCATATGCTATGTTGTGAGGTGAAATTTTAACCCCGCGCGTTCCAATTTCCCAATCAATTTTGCCCCTATCTACATAATGGGGAAAAGTGAAACAAAAAGTGTATCCGCACCGTCGCATTTACAATCACGAAATTTTGCACGGACACCTCATGTGACCCAGGGAACGTCGTAGACTATGTTTTGACAGGAAAATGTAACCCCGCGCTTTACAGTTACTCTCTAAAAAACATGCCTCCATTAAAGTAAATGGAGCCTGGAACTACAAGTTATTAGTAGGAGCTGTGATTGATTGCTATAAAAACAAAAGACATTCATAGTATAAGAAGCTTATATGTGAGGTAATAAGATGTCGGTGGGGAGACGGATAGAGAGAGACAGAGAGACAGACAGAGAGACAGACAGAGACAGACAGAGAGACAGACAGAGATAGGAAGGGAAAGAGACAGAGAGATAGAGACAGACAGGGAAAGAGACAAACAAAAACAGACCTGGAAAGAAACAGACCTGGAAAGAGACAGACCTGGAAAGAGACAGACCTGGAAAGAGACAGACCTGGAAAGAGACAGACAGATATGCAAACAGGGACAGAAACAGGCAGATAGGGAAAGAGGAGACAGCCAGAGAGACAGACAAAGATAGATGTGGAAAGACACAGACCTTGATATAGACAGACGGGGAAAGAGACAGACCTGGGAAAGAGACAGACCTGGAAAGAGACAGATGGGGGAAAGAAACAGAGAGATAGAGACATACAAAGAAAGAGACAGACAGAGACAGGCAGACGGGGAAAGAGGCAGACGGGGAAAGAGGCAGACGGGGCACATTACTTGGCCAATTTAGTTAAATCTGTGTGGAATATCTGTGGTGATGAAATATATGTTGTGAAATGCTTCTATTAGCTTAGTTTTTGCCTTTAAATAATTACATTACATTTCTATCTATTTGTTTTGTGGTTTTTGTATGCACAATACATTTTTGTTAATACACTCTATTTTGTTAACAGCAGTTATTAACCCGGGCAAAGCCTGGTAGTACAGCTAATTATCAATATAAATTAACCCCTAAGTTATGGGTCAAATAATAAAAATGATTGTAAATTCACTATGAACAAGGAGGACAATTCATGTGATTACATTTAAGGGTACTCTCTGTGGTGTTACTGCTTTGGGTTATTATACTCCTTTGAGTTACTGCACCCTATTTAGAACAAGGGAGGGAATTGCTTAGGGTATAGTCATCGTGGAACGGGGGCGTCACTGTAAATTTGGACGCCGACCCCGTGCAATAGGAAGGGAAAGGTTAGGGCTGTTGGCCCCTCCCCCCTTTCCTCTCCTATTATTGTTTTTAGTGTTGTTTGTATGTATGTATGCAATTTTTATAATCAGTAAAAGGAATTGTATACCAAAATAATAAAGACTGAGGTTTCATGCAAATATCTACTTTGGGTATCTTAGATTGGTATACAATTTGTGGCATCACATCTGCAAGGAGCACCAGTTATACTCAAACGCAGCAAATACTGACAGACATAACAAAAAACCCATACTATAGTGATAGACCGTGTCTCAGGGGAAATCTTCAAAGAAGCTTTTTATTCCATCCAAACAGCAACGTTTCACCCTACAATAGGGCTTTGTCAAGCATGTCTGTAAAGCTCCCACACGCAGGTTTAAATACACCATGTTCATAACAAATCACCAATTAGGAGATTCCCCACCCCTTCAGTATTTAACCAATCATAAAATTCTAACACAAAAAAACACATAAGCAATCCATATTACATCATCACAACAAAGGTTGCAGCAATTAAACTACAGTACATGAAAGTTGACGGGATATAAGTTCCCCATATAGTTAAATACAACCTTGATATAAATACCGAGCATAAAAAAAAGTTCCATGAGGAAAGTATGTGCCCCAGAATATAAAAAAAGGATACATTTTAGTACAAGGTACATTTGGGTAAAATATTGAGCAACTTATGCTGCAAAATAGTTGGTTTACATTTTCTGTTCTTGTTCATTTATAGCAATACTGAAAACTATATTTTAATTCCATGTGTATGCAGGGGATATAGACCTGAAAAAAGCTCCAACTGCTGTGAATATATATTAAGAAAATAATTAACACATTAGTTTGGACTTTAACACTGACAAGTGCATGAGCCGCTAATATAACAGGAATAATTCACCAAAATATTCTTCACATTTTTTAAAAACACAGAATGGAGGCAGTTGATATACTACTTACTTGGAAGGGGCAACAAGCCCTAATTAATTACTGAAAGGGGTAGACACACTTTCTGAAATTGTAGTGCTCCTCCGTTTTTATTGTCAGATGGTTTTCTGGGATCAACATCCTGGAGGCATGTCAAGTAAACGCTGCAGCCAATCAACAGCCACTGATCACCTGTAGCATACACATTTCATCCGTGTGGAAGAAACAGCATTACTACTTCTGCTGAGACGAATGTGAACACTGCAGCTGATCAACCGCTGCTGATTGGCTGCAGTGCTCACTTGTTTGTTCACAGAGACCAGTGTGCAATATAGCGATGTGTATGGGGGATCTCCACCCTCCAACATTTGTGTATCTTTTTTTTAACCTACCCAGTCCCATTAACAAGAGGTATTTCAGTAAGTTACAGCTTCTTTAACATCTATCTTAATAAAAAGGGGTTTTTCAGGGAAAGCAAGTTATCACCTTTCACTAAATTAGGTGATAATTTACAAATCGATGGAAATTTTAATTTTGATATGATACTTTTATTCCCATTACAAAATTGAGCAGCAGGTTGACTGCTCAATGCCGCTGTATTCATTACCTATGGGTCTGTAAAAAAAAAAAAAAAGCTAAGGGCAGCGCTTTTCAGCTCCATTAGATATGAATGGATAGGCAGTTGCACATTCCCACTGCTGCTCTATTCCAACAGGGATAAAAGCTCCCTTTTCTGTCGATCATGCAATTCCAGGTAGTTGAATAGCCATCTTATTCTTCACAACAAGTTAAAAATGCTCTTGGTGCACAGGAATATGCTTGTGATTTACTTATTTTCAGTTAACAAGTTTATTCTCATTAGCATTCTGTCAGCACTCTATGTACTGGTGTGCCCTCCCAGTTACTTCCCATTAGGCCTCTTTCACACGTCCTTGTCTCCGGTACGTGTTTGGTGCTTTTCCTCATGTACCGGAGACACGGGCACACGTAGATCCATTAAAATAAATGGGTCTGCGCTCACGTGCGTGTTCTGCCATGGACCGTGTGTACGTGTAGAGTATACGTGTGTCCGTGTGCTCCACACGTCAACATGTCCGTTTTTCTCCAGCATCACAGGTGTCACACGGAATGCAAACAGACCACACGGAGGTGTTCCGTGTGACACGCGACGGAGAAAACCCACGTGTTTGAGGAAATAAAGAAAAACTTTACTCACCTTCTCCAGCCCTGCTGTCTCTGCCACTGCTGTCACATGCTTCCGACCGCCACTCATTATGCTCATTGAATATTCACTTCACTGCGGCCGGAAGCAGCAGTAGCAGCGGGGAGTCTGCAGGACCGAAGATCAGCACCACGGACAGCAACGCCAGGGACAGGTGAGTAGAAAGTTCCCGTTCTCCCTGTGTTATCACGGATAACACATGGATAACACACGTAGGCCATAAACACGTCTCCCGGAGGACAATACACACCTCTGACACGTCCGTGAAAAACGTGCGTGATTTTTCACGAATGTGTGAAAGAGGCCTTATGCAGTTTTATTCATAGTAGTGCAGAAGCAGAGAGAAAAAGCATCACCTATTCTTCGTGTAATCCATCTCGGGGTCTCTAGTGCTGGAGATAGATTACGCTTAGCTACAGGCAGCAGACAGCAAGTTATATAGAAGGGAGCCAACCAGAGGCAAGAAGAGATTTTTTTTTAAAACCATAGTTTTTAAGTAAAGTGAAATGCACAATGAAAAATTACAATTTAATGTTGGTTGTCTGTTGATTTAGCCTGTAACACCAGGATAATCATTTGCCATTAGTTTATATAATGTACAGTACTGTGCAAAAGATTTAGGTGGGTTTGGACAAGTACTGGACTGCAAAGTAAGAATACTTTAAAAAATACAAATGTTAATAGTTTTATCAATTAACATAATGCAGAATGAATGAACAAAAGAGAAATCTATATCAAATCAGTATTTGGTGTGACCAACGTTTGCCTTCGAAACAGCATCTACTGTATTCCTCTAGGCACACTTGTTACCAATTTTTGAAAGAACTTAGCAGGGAGGTTATTCCAAACATCTTGGAGAATTAACCCCAAATCTTCTGTGTGAGGCTTGTGCAAATCATCTGTTTCTTTATAAGTTGGGGGATTGTTGTTATTGCATTCCTTTCCCTGAAGACACCAAATATGTTGTTCTATTGTTGTGTGAATTGTGTCCTGCGTTTTTGTAAATAATGTGGCAATTGAGTTGGTCTCCTTCCTCCCTGAAGAGTCAATTTGCATATTTCACAGAGGAGCATTGCAGCTATAAGTCTCCTCACTGGCAGCTAGATGTTTGGCAGTCTCAGCAAGGAGAAAAGTTTTCCCCTGAGACCCCATTATAGCCTCTCATACAGCCAGGTCAGATCTCATACTTTGCACTGACGAGGGGCAATCATCCCGAAACACTGTGTCCGAAAATTGAGGTTCTGAATTGGCATAAATCCTAAGTCATATGACAAGTCTCGTTGGAGAGTCACTCACTTTTGACTTTTAGGATTGCTACCTCCAATAGGTGGCACTATAGTTTGTCTCCTACCTCCCTGAAGAGACAATTTGCATATTTCCCAGAGGAGCATTGCGGCTATAAGACTGCTCACTGGCAGCCAGATTGGTTTGTGTAAGTTTTCTCCTTAGACCCCATGTAAATGTGTTATGTAAAGTGTGATATATCCTTATGATGGTAATGTGATGTATTGTAATTTGTTGCTGTATAATTTATAGCACTTTTATATGTAGTTGTCAGACTGTATGGGAAGAAGTAGATAAGTGTTGGGACTAGCCCACAATGGGAGGGGTTAGCTTATAGGGAAAGAGTTGGTTCCTTATAGAGAGTTAGTGAAGACCCAGTGTGTGATAGAAATGGACATATAGTCTGTAGTTCGTCAAGCCCGCATGCAGTGGGTGAGCTGTGGCAGAAAAAAGAGAAAAGAAACTGATTGGAGATATAGTATGATATTGAAATGTTGACTGAGACACAGAATGGCAGACAATGCTGAGGCTAGAGACCAATTTTCTAATGAAGTGGCTCCATGTAGAAGGGTCCAAAGGATGAGACTTTAGCTACAAGGCATCAAGCCTAAAAGCTAACTGGTCAGGATGGCCTGGTGCATGAGCAAAGTTGACTTTTCCTGGCAGGGTCACCCCAAGCATCCGAGAGTGTAAGGCTATACTCTGGCACTACTGGCTACCCCTTACCCACTCCTCGACAAGGAGAAGAGACGTGGATTCTGCAGCATCTGTGAGCACAAGGCTCTAGTCTGGCCATAGTGACAGAACCCCTGACCCCGTCCTCCATGAGGAGAAGAGATTGGGAGCCAAAGAAAGAGAAAGTGACTGTCATGAATTGGACTGTAGAATTAGGCTTGGTTGTGCTGTGACTAACAGGACCAGTAAGAATGGAAACAATCCAACGGGCACTGAAAATGGATTTGAATATGCTCTGTACAACTGAAACATGTTGGAAGATATGTGCCCACTATCTCATCTGTACAGTTGATAAACATGAACTGTTAAGTAAAGAGTTGCTGCTTAAACTGGACTGGTGGTTTCCTTACCGAAGCGAGTCATCATTTGGTCCTGGCCAGCCGATGGCAACATACGGCCTACACGGGCGTACAGCCCACACGACACAAGTCCACACACCCAGCTGGGATCATGACTTTAATGCAGTGTGCTAGGGCGTCTGGAGTTAATCCTCACCCATGACTATCGCCTCGTGACACTGTTTATCTTCATATAATCCCAGTCTTACTTAATAACATTGAGATCATGGCTTTGTGGGGCCTTATCATCACTTCTAGGACACCTTATTCATCTTTATTCTGAAGATAGTTGTTATTGACATTGGTTGTATGTTTGAGGTTGTTGTCCTGCTGTAGAGTAAATCTATATACTGTATTTTCTGTATGATAAGACGCACTTTTCCTCCCAAAAATTTGGGAGTCAAATGAGGGGTGTGTCTTATAATCCGAATGCACCTTCCTGTGAGGTGGTGGAGAGGGTTAGCAGGAGGTAGAGGCAATGCTGGGTGCTCTGGGGCACTGTGCTGGGGCGTGCGGTGCATTGTGCAGGAGCCTGCTGGGCACTGTGCTAGGGCCTACGAGCCGCTGTGCTGGGGGCCAGTGGGGCGCTGTACTCGGGCTTGGGGGGGTACTGTGCTGGGGCCTGCAAGTTACTGTGCTGAGGCTTGCGGGGTGCTGTGCTGGGGCCTGTGGGGAACTGTGCTGGGGTCTGTGGGGCACTGTGCTGGGGCTTGGGGGGTACTATGTTTTGGCCTGCGAGGTGCTGTGCTGGGGCCTACGGGACCCTGTGCTGGGGCCTGTGGGGCACTGTGCTGGGGCCTGCGGGCGCTGTGCTGGGGCCTGTAGGGTGCTGTGCTGGGGCCTGCGGGGCGCTGTGCTGGGGCTTGGGGGGGTACTGTGCTGGGGCCTGCGAATCGCTGTGCTGGGGCCTGCGGGGGCTTTCCTGGGGTCTGCAATGCGCTGTGCTGTGGCCTGCGGGGTGCTGCGCTGCAGGTTTTTTTTTCTAAATTTGGGGTGCGTCTTATAATCTGGTGCGTCTTATAAACCAAAAAATACGGTATATGTAAAACTTTGTGTTATTCAGAGACAAGTACAATGGCTGCATTTTCCATTATGAAGTGTATGACTTGGCAAAATGATAAAGTGCCATGTAAACACTTATTGAGACAGTTTCCACCACTGCGATATATATTTTCTTTGCATGTCCATAAATAACATTACAAACGTGATAACAATACTAACCATCATCTTATGTTAATTATTCTTTTCTTGGTTTCAGAAGGAATACAAAATAAAGAAAAAATGTCATGTATGCAAGTGTGCGTGTAAGTATGTGACAAGAAACAAAATCAGCATTTTCAGCAACCTAAGAGCAATACCGCTTGACAGCTTTCTCAGACTTGCAGACCTATGTGTTACAGTTGCTAAATAAAGTCTTTAAAAAGCATAGCCAGCTTAATACTGTCATATTGGATAAGGAGGTGCGTGTCTTTGGAGACCATGAACAGAGTGGGAATTGGCCCCAGAAGAAATCTTTAGTCTTTCAGGGCCCTATCACTTGTCACTGCAAATGCATTGCTTTTTATAATACCATTGAGCCTAAGTGTATAATGGAAAAGCATAATGCATGTAGAAAAGATAACTCAGGAAATAAAGATGTAGTAATAAATGATATTATAGTGTCAAGCCTTGTCTTTATACACAGTACATTAGTGTTAGTGTGAACCTGAAGACTGAACCGAATACCTCTAAAATAATTACATGGCTGCATTTGCCTTTAAAAGCTGATTACAGACAACCCCCTTGTGTGGGGTAAGGTTACACTATAGAGTAATACTCAACTTTTACACATTTCTTTTGCTGAAATACCAATTGGCTTTGACTAGTTGGAAAGACATGGTGACTGGTCTTGCCCGTCTGTTGATAGTACTCCCACTGAGACGTGTCCGCGATTCCTGATCCGACGTCCCAATCTCCTACCAGCTCTTGACATCCTGGCTGAATACAAATGCCACAAATTCAGGCCACATCACTTTGTACACAGCAGCTCTTCGCCATTGCTTTGCATTCCCTCGGGAAGTGCGGTTTGTATGAGCTCTCTGGAGTGCATACAGGTACCGGCAGAGAAGCGTGCGTCTGACAGTCTACCGGGGCATGCACAGCCTGATCTCAAGCCACTGGAATGTAGACTAAGATTCTTTGCGTATTTTTAAAGCTTGTGGGATGCAGTACTGGAAGTCGAGTGTTGTACTGCCCCGGGGCTCGGCCGGCTGCCGAGCCGCTCGGATCCGTACTCGTCGGTGGGTGGCTCGAGCTCCTCCCGGACCCGGGGGTCACGTTGCTCTGAAGGGAAGCTGGCGCTACGTGTAGGGACTTCGGTGGGGAAGGTTCACGGCCGAGGCCGTGGCGTTAAGGGATGTAAGTTCGTGACGCCACCCACGGGTTGTGGTGAATGTGGACACCACCGCTGCCATTGACTAGGCTCCCGGGGACGGTGTTATGCAGCCAGGTGTTAACCCCTCCGGCAGGGGGTGATGGTCCCGGGGCCCGGTGGTTGTGAGGTGCGGGCAGGATGGTGCGGTGTGGCGCGTGGCCCGAGGGCACTGTTGTACCCACTATGACAGATACACCGGAGTCTCTGGTAAACCAAAAAGGATGTTGGTCGGTGCCCCCAGCCGGCTGCGCTTTTCCCCTTACTCAGGTTGGTGGTTCCCGCCTTTCTCCTACACCTCTGTGGTAGAACTTAACTGACTATGCTTCAGCAACGGTAGTCCGCTCCCCAGCGTTATATGTGTCGGGGAACCCGTTTGCCCGCAGACGCTGGCCCGTGGGATCTCTGTGCCTGTGCGGTGGCTTTCTATCCCCCTCGGTGGGCTGTTGCGTCTTTCGGGTCTTGGGACGGGAAAAGACCTAATGTCCAGACCTCAATCAGTGAATTCGACATGGTCCAGTGGCTTCTGGACCTCGTTCTGGGTCTGAGTACCCTTCCTGGTGCTCCGGTTTCCAGTTGGTTCCCCGGTTCGGTACCGGCGGGCCACTACCCTGTCCCGGTCCCTTATGGTTACACCAGCCATCTTCCCGGCTCCTGCAGGCGGCAACCACCGTCTGCCTCCTGGTCACAGGGTATCTGGGCTCCTACCCAAATCCTTGACAGACGTTGACACACTGCTACTACTCTCCTTCACCTCTAAAACTGATCTGTTTGTGTTTTTCCCGCCTCAGGCTATCTGAACTCCTCGGAGGGCGTGGCCAACCGCCTGACTCCGCCCCCTGGTGTGAACGTCAAGACCTGAGAGGGGTGACTCAGGGTTTTTAGGTTGCCTGGTTACACCTTTTTAGGGGCTGGTGTTTGTGCAGGGGGTCTACCTGTGACTACCTGGCTTGTCCAGGGCGTCATAGTATGATCTCAGACACGCCTCAGCAGTGGCGGAAACAGACAGAAGAGACCTCTGTGCAAGAATAGTACACAAGCCTTTTGCAGTCTAATTGCTCGTCATAATGCACAATTTCACCTATTTAAGAGGTAGTAGTGGCCCCCTGCGACTGCAGAGGTTGCACCATTGATATGTCCGCCTATGCGCCTTAGTGACTTTGACTTTTTGTATACTTTATTAAATTTTAAGGGGTTTACAATAACAGGGGAGGGGGTAATTGAAGTATTTAAAATGCATTCTTAAAAATATTGTTGAAATTACAAAGAAGGGGAAGAGGAAGGGAAGAAGAAAGGGTAGGCTAAAAGTGGATGGGAAGGGGTATTGGAGGGGAAGTGGGAATGGAAGGAGTTAGGGAATATAAAGGGGGAGGAGAAAGGGAAGGAGGAAGACGTTGAGTTAATTCGTTAAGTTTCAAAGTCAAGCAAGATTATAAACTCATATTCATTTAGCACAGTATCTAAACACATTCGGAAATAACATATTACATTTATATTATTTAGATAATGTCAAGGAACTAATTCAAAACAAGGTTTGGCATGTATTTCTGGGACCAAAGAGACCATCTTATTTTATATCTTTGATAGTTTTTTTTTTTAACGCAATATTATACTCATATAAATTATGAGCTGAAACCCTGTCCGTAACTTCTGAAATAGATGGGATTCTTTCTTCTCTCCAGTTGGCTGCTAATAAATTCTTAATAACTAAGAAAATGTGACAGACAATGTATCTATACTTTTTCTCATATTCTTCTAACCCTATGGAAAGAATAACCAATTCTGGAGTAAGATTTATATCTTTTGTAGTCAATTGCTTAAGAGGTCTCTGACTTTCTTCCATAAGGGTTTAAGTAAAGGACATCCCCAAAAAATGTGGATAAAGGATCCATTTTTCCCGCAACCTCTCCAACAT
This sequence comes from Anomaloglossus baeobatrachus, assembly GCF_048569485.1. Lineage (NCBI taxonomy): Eukaryota > Metazoa > Chordata > Amphibia > Anura > Aromobatidae > Anomaloglossus > Anomaloglossus baeobatrachus. The sequence continues at coordinate 190,925,529 of NC_134360.1, read as the reverse complement.
AGCGGTGAGTTTTCAGCAGAAAACTTGCACAACTTTAGAGGGGTATAGTACCATCTGGAATACACTTTATAATATGTCTCCTGAAGAGAAGCACAGGTTGCAGTTGCATAAGTTGTTTCCAGAGCTTGTTTCCATGTACTTATAGGGAATTCCTTGTGCAAATCTTTCTCCCAATTATTTAGGTTTAGCTTTTTCTCAAATTCATAATCTTCATTTAGCAAGGAATATATATTACTGGTTTTCCAAATAATTTGGTTTAATGAATTATTCAATAAATTTATTAGGGGTTTAGGAAGCTTAAATCTAGGTTTTTTGTTTGTAAGAAAATTTTCTATACGGTACCAAATTTTTTTCTCTTTATTTGGGATGTTGAATTTACTTTGTATGTTTTTGAAGGGCAAGATTTTGTTATTTTCTATTAGGTCGAGAAAATTGTTTATGTTGTATTGTTTCCATTTTATTATGTTCATTTTGGGAGTCAGAATTTGTATTGTTTCAATTGGGCAACATTTAATATCCTCCAAAGGTACATTATCTTTCATCAATGTTTTTAATAGGGATTTCCATGCCCATAGTTCTGCTTTACTTGTTTGAAATTTAGTTAATGTTTTTTGTGTGTTTAAAAGTTGGGCCAAAATGATATCTGATTTGGGAATGTTTCGATTATAATGTTTTTCCATATGTACCCAACTATTTTTAAATTCGGTAATTAGACTATTTTGGGTCTGTTTAATGAGACTAGTTAAATAATAAGCGTAAATATTCGGTAAACCTAGGCCTCCATTCCTCTTATGTTTACATAAAATGTTTTGGGAAATTCTAGGTTTCTTATTTTGCCAGATGAATAGTGATAACTGAGATTGTAGTTTCTGGATCCAGTGCTTAGGAGTTGTTGTTGTTAAACATCGGAATAGGTATAGAATTTTCGGCAAACTAATAGATTTATATGATATGACCTTTCCCATCCATGAAACTTCAGTCATCTTTAAATTTTTCAATTCATTTTGGATGTTGTTTAATAATGGGGTAATGTTCATAGATACAATTTTTTTGGTTGGGTTTGTAATGTATATCCCTAAATATTTCAATTTTTCAGTTTCCCACTTGAAGGCAAATTCCTTCTGAATACAATCTTTTAAATCAGGGTCTATGTTATAACCCAAAATTTGGGACTTAGAATAATTGATTTTATAATATGATACGGCTGAGAAATCATCCAGAATATTAATTGTATTTCTAAGTGACTCTAGTGGGTCGGTTATACTAAGAATTACATCGTCAGCATATAGTGTGATTTTATACTGTTTGTGATTTGTGGAAATACCTTTTATATTTTCTCTTACTCTAATTTTTTCAGCTAGAGGTTCCATCATTAAGGCAAATAATAAAGGAGAGAGTGGGCAGCCCTGTCTGGTTCCATTGCTTATAGAAAAATTACTAGAGAGGAAGTTATTGACGTAGATTTTTGCAGTGGGTTGGAAATAAATTTCTAATATTAATTTTAATATCTGACCATTAAATCCAAATTTTTTCAAGGTTGACTTTGACTTTTTGAAAAGGCTTGCACTTCATGTCATTGGTCCATGTGGGGTCTCATTAGATTCTCCCACACCCTCATACCTTCCTTACTCATTAACATTAGTAGCAGTCCTTCATCATAGTAACGTGCAGCACTAACTTCGCCAACTATGATGCAATCACTAGCGGCCAACACTCAATTTAAAAAGTAAATAGACTGTTACATCACTTCCTCCATGCCACTCACAGCTGCCTTCTCACATGAGCATATCACTATGTATTCATTGCTGCCAGTAGTCTTGGCGTTCATCCTGTTACAATCATACAATCCTTCTTCCCACAATTTGGGTGAATTATTGCTTTAAAGGCCGTGCTACAATGCTACTAAATCATTACAATTGTAGATGGATTGTATTGTCTCTCATGTTTCTATTAATCATAATCATCGTAAACTAATGAATTTTACCTACCAAAAATTTGACATCCTATTGTAATTTTCCATCAAGCTAAAATTGAGATTTATATAGACGTGTTAAAGAAATATTATATATATATATATATATATATAGTACAGACCAAAAGTTTGGACACACCTTCTCATTCAAAGAGTTTTCTTTATTTTCATGAATCTAAAAATTGTAGATTCACATTGAAGGCATCAAAACTATGAATTAAAACATGTGGAATTAAATACTTAAAAAAGTGTGAAACAACTGAAAATATGTCTTATATTCTAGGTTCTTCAAAGTAGCCACCTTTTGCTTTGATTACTACTTTTCACACTTTGGCATTCTCTTGATGAGTTTCAAGAGGTATTCATCGGAAATGGTCTTCCAATAGTCTTGAAGGAGTTCCCAGAGATGCTTAGCACTTGTTGGCTCTTTTGCCTTCACTCTGCGGTCCAGCTCACCCCAAACCATCTCAATTGGGTTCAGGTCTGGTTACTGTCCAGCTCACCCCAAACCATCTTGATTGGCTTCAGGTCTGGTGACTGTGGAGACCAGGTCATTTGGCGTAGCACCCCATCACTTTCCTTCTTAGTCAAATAGCCCTTACACAGCCTGGAGGTGTGTTTGGGGTCATTGTCCTGTTGAAAAATAAATGATGGTCCAACTAAATGCAAACCAGATGGAATAGCACGCCACTGCAAGATGCTGTGGTAGGCATTCTGGTTCTGTATGCCTTCAATTTTGAATAAATAACCAACAGTGTCACCAGCAAAGCACCCCCACACCATCACACCTCCTCCTCCATGCTTCATGGTGGTAACCAGGCATGTAGAGTCCATCCGTTCACCTTTTCTACAAAGACACAGTGGTTGTATCCAAAGATCTCAAATTGGGACTCATCAGACCAAAGCACAGATTTCCACTGGTCTAATGTCCATTCCTTGTGTTCTTTAGCCCAAACAAGTCTCTTCTGCTTGTTGCCTATCCTTAGCAGTGGTTTCCTAGCAGCTATTTTACCATGAAGGCCTGCTGCACAAAGTCTCCTCTTAATACTGTAGTTGTTCTATAGATGAGAAGGTGTGTCCAAACTTTTGGTCTGTACTGTATTTAGAGGCAATGAAGATGTAGATCAGCTCACCCGTGACAGCTCTGAATGAATGATTCCTCCTGTTATCCTGAATATTGCACGGATCCAGACCAGGAGTAAGTCTTGAACAATGTGGAAAAGGAAGAGGAATCCAGCAAATATCAAGAGGTCCGGTTGGCATAAAACTATGGATTTATTGGTAGAAAAATTAAAAAATGTAACAAAGCTGTAAATAATAAGTTGCAGGAAATAATGCGTTACGGTCAACGCGTTTCGGCGGGGTAAACCGCCTTATTCATGGTCCAAGCCAAAACCGTGAGTTTTGGCTTGGACCGCGAAGAAGGTGGTTTATACCGCCGAAACACGTTGACCGTAACTCACTATTTCCTGCACGTTATATATGTCGATGGTAGGGTATGCAGTCCCAGTCCTTGTGCTTTTTATCCTGTTTCTGGTGAACGCCTGTGTGCTGCTTGGTGAGTTTTGGAAATACTTTTGTTGTCTGATTATGTTCACCCTTCCTTTAGTTTCCACCTGAACACGTATTGTCTATACCACTGTCAGGGATTGCTGTGAGTTGGAGTTTTGGATTTCCCCCATCTGTTTATTTGTGTGGGATTAATCACTCATGTGGCGGCCCTCTCCTGGGTGGAGGGAGGGGCCATTAGACCAGGGTTGTTCAGGAGCTAGGGTTAGGAAGGTGACCCAAACATTGTCACCATCAGATGTATCTTTGGGATCAGGGTCAGCAAGGGTTCCCCTAGCCTGAGTGCCAGTTTAGGTTTCCCCTGTTCCTAGTGATCCTGTCCTACTTGTGACAAAATTAGCAGGTACCGTTATTCCAACACTCTGGTCAGGAGCTATGATATGTGCCAACCATGATCTGGAGTAACTCTACATGTTCAGACTCATCCATTACACAGTACATAACGGGCACAAATATAAGATTATCTCAGCACAGATACATTTTTTTTTACAAATCCATGTGTGGAACTTACTATTATTCTAAGATCTATGAACTAACATATACTTTTCTCGTAGATCATCCCCATTAAGTTGTGTTTGCCACTGTTTCGGCTGACCAGCATTTTAACCCCTTAACAACCGCGGGCCGTAAAATTACGTCCTAAATGACATAATCTTACTGCCCGCGGTCCTCCGGCGGCAGCATGCCGCGATCGGCACACATCTCAGCTGATTTTCACAGCTGAGATGTGTGCCTGCTAGGCACGAGCAGAATCGTTATCTGCTCGTGCCGATTAACCCCCTTATATGGCGCTGTCAATACATGACAGCGCCATTATAAGCGCGATTGCGGTAAGCATTTACTTACCGCCCGAAACCGGAAGTCACGTGACGCGATCACGTGACTCCCGATAGTTGTCATGGTAGCACAGGGTCATGTGATGACTCCTGTACTACACATGACTTGGTTTCACTTTCGCTGTGCCCGGGGCACAGCAAAAGAGAAAGACGGCGTATCTGCTGTTTACAGCCTTCCAGCTGTGATCAGCAGATACTGCAGAGCGATCGGAATGCTGATCGCAATAGCCCCCTAGGGGGACTAGTAAAATAAAATATAAAAGTTAAAAAATAAGTTTTAAAAAATTAAAAAAAAACAAAAAAACCTAAAAGTTCAAATCACCCCCCATTCGCCCCATTGAAAATTAAAGGGTTAAAAAAATAAAAAATATACACACATTTGGTATCGACGCGTTCAGAAACGCCCGATCTATCAAAATATAAAATCAATTAATCTGATCAGTAAACGGCGTAGCGGCAAAAAAATTCCAAACGCCAAAATGACGTTTTTTTTGTGGCGACAACTTTTGCGCAAAATGCAATAAGAGGTGATCAAAACGTAGCATCTGCGCAAAAATGGTACCGTTAAAAACGTCAGCTCGAGACGCAAAAAATAAGCCGTCATTGAGCCTAAGATCCCGAAAAATGAGAACGCTACGGGTCACGGAATATGGCGTAAAACGTGCGCCACTTTTTTCGGACAAACTTCCGATTTTTTTTTAATTCCTTATATAAAAGTAAACCTATACATGTTTGGTGTCTACGAACTCGCACTGACCTGAGGCATCACATCCACACATCAGTTTTACCATATAGTGAACACAGTGAATAAAATATCTCAAAAACCATAGTGCTATCGCACTTTTTTTGCAATTTTTCAGCATTTGGAATTTTTTTGCCATTTTCTAGTACACAATATGGTAAAACTGATGGTTTCATTTAAAAGTACAGCTCGTTCCGCAAAAAATGAGCCCTCACATGACCATATTGACTGAAAAATAAAAAAGTTACGTCTCTCAGAAAAAGAATGGCGAAAAAAAAAAACGGAAAGCGAAAAATCGGCCGGTCGTGAAGGGGTTAAAATTTTAAGCAAATAAGAATTTGATAATCGAAATGTTGCTAAATCTTTAGAAAATCTGGTCAGAGTTTATAAAAAGAAAGATGACAACCTGTGATCCCAATGTAATATTATTACCTCTCAATAAATCACTTGTAAGGTCACATGTTGAATATGGGATCTAGTTTTTGGCTCCATATTTTATAAAGGATTTTGGGAAGCTTGAGTTGATTCAAAGGTGGGCAACTAAATTATTACATGGGATGGAAAGTCTCCTCTCTAATGAGAGGTTGGAAAAGTTGGTCTTGTTTAGCTTAAAAAAATGTATCATTTAGATGCATAGGCAGGTGTGATTAATACATAGGACTGACACAAGATTTAGCCTTTTCAAAGACCTTATATAGGACCAGGCAACATTCGTTACATGTGGGGGAAAGGCTATTCCGGCATCTAAATAGGAAAGGATTCTTTACAGTTAGAGTTGTCAGGCTATGGAATGCCCTATTGCTAGAGGCATAATGAAGTAATAGCAAATGCTAAATCAGCATTTAAAAAAGGTCTAGAAAGTTTGAGCTTGATGGACTTGTGTCTTTTTTCAACCTATCTAACTATAAATATTTTGGCTGTTGTCAGCTGAAAATATACGTATGTGGCAGGAATGGCTTTTTAGTACTGAAGATCTGTCATGGGTGTGTCACCAGTAGAGTTGAGCGCGGTTCGTGGTTCGTGGTTCTCCAGTTCTAGGCTCGAGTGATTTTGGGGCATGTTCTAGATCGAACTAGAACTCGAGCTTTTTGCAAAAGCTCGATAGTTCTAGAAACGTTCGAGAACGGTTCTAGCAGCCAAAAAACAGCTAAATCCTAGCTTGGTTTCTGCTGTAATAGTGTAAGTCACTCTGTGAATCAAACTATTATGACATTTCAGTGTATAGTGTGCGTGAACAGCGCCTTCAGATCACTGCTGTTTCTATAATGGCGATCGCCATTTTTTTTTTTTTTCTTGTCTTCCTTCCCTAAGCGCGCGCGTCTTGTGGGGCGGGCCAGCATGTCAGCCAATCACAGACACACACACAGCTAAGTGGACTTTGAGCCAGAGAAGCAACGGCATGTGTGATAGGATCTGCATGTCACATGTCCCTGCATTATAAAACCGGACATTTTCTTCACGGACGCCATTATCTGCCTTTTGCGTCTTGGGTGTCAGACATCACTGTCGCAGCTCCGTCATCCTGAGTCCTATAGCCGATACAGCTGTATGCGCTGCATACACAGCGTTAGACAGCTTAGGGAGAGCACTTTATAGCAGTCCTTTTAAGGGCTCAAACCGGCAGGGTCAGAGTTAAGGTGACAGGTCCTGAAAACAGCGCCAGCGTCTGTGCAGCCAAGGTCAGGGATTTCCTCCCTGCATTTCACCATTAGGAGGGAATAGAAAGGCAGGCTTCCATTCCTCTACCCAGAGCACCACAATCCTGCCACTGTACCCTCTTGTCCTCTGCACACTCCAACTCATAACTAAGCCATTATACTAGCAAACACTTAGTGTACCTAGTGGCATCCTATACATGGCTATTGGACTTTGCTTTAGACCCACTAGTGCCAAGACATTTGCAGAGCGCATCTGCCTGCGTTGCACACTCCAACTAATTATAACTAAGCCATTATACTAGCACACACTCAGTGTACCTAGTGGCATCCTATACGTGGCTATTGGACTTTGCTATAGTCCCACTAGTGCAAAGACATTTGCAGAGCACGTCTGCCTGCATTGCACACTACAACTAATTATAACTAAGCCATTATACTAGCAAACACTCAGTGTACCTAGTGGCATCCTATACGTGGCTATTGGACTTTGCTATAGTCCCACTAGTGCCAAGACATTTGCAGAGCGCCTCTGCCTGCAATGCACACTCCAACTAATTATAACTAAGCCATTATACTAGCACACACTCAGTGTACCTAGTGGCATCCTATACGTGGCTATTGGACTTTGCTTTAGTCCCACTAGTGCCAAGACATTTGCAGAACGCATCTGCCTGCGTTGCACACTCCAACTAATTATAACTAAGCCATTATACTAGCACACACTCAGTGTACCTAGTGGCATCCTATACGTGGCTATTGGACTTTGCTATAGTCCCACTAGTGCCAAGACATTTGCAGAGCGCATCTGCCTGCGTTGCACACTCCAACTAATTATAACTAAGCCATTATACTAGCACACACTCAGTGTACCTAGTGGCATCCTATACGTGGCTATTGGACTTTGCTATAGTCCCACTAGTGCCAAGACATTTGCAGAGCGCATCTGCCTGCGTTGCACACTCCAACTAATTATAACTAAGCCATTATACTAGCAAACACTTAGTGTACCTAGTGGCATCCTATACGTGGCTATTGGACTTTGCTATAGTCCCACTAGTGCCAAGACATTTGCAGAGCGCATCTGCCTGCGTTGCACACTCCAACTAATTATAACTAAGCCATTATACTAGCACACACTCAGTGTACCTAGTGGCATCCTATACGTGGCTATTGGACTTTGCTTTAGTCCCACTAGTGCCAAGACATTTGCAGAACGCATCTGCCTGCGTTGCACACTCCAACTAATTATAACTAAGCCATTATACTAGCACACACTCAGTGTACCTAGTGGCATCCTATACGTGGCTATTGGACTTTGCTATAGTCCCACTAGTGCCAAGACATTTGCAGAGCGCATCTGCCTGCGTTGCACACTCCAACTAATTATAACTAAGCCATTATACTAGCACACACTCAGTGTACCTAGTGGCATCCTATACGTGGCTATTGGACTTTGCTATAGTCCCACTAGTGCCAAGACATTTGCAGAACGCATCTGCCTGAGTTGCACACTCCAACTAATTATAACTAAGCCATTATACTAGCACACACTCAGTGTACCTAGTGGCATCCTATACGTGGCTATTGGACTTTGCTTTAGTCCCACTAGTGCCAAGACATTTGCAGAACGCATCTGCCTGCGTTGCACACTCCAACTAATTATAACTAAGCCATTATACTAGCACACACTCAGTGTACCTAGTGGCATCCTATACGTGGCTATTGGACTTTGCTATAGTCCCACTAGTGCCAAGACATTTGCAGAGCGCATCTGCCTGCGTTGCACACTCCAACTAATTATAACTAAGCCATTATACTAGCAAACACTTAGTGTACCTAGTGGCATCCTATACGTGGCTATTGGACTTTGCTATAGTCCCACTAGTGCCAAGACATTTGCAGAGCGCATCTGCCTGCGTTGCACACTCCAACTAATTATAACTAAGCCATTATACTAGCACACACTCAGTGTACCTAGTGGCATCCTATACGTGGCTATTGGACTTTGCTTTAGTCCCACTAGTGCCAAGACATTTGCAGAACGCATCTGCCTGCGTTGCACACTCCAACTAATTATAACTAAGCCATTATACTAGCACACACTCAGTGTACCTAGTGGCATCCTATACGTGGCTATTGGACTTTGCTATAGTCCCACTAGTGCCAAGACATTTGCAGAGCGCATCTGCCTGCGTTGCACACTCCAACTAATTATAACTAAGCCATTATACTAGCACACACTCAGTGTACCTAGTGGCATCCTATACGTGGCTATTGGACTTTGCTATAGTCCCACTAGTGCCAAGACATTTGCAGAGCGCATCTGCCTGCGTTGCACACTCCAACTAATTATAACTAAGCCATTATACTAGCAAACACTTAGTGTACCTGGTGGCATCCTATACGTGGCTATTGGACTTTGCTTTAGTCCCACTAGTGCCAAGACATTTGCAGAACGCATCTGCCTGCGTTGCACACTCCAACTAATTATAACTAAGCCATTATACTAGCACACACTCAGTGTACCTAGTGGCATCCTATACGTGGCTATTGGACTTTGCTATAGTCCCACTAGTGCAAAGACATTTGCAGAGCACGTCTGCCTGCATTGCACACTACAACTAATTATAACTAAGCCATTATACTAGCAAACACTCAGTGTACCTAGTGGCATCCTATACGTGGCTATTGGACTTTGCTATAGTCCCACTAGTGCCAAGACATTTGCAGAGCGCCTCTGCCTGCATTGCACACTCCAACTAATTATAACTAAGCCATTATACTAGCAAACACTTAGTGTACCTAGTGGCATCCTATACGTGGCTATTGGACTTTGCTTTAGTCCCACTAGTGCCAAGACATTTGCAGAACGCATCTGCCTGCGTTGCACACTCCAACTAATTATAACTAAGCCATTATACTAGCACACACTCAGTGTACCTAGTGGCATCCTATACGTGGCTATTGGACTTTGCTATAGTCCCACTAGTGCCAAGACATTTGCAGAGCGCATCTGCCTGCGTTGCACACTCCAACTAATTATAACTAAGCCATTATACTAGCACACACTCAGTGTACCTAGTGGCATCCTATACGTGGCTATTGGACTTTGCTATAGTCCCACTAGTGCCAAGACATTTGCAGAGCGCATCTGCCTGCGTTGCACACTCCAACTAATTATAACTAAGCCATTATACTAGCAAACACTTAGTGTACCTAGTGGCATCCTATACGTGGCTATTGGACTTTGCTATAGTCCCACTAGTGCCAAGACATTTGCAGAGCGCATCTGCCTGCGTTGCACACTGCAACTAATTATAACTAAGCCATTATACTAGCACACACTCAGTGTACCTAGTGGCATCCTATACGTGGCTATTGGACTTTGCTTTAGTCCCACTAGTGCCAAGACATTTGCAGAACGCATCTGCCTGCGTTGCACACTCCAACTAATTATAACTAAGCCATTATACTAGCACACACTCAGTGTACCTAGTGGCATCCTATACGTGGCTATTGGACTTTGCTATAGTCCCACTAGTGCCAAGACATTTGCAGAGCGCATCTGCCTGCGTTGCACACTCCAACTAATTATAACTAAGCCATTATACTAGCACACACTCAGTGTACCTAGTGGCATCCTATACGTGGCTATTGGACTTTGCTATAGTCCCACTAGTGCCAAGACATTTGCAGAACGCATCTGCCTGAGTTGCACACTCCAACTAATTATAACTAAGCCATTATACTAGCACACACTCAGTGTACCTAGTGGCATCCTATACGTGGCTATTGGACTTTGCTTTAGTCCCACTAGTGCCAAGACATTTGCATAACGCATCTGCCTGCGTTGCACACTCCAACTAATTATAACTAAGCCATTATACTAGCACACACTCAGTGTACCTAGTGGCATCCTATACGTGGCTATTGGACTTTGCTATAGTCCCACTAGTGCCAAGACATTTGCAGAGCGCATCTGCCTGCGTTGCACACTCCAACTAATTATAACTAAGCCATTATACTAGCAAACACTTAGTGTACCTAGTGGCATCCTATACGTGGCTATTGGACTTTGCTATAGTCCCACTAGTGCCAAGACATTTGCAGAGCGCATCTGCCTGCGTTGCACACTCCAACTAATTATAACTAAGCCATTATACTAGCACACACTCAGTGTACCTAGTGGCATCCTATACGTGGCTATTGGACTTTGCTTTAGTCCCACTAGTGCCAAGACATTTGCAGAACGCATCTGCCTGCGTTGCACACTCCAACTAATTATAACTAAGCCATTATACTAGCACACACTCAGTGTACCTAGTGGCATCCTATACGTGGCTATTGGACTTTGCTTTAGTCCCACTAGTGCCAAGACATTTGCAGAACGCATCTGCCTGCGTTGCACACTCCAACTAATTATAACTAAGCCATTATACTAGCACACACTCAGTGTACCTAGTGGCATCCTATACGTGGCTATTGGACTTTGCTATAGTCCCACTAGTGCCAAGACATTTGCAGAGCGCATCTGCCTGCGTTGCACACTCCAACTAATTATAACTAAGCCATTATACTAGCACACACTCAGTGTACCTAGTGGCATCCTATACGTGGCTATTGGACTTTGCTATAGTCCCACTAGTGCCAAGACATTTGCAGAGCGCATCTGCCTGCGTTGCACACTCCAACTAATTATAACTAAGCCATTATACTAGCAAACACTTAGTGTACCTGGTGGCATCCTATACGTGGCTATTGGACTTTGCTTTAGTCCCACTAGTGCCAAGACATTTGCAGAACGCATCTGCCTGCGTTGCACACTCCAACTAATTATAACTAAGCCATTATACTAGCAAACACTTAGTGTACCTAGTGGCATCCTATACGTGGCTATTGGACTTTGCTATAGTCCCACTAGTGCCAAGACATTTGCAGAGCGCATCTGCCTGCGTTGCACACTCCAACTAATTATAACTAAGCCATTATACTAGCACACACTCAGTGTACCTAGTGGCATCCTATACGTGGCTATTGGACTTTGCTTTAGTCCCACTAGTGCCAAGACATTTGCAGAACGCATCTGCCTGCGTTGCACACTCCAACTAATTATAACTAAGCCATTATACTAGCACACACTCAGTGTACCTAGTGGCATCCTATACGTGGCTATTGGACTTTGCTTTAGTCCCACTAGTGCCAAGACATTTGCAGAACGCATCTGCCTGCGTTGCACACTCCAACTAATTATAACTAAGCCATTATACTAGCACACACTCAGTGTACCTAGTGGCATCCTATACGTGGCTATTGGACTTTGCTATAGTCCCACTAGTGCCAAGACATTTGCAGAGCGCATCTGCCTGCGTTGCACACTCCAACTAATTATAACTAAGCCATTATACTAGCACACACTCAGTGTACCTAGTGGCATCCTATACGTGGCTATTGGACTTTGCTATAGTCCCACTAGTGCCAAGACATTTGCAGAGCGCATCTGCCTGCGTTGCACACTCCAACTAATTATAACTAAGCCATTATACTAGCAAACACTTAGTGTACCTAGTGGCATCCTATACGTGGCTATTGGACTTTGCTTTAGTCCCACTAGTGCCAAGACATTTGCAGAACGCATCTGCCTGCGTTGCACACTCCAACTAATTATAACTAAGCCATTATACTAGCACACACTCAGTGTACCTAGTGGCATCCTATACGTGGCTATTGGACTTTGCTATAGTCCCACTAGTGCCAAGACATTTGCAGAGCGCATCTGCCTGCGTTGCACACTCCAACTAATTATAACTAAGCCATTATACTAGCACACACTCAGTGTACCTAGTGGCATCCTATACGTGGCTATTGGACTTTGCTAGAGTCCCACTAGTGCCAAGACATTTGCAGAGCGCATCTGCCTGCGTTGCACACTCCAACTAATTATAACTAAGCCATTATACTAGCAAACACTTAGTGTACCTAGTGGCATCCTATACATGGCTATTGGACTTTGCTTTAGTCCCACTAGTGCCAAGACATTTGCAGAACGCATCAGTCTGCGTTGCACACTCCAACTAATTATAACTAAGCCATTATACTAGCACACACTCAGTGTACCTAGTGGCATCCTATACGTGGCTATTGGACTTTGCTATAGTCCCACTAGTGCCAAGACATTTGCAGAGCGCATCTGCCTGCGTTGCACACTCCAACTAATTATAACTAAGCCATTATACTAGCAAACACTTAGTGTACCTAGTGGCATCCTATACGTGGCTATTGGACTTTGCTTTAGTCCCACTAGTGCCAAGACATTTGCAGAACGCATCTGCCTGCGTTGCACACTCCAACTAATTATAACTAAGCCATTATACTAGCACACACTCAGTGTACCTAGTGGCATCCTATACGTGGCTATTGGACTTTGCTATAGTCCCACTAGTGCCAAGACATTTGTAGAGCGCATCTGCCTGCGTTGCACACTCCAACTAATTATAACTAAGCCATTATACTAGCAAACACTCAGTGTACCTAGTGGCATCCTATACGTGGCTATTGGACTTTGCTATAGTCCCACTAGTGCCAAGACATTTGCAGAGCGCATCTGCCTGCGTTGCACACTCCAACTAATTATAACTAAGCCATTATACTAGCAAACACTTAGTGTACCTAGTGGCATCCTATACGTGGCTATTGGACTTTGCTTTAGTCCCACTAGTGCCAAGACATTTGCAGAACGCATCTGCCTGCGTTGCACACTCCAACTAATTATAACTAAGCCATTATACTAGCACACACTCAGTGTACCTAGTGGCATCCTATACGTGGCTATTGGACTTTGCTATAGTCCCACTAGTGCCAAGACATTTGCAGAGCGCATCTGCCTGCGTTGCACACTCCAACTAATTATAACTAAGCCATTATACTAGCAAACACTCAGTGTACCTAGTGGCATCCTATACGTGGCTATTGGACTTTGCTTTAGTCCCACTAGTGCCAAGACATTTGCAGCACGTCTGCCTGCGTTGCACACTCCAACTAATTATAACTAAGTTACATTGTCAGGGATATTTATTCTTTATTATTCTGCTGTTAATAAAGCTAGACCACCACTGCAATCTTCACCACCTCTCAATTTTTACTACCACATTTTCAGTCCACAATCTTGTCGCAATCAACATGAGTGGCAAAATGACAGATGCTGGTGGAAAGGGGAAGAGGCGTGGTGGAAAAGGCAAAAAAGGTTTTGTCAGTGGGGAAGGTGGCAAAGCTCCATTATCATCTGCTGCAGATAGACCATCTACTAGCAAAAGTAAGATGTCTACTACTTATTGTGGACAATCCGATGTGCTCCCTTTTTTACGGACACGAACAAGAGGAACAAAGGTAGATGATGGGCAAAAAAGGAAAATGCTTGAATGGATCTCAAGTGGTCCAACAAGTGCCCTCTCAGCCACTTCAAGTACCGCATCCAAAAAACACCAGTCCTCTGAGTTGTCATCCCAATCACACTTGATTTCTCCCAGCTCTGAAGTCTCCATCAGCCCTGCACAGTATGGTGGAACTGAGATGGCTGAGTCTGCAGAGCTGTTCAGTCACACTATAGCCTGGGAATCAGAGGTCTGCTCCCAAGCTACAGTGAGTACAGAACAGGAAATGGTCTGCAGTGATGCCCAGAACCTTTGTGACTCTGATTCAGGCCGTGAGGACCAAGTTTCTGAGCATAATGTTGACCCTTTGTCACAAACTGTAACACCTGTGGTTATAGACAATGAGGAACATACTGATGAAGATGAGACGCAGATACCCGATTGGGATGACAACTTAAATATTCGGTCAGGGCAAGAAGAGGCTCGGTCTGAGGGGGAGGGGAGTGCAAACACAACAATTGATGATGACGTTCTAGATCCCACCTACTGTCAACCCCCAGTCAGGCACTCGAGGAGGTCAACAGAGGCGGTGGAGGAGGATGCAACCGACGACGAAGTTACCTTGCGCCTTCCTGGACAGAGTCGGAGCACTGGTAGCACGTCTACAACTGCATCCTCAGCCACCACTCTGCCTATGAGCATTATTCGGGGTGGATCAACAGGTCGCATGGCCTCTAAGCCTTGCCTAGCCTGGTCCTTTTTTCACATCGAAAAAGATCGCCCAACTCATGTGATATGTAACATTTGTCATGATTCTGTTAGTAGAGGTCAAAACCTCAGCAGTTTGACAACTTCTTCCATGAATCGTCACATGACTAAATATCATAAGTCCCGGTGGGAAGCTCACCGTGCTGCAATGCGGCCTAGCGGAGCGAACCATCCACCGCCCGCCCCTTCCAGTGCATCCGCGCGCTCTTCATCTTCTAGGACTGTGGGGACAGCTGTCACACCTGTTTTTCCACGCAAAACTTCCACCACTGTAACCGCAACAGGCAGTTTGCTTGTAAGGTCGTCAGTTGGTTTGGAAGGGGAAACAAGTGAGTGTGTACAGCTCTCTCAGACATCGATAGCACCAACGTTGGATGAAGGCAACATCATGTCTCCGCCTGCACTTTCCTCACAAACCTGCATTTTTCCAGGGACACCCTACTCAACACCGTCTACACACAGCAGCCAGATCTCTGTCCCTCAGATGTGGTCAAATAAAAGGCCACTTCCTCCGACCCATGACAAAGCTAAGAGGTTGACTCTATCCCTCTGTAAGCTGTTGGCTACCGAAATGCTGCCTTTCCGCCTAGTGGACACACAGGATTTTAGAGACCTTATGTCTGTCGCTGTGCCCCAGTACCAGATGCCTAGTCGCCACTACTTCTCTAAGAAAGGTGTGCCCGCGCTACACCAGCATGTCGCACACAACATCACCGCTTCCTTGAGAAACTCTGTGTGTGAACGGGTGCATTTCACCACCGATACTTGGACCAGTAAGCATCGACAGGGACGTTACATGTCGCTGACTGGGCACTGGGTAACTATGGTGATAGATGGTGAAGGGTCTGCTGCACAAGTCTTGCCGTCCCCACGACTTGTGTGTCAATCCTCTGTCTGTCCAAGTTCCGCCACTGCTTCTGCATCCTCCACCTCATCTGGGTCCTCCACCTCCGCCCCAAGCCTGCCTGGTCAGGCCACCAGCGTTCTCACTGCGCAGAAGGAATCACGCACCCCTCATTACTATGCTGGCAGCAGAGCGCAACGGCATCAGGCGGTCTTTAGCTTGACATGTCTTGGGAATAAGAGTCACACAGCTGAGGAGTTGTGGTCAGCTCTGCGGTCCGAGTTTAATAAATGGTTGTCTCCACTCAACCTGCAGCCTGGTAAGGCCGTGTGCGACAATGCTGCAAACCTGGGTGCGGCCCTTCGCCTGGGCAAGGTGACACACGTACCTTGTATGGCTCACGTGTTGAACCTTGTCGTGCAGCAATTTTTAACACAGTATCCCGGCCTAGATGGCCTTCTGAACAGGGCACGAAAACTGTCTGCTCACTTCCGCCGTTCAAGCGCCGCAGCTGAGCGACTTGCATCGCTCCAGAAGTCTTTCGGCCTGCCGGTTCATCGCCTGAAATGCGATGTGGCGACACGCTGGAATTCAACTCTCCACATGTTACAGCGACTGTGGCAGCACCGCCGTGCCCTGGTGCAATACGTCATGACGTATAGCCTGGGCCAACGAGATGCAGGGGTGGGGCAGATCACCCTGATGGAGTGGTCTCAGATCAAGGACCTATGCACCCTTCTGCACAGTTTCGACATGGCGACGAATATGTTTAGCGCTGACAATGCCATTATCAGCATGACGATTCCAGTCATTTACATGCTGGAACACACGCTAAACACTATTCGGAGTCAGGGGGTGGGACAACAGGAAGGGGATGAGCTACAGGAGGATTCATATGCGCAAGACACAACAACATCACCAAGGTCCAGACGTTCATCATCACCAAGGCGCCAGGCATGGAAGCATGGGGTACAGGGATCAACAAGGGCGCATGGTAGCAGGCGAGATGTTGAGGAAGGTGCAGGAGGACATGAAGAAATGGAGGACGAACTGTCCATGGACATGGAAGACTCAGCAGATGAGGGAGACCTTTCAGTTGAAAGAGGTTGGGGGGAGATGTCAGAGGAAGAAAGAACGGTTAGCACCTCTATGCCACAAACACAGCGTGGACTTGGTCCACATGGCTGCGCAAGACACATGAGTGCCTTCTTGTTGCACTACCTCCAACATGACCCTCGTATTGTCAAAATTAGAAGTGATGATGACTACTGGCTTGCCACACTATTAGATCCCCGGTACAAGTCCAAATTTTGTGACATAATTCCAGCCATAGAAAGGGACGCACGTATGCAGGAGTATCAGCAGAAGCTGTTACTCGATCTTAGATCTGCTTTTCCACCAAACAACCGTGCAGGTGCAGGGAGTGAATCTCCCAGTTGTAACTTGACAAACATGGGACGGTCTCGTCATCTTCAACAGTCTACACGTACCAGTAGGACCGTATCTGGTGCTGGTAACAGCAATTTTATGGAATCTTTTCATAATTTTTTTAGACCCTCCTTTGCAAGGCCACCAGAGACAACAAGTCTGACACATAGTCAACGGCTGGAGAGGATGATACAGGAGTATCTCCAAATGAACATCGATGCCATGACTGTGCAACTGGAGCCTTGCTCCTTTTGGGCTTCAAACCTAGAAAAATGGCCAGAGCTCGCAACTTACGCCTTGGAGATTTTGTCGTGTCCAGCTGCCAGCGTTGTCTCTGAACGTGTCTTCAGTGCTGCTGGGTGTGTGCTGACAGATAAGCGCACGCGTCTGTCCAGTGACAATGTGGACAGACTGACGTTCATCAAAATGAACAAGTCATGGATCCAGAAGGAATTTACAACCCCTGTGTCATCCTGGGGAGAGTAAATGCTTGTGGATTTTGAATGTGCTTGATGCAAATCTAGCTGTGAAGTGTACAACTAGGGCACAAGTGCTGCCACTGAATGGGTGGGTGTGTGGGGCCCAATTTTTTGAAAAAAAGGGAGACTCCGCTTGGAGTAACCCTTGCTTACATTGTTTTTAAAAGAAGCCAAGATGAACAGAGCTGGGATCAGGAAAGACTTTGCTACCTACCCCGGTGTCATCCTGGGGACGGATAAGAATGACGTATTTTTGAATGTGCTTGATGCAAATCTAGCTGTGAAGTGTACAACTGGGGCACAACTGCTGCCACTGAATGGGTGGGTGTGTGGGGCCCAATTTTTGGAAAAAAAGGGAGACTCCGCTTGGAGTAACCCTTGCTTGATGTGTTTTTAAAAGAAGCCAAGATGAACAGAGCTGGGATCAGGAAAGACTTTGCTACCTACCCCGGTGTCATCCTGGGGACGGATAAGAATGACGTATTTTTGAATGTGCTTGATGCAAATCTAGCTGTGAAGTGTACAACTGGGGCACAACTGCTGCCACTGAATGGGTGGGTGTGTGGGGCCCAATTTTTGGAAAAAAGGGAGACTCCGCTTGGAGTAACCCTTGCTTACATTGTTTTTAAAAGAAGCCAAGATGAACAAGTCATGGGTCAGCAAAGACTTTGCTACCTACCTCGGTGTCATCCTGGGGACGGATAAGAATGGCGTATTTTTGAATGTACTTGATGAAAATGTAGCTGTGAAGTGTACAACTGGGGCACAACTGCTGCCACTGAATGGGTGGGTGTCTGTGGGGCCCAATTTTTGGAAAAAAGGGAGACTCCGCTTGGAGTAACCCTTGCTTACATTGTTTTTAAAAGAAGCCAAGATGAACAAGTCATGGGTCAGCAAAGACTTTGCTACCTACCCCGGTGTCATCCTGGGGATGGATAAGAATGGCGTATTTTTGAATGTGCTTGATGCAAATCTAGCTGTGAAGTGTACAACTGGGGCACAACTGCTGCCACTGAATGGGTGGGTGTGTGGGGCCCAATTTTTGGAAAAAAGGGAGACTCCGCTTGGAGTAACCCTTGCTTACATTGTTTTTAAAAGAAGCCAAGATGAACAAGTCATGGGTCAGCAAAGACTTTGCTACCTACCCCGGTGTCATCCTGGGGATGGATAAGAATGGCGTATTTTTGAATGTGCTTGATGCAAATGTAGCTGTGAAGTGTACAACTAGGGCACAACTGCTGCCACTGAAGGGGTGGGTGTGTGTGGGGCCCAATTTTTGGAAAAAAGGGAGACTCCGCTTGGAGTAACCCTTGCTTGATGTGTTTTTAAAAGAAGCCAAGATGAACAGAGCTGGGATCAGGAAAGACTTAGCTACCTACCCTGGTGTCATCCTGGGGACGGTTAATTATGGCGTATTTTTCAATGTGCTTGATGCAAATGTAGCTGTGAAGTGTGCAACTGGGGCACAAGTGCTACCACTGAAGGGGTGGGTGTGTGTGTGGCCCAATTTTTGGAAAAAAGGGAGACTCCGCTTGGAGTCACCTTGCGGTGTTTTACATGATTTTAGAAGGGCGTGCCATGCCTATATCTGTGTGTCCTCCTCTTTTTCCTTGTCCAGCTGTTTTGTTTTCGCATGAGTATATGTCCTTGTCACTTTCCAATGTGTTTGAGTTGTTTGTCACCTTTAGGACACCTTTGAGGGTGTTTTCTAGGTGTTTTTCTGTGTTTGTGATTGCCTGCCATTGTTTCCTATGCAGTTCGAGTTCGGTTCGTCGAACGTTCGACGAACCGAACTCGAACGGGAGGTCCGTTCGGCGAACCAACCTCGAGCCGAACCGCGACCGGTTCGCTCATCTCTAGTCACCAGTGACAGATAGTCATGTGGTTTCTGGCAATAGAAGGTCAAAGCGTTTGGCGGCACAAAATGCTCCCTGACATTCTATCATTCCTGCTGTCAGTATTCATTGTACTAGGTAGCTTTCCTGCTGGGTTTTCATCTATTTCCCTTTAGGACCCAGGGGAGCGCTCCTTCCGTCCAGCTGCTGATCATCAGTATTCTCATGATGCTTACTCCCATCTTCCCTGGACTTGTGTTCTTGATATTATTCAGTTCATTCTACCTCTGGTTGTAAGCAGGCGGCTTGCTCTCATCTGTGGTTTTGTTGCTGAAGCTTTGCTGAACTCCTGTCTGGGTCATCTGTGGATAGGTAATTCATGCATTTTCCCCATGTGTATCATACTTGTGTCTTCTCTAGTGTTTAATAGGGTTGACAAACAGCTCATCCCAACCATTTCTTATTTAGGGGTCAGCACTAGGGATATGTCGTGGGCGGGGAGGAGGGTGTCAGCACACTACGCTCGCCCCTTCTGCTCCGGTCCGGCGGCTGCTGCTCAGTGGTGGCTCGAGCTGTGGGCCGGATCCCGGGGGTTCTCGAGCGGCACTCCTCGCCCGTGAGTGAAAGGGGGGTTGTTGGGTGTGGGGATAGTTTATTGTCCGTGACGCCACCCACGGTTGTGGTGATTTCACCACCGCTGCTCAATATGGGAATCCCGGGGATGGTGATGCGGAGCAGCCAGGTGTTGTGTTGCCCCTCCGTGGGTAGGGGTTGGTGATCTCGGGGCCCGGTGATGAGATGGGAGATGCAGGGCCTGCTGGGCGCAGGGACACGGGGGCAGCGCTGTGCCTTGCGGCACTGTGGTACTCACTCAGCCTGAGACGTTGACACAGTTTTACGGTAAACCACACGGCTGGAAAGACGGTTCCCACGGACGGCTGCACTTGCTCTCCCAGTAGGTAACGGTGATGTCCCTCTGACCTGCACCTGATGTTTCTAAGTTGGTAGCGATGGGTTCCCACCGGTAACCCGCTCCCCGGCTTCAAGCTGGACCGGGGGAGCTCTACTTTGCCCGCAGACGCTGGCCCTGAGGAACTGGTGCCTTGGCGGTGGCGGTGTCCCTCCTTAAT
Source organism: Anomaloglossus baeobatrachus (assembly GCF_048569485.1). Classification (NCBI taxonomy): domain Eukaryota; kingdom Metazoa; phylum Chordata; class Amphibia; order Anura; family Aromobatidae; genus Anomaloglossus; species Anomaloglossus baeobatrachus. The sequence continues at coordinate 190,904,901 of NC_134360.1, read as the reverse complement.
GGTTGGACTGCTGCCTTCAATCGGGACTTGGTTGTTGGGGGATCGACGTCCCCTTCACTGACGGATTCGGCAAATTATGGCGACTCCTAGCCTTGCCGGGGTCCGAGAGGCCCCTGTCCTTTGCCCTCTGCTCCAGACCGCTGGGTCACTACCCGTCCGCGGTCCTTCCAGGAACTCCCGAACAGTCACCTCTCTGGACAGTCACCGTCGTTGCTGACCTTGCTGACCCGGTCCTGCACACAGCTGGACCCTTCAGGCTTTCCACTCTCTTTCTTTCCTGTCACCACTCTTGCTTTCCTCCTTTACCACTTTACTTCCTTCCACTTCTTGTTTACTCCTCCACTTAGCTGTTTACTCAAGCTCCCCCTGAGCTATCTGCCTGGTACTTCCTGCCTCCAGAGCTGTGAACTCCTCGGTGGGCGGAGCCAACCGCCTGGCCCACCCCCTGGTGTGAATCATCAGCCTCTGGAGGAAGGCAACAAGGATTTTTGGTTAGCTTTGGTGTTCCTGACTGGGATGTAGGGTGTGTTGGTGCATGACCTGTGACCCCTAGCTTGCCCAGGGCTTCACATTCCCCCTTAGCAAAATGCAGACCGTCCGCGGGCTGCCGTCCAACACCGGTTTTATTTTTCTGCAAAATATAACATGGTAAAACAGTAACATGTAAACATTTTTAATGGATCTTCCCATAACGGGAGGCACATTTCTTAAACGTTGCAAACGGTTTACGGTTACGGTTTCCGCTCTCTCCCACCCAAGCAAATTGGCCCTGATGCTGCCCCTAAAGCCCAGGCAGCACCCCTTGACCCACAGTCCAGCAAAAATTACCCGAGCGGGATCTGTCCTTCCCCTCCAGAGGGTAGCCACCGGTTCATTTGGTGGCTGGGCCCCAGCCTGCTCTGCTGAGGGTCCTCCCTCCAACCTGCCTCTCCGGAGGCGGCATTGCGGAAACGGTAACGGCAAACAACTTATTTACAAGCCACTAACGTTTGTGGTTGCCCTGCAAGTTCACGGGCTTGTCCATGGATAGTTCCCATGCAAACTTTTTTTTAAACGGTCCCCACTGGGACAACGGTGCCGGCTCCGGCCGGTTGCAAATCAAGCAGACAATCAGATGACTTCTTCGGTAATCATTTTCATCATTTTCAAACTTTCAAACAAACAAACAACTCAGTGGTGGTCCCAACGGGGACTGCTGCAGCGGGCATCCACTGCCCTACTCGTACTTTTCTGCTGAGGCGGACCCGTCCTCTGCCACCGGCACATCAAACATACACTGACATGCCTGCGGTGACAGGGGCACCCGGTACCCATTTCCACCGGCACGCGGGGTATGGACAACCACGGGGTCTCCTACATAGCGGGAACGCTCACTTGCCTCTTCAAACTCAGCAGCAGACCCGGGACTAGGGCCGGAGTCGTCATCTCGTGCTTCTGCGTCAGGCGGGTTGCCGCCAGCTGTCGCAGCCTCCTGGCCTCCAACATCCAGCACTTCAGCCCCTTCTGCGGTAGCACGGAGCAGCAGATTAGGCGAGCTTACATTAAGGCGCCCCATAAGTAACGGCAAGGGTGATGCATAGGCCGAGACTAGGCCGGGCCCCTCAGCCGCAGCGGCCGGTCCTGGTAGGACATAGGGACGTGGGTCACCAGTCGACTCTGCTACATCCATTTCCCCTCCGTACATCGGGGCAGTTGTAAGCAGCTCCTCCACCTCGTTGGTCCACTGCTCCATCATCCGGAAGATCTGATCCTGCTGACGCTGGTGGAATTGCATCACCCGGGCCTTCATCCAGGCCACGGTCTCGGGCTCAGGATCTGGCACAGTCTCTACTGGGACTTCTGGCACCATGCTGTTAAGGGGCCGCGGTTCTAGCGGTTCCCCCTGGTATACTTCAGGGACGTCCCGGACGTCTGCAGCCGGCTGGTCCACCGGAGCGGCTGGGCAGGGTATCGCTACTGGTTGGGCAGGTAGCGGGCCTAATGGTGGGGCGGCAGCAGCTATCACGGGTAGCAGGGAGAGAGGTAGGGTGAGCGGAAGCCGACCGGGCCCCTCAGCTCCAACGGCCGATCCCTCAGGAATACAGGGGCGTGGGTCGCTTACCCGCTCCTCCAAATCCTCTTCTGCCTCGCGTCTCCACATAGCAGCCACCACATCCGCCATGTCGGTCTCCCACTCCTCTAGGAGGAGTTGCATATGGACCTGCAGACGATTACTCAGCGGGACAGTCCGGTCCCTCAACCACGTCGCCGTGCCAGGCGCGGGGGTTTCCTCGTTGTGAGCAGGGTTTTGCATCGTGATAACGAGGTCTTCCAGGAACCCAATATCGCTGCAGAGTCCTGGCGTCCCTGCTTTTATAGCTGCAGCTACATGCAGCCAGCCGCCATCGCGTCCCCCTTAGCTCTTTCCGGCCCCTCCTCTCTCGGGGCGGGGTTTTGGCCTTCGCGCCTCTGCTACTCGAGAAGACGCTCGAGCGGGAACTTTTCGCGCCAAAGATGGCGACTTCTGAAATTTTCCTGCCGGACACCTCCGGCAGTAACAAGGCGCACCTCTACCAGACGGCAGAGCGGTAAGATCCTGTTCGTGACGCCAAGTTATCGCGAGCGAGGAGGAGGGTGTCAGCACACTACGCTCGCCCCTTCTGCTCCGGTCCGGCGGCTGCTGCTCAGTGGTGGCTCAAGCTGTGGGCCGGATCCCGGGGGTTCTCGAGCGGCACTCCTCGCCCATGAGTGAAAGGGGGGTTGTTGGGTGTGGGGATAGTTTATTGTCCGTGACTCCACCCACGGTTGTGGTGATTTCACCACCGCTGCTCAATATGGGAATCCCGGGGATGGTGATGCGGAGCAGCCAGGTGTTGTGCTGCCCCTCCGTGGGTAGGGGTTGGTGATCTCGGGGCCCGGTGATGAGATGGGAGATGCAGGGCCTGGTGGGCGCAGGGACGCGGGGGCAGCGCTGTGCCTTGCGGCACTGTGGTACTCACTCAGCCTGAGACGTTGACACAGTTTTACGGTAAACCACACGGCTGGAAAGACGGTTCCCACGGACGGCTGCACTTGCTCTCCCAGTAGGTAACGGTGATGTCCCTCTTACCTGCACCTGATGTTTCTAAGTTGGTAGCGATGGGTTCCCACCGGTAACCCGCTCCCCGGCTTCAAGCTGGACCGGGGGAGCTCTACTTTGCCCGCAGACAATGGCCCTGAGGAACTGGTGCCTTGGTGGTGGCGGTGTTCCTCCTTAATGGTTGGACTGTTGCCTTCAATCGGGACTTGGTTGTTGGGGGATTGACGTCCCCTTCACTGACGGATTCGGCAAATTATGGCGACTCCTAGCCTTGCCGGGGTCCAAGAGGCCCCTGCCCTGGTGCTGACTGTCCTTTGCCCTCTGCTCCAGACCGCCGGGTAACTACCCGTCCGCGGTCCTTCCAGGAACTCCCGAACAGTCACCCCTCTGGACAGTCACCGTCGTTGCTGACCTTGCTGACCCGGTCCTGCACACAGCTGGACCCTTCAGGCTTTCCACTCTCTTTCTTTCCTGTCACCACTCTTGCTTTCCTCCTTTACCACTTTACTTCCTTCCACTTCTTGTTTACTCCTCCACTTAGCTGTTTACTCAAGCTCCCCCTGAGCTATCTGCCTGGTACTTCCTGCCTCCAGAGCTGTGAACTCCTCGGTGGGCGGAGCCAACCGCCTGGCCCACCCCCTGGTGTGAATCATCAGCCTCTGGAGGAAGGAAACAAGGATTTTTGGTTAGCTTTGGTGTTCCTGACTGGGATGTAGGGTGTGTTGGTGCATGACCTGTGACCCCTGGCTTGCCCAGGGCGTCACAGATACCTAGAGTAAGATAACCAGCTCGGCGCATAGGTGCCGAACCTATCTAGGGTGGTGAGGGACCCCAGGGACCAGCAGTTACTTTGGTCAGGGGTCACCATCTCCCCCTTCCCTAGACACAGGTATCACCTTCCTTTACCTTTCGCTGCTCGCTTGGTACTTCCCCATACCTAGCGTGACATGATCATTCACCAGTTTGTGCAAGTGCGTTGCACTCAGAAACTTCTAATTAAATTATCACAGGCTTTTACACAAGACGACAACTCACAGACTTGTATTTTCAGATAATGTTTTGATTTTGGAGAATTGCCCTTTAAGACAAATGTTAGATTTGCATATTCAGTGACAATATCGTATCCAGCAATGCATATATTTTACTTACAAAAAGTTTCCCTGGATTCCTGCAATGATGTTTTTTATATTCTGTTCCCTACCTGTACTTTCTTATAATTAGTTTTATTGATAACACAATCTACAAATGTCTTCCAAATAAGGAAGGAAACGCTTTACATTCCGAGATTTATCATGGCACTCCGGGGAAATAAAAGCTGCAATATGTATATAATATGTTGGAAATGTGGTTATTACATGCAGAAAGAAATTTTGTTTGCTTTTCAAAGCCTTGTTTCTAAGAAATATGGGAATATTCCCTGAGGATGGTGGTCAATGTCCTTATTTTTTATAAAGATTCTTATTGTTATTTTCAAGTTGTGCAAATAAATGTGAAAGAAAAGGGCACTTTACATGCTGCGATATCGGTACTGATATCGCTAGCGAGTGTACCCGCCCCCGTTGGTTGTGCGTCATGGGCAAATCGCTGCTCGTGGCGCACAACATCGCTAACACCTGTCACATGGACTTACCTTCCCTGTGATGTCGCTTTGGCCGGCGATCCGCCTACTTTCTAAGGGGGCGGTTCGTGCGGCGTCACAGCGACATCTCACGGCAGCTGTCCAATAGTAGAGGAGGGGCGGAGATGAGGGGCCGGAACATGCCGCCCATCTCCTTCCTTCCTCATTGCTGGTGGACGGAGATAAGTAGATGATCGTCACTCCTGCGGTGTCACACATAGCGATGTGTGCTGCCGCAGGAACGACGAACAAAACCTCGCTACGTACGAGACAACGATTTTTGGTAAATGAACGACCTCTCATATACCAACGATTTTTGTCTCTTTTGCGATCGTTTAAGGTCGCTCCTGCCTGTCACACGCTGCGATGTCGCTAGTGACGCCGGATGTGCGTCACAAACACCGTGACCTCGACGATATATTGTTAGCGATGTTGCAGCGTGTAAATGGCCCTTAAGTCTGTTTTCTAAGCAGAATAACCAAAAACTAATACTGCTCTTGTATGCAAAAATAGGCAATTGTACCTTGGATGTGGGTCCTTTAAAAGAGATATTCTAGTTTTCAAAAGTTATCGCCAATCTACTGAATAGGACACAATTGTTAAATCAGCGAGGGTCCCACTGTTAGGACCACCACCAATCCACAGAATGGGGAGCTTATTTGCCCCATTTTCCTCCTGCAACCGTCCTTTCATGAATGCACCATGCAACTCCATTCATTGTCTATGTGAGTGAAGATGTTAGTCAAGTGCAGCTCTCAACCCTGTTCATCAGTTGCATGGACTTTGTGCTCATGTATAAGTGGGTTCCAATTTAAAGGGATGGTTCACTCCTTTTCATACTGGCCACATCGATATTATGTTGAGAAACAAGGTTTCTCTCAAATACCTTGTGTTGCCAATAGTGCCTGTGGTCCACTCATCCTGTTCGCGTGACCCCCAGGCTCCGTGACCTCTGATGTCTGATGATGTCCCGTGAACTGAGGCGGACTGCAGTCTTCCTGAGTGACTGGGCTGTGGGCGTCGTTTCACCACTCTTCACAGCCCAGCATCTCCCTGTTCCCTTCTCCTTCACTGCAGAGCGCCGCAGGCAGGAGACACGCTGGGCTGTGATGAGCTGTGAAACTCCACCCACACCCCAGTTACTCACGGAGACTGGGACCGGTCGCGGTGATGTCAGATCAACAGGATGTTGACGTGACATCACTGGACATCAGAGGTCACGGTGCCCGGGGGTCACACAATGGGGAAGAGCAGACTGCGATAGCGCCACTCAGAGGCACTATGGGCAACACATGGTGACTGAGAGAAACCTTGTTTCTCAACATAATATCAATGTGGCCAGTAATGAAAAGGGGTAAACCACCTCTTTAACTTCCAGGCATGGTCTTGTGTCCAAAGAACAACCAGCTTAGAACAGGGAACATGAATTTCCTACTTGGTTAACAGGTGAGGGCCCCAGCTGTGAGACCCACACTGATCCAAAAATTATCACACTTTCTAGAAAGGTAATAATTTATGTAGATTTGCCTATTCCATTATACCCTACTTTAGGATTAAGGTATTGTCTCGTTAAAAGCTATGTATTTAAGGGGTTGGCTGCTCATTTCAATAGTTAAGCCAGTCTCCTTTGTCACAGCTTACTGTACATACCTGGGGTGGTATTCTTCAAACTCCATATCCTGGAAGTCATACTTTTTATCTTTGACTGATCAATTGAAAATTCTGAAAAACTGCATACAAGTCTGAATTAAAGATTTTTTTTTAGGGTCTATTTTACAAGTAATGTTGGGCGAATAGTAAAATATTCAGGTTCACATGATTCATGCTGAATACCTAGTACTATTCCAATATTCGCCACGAATAACGAACCTAATGCGAGTCAATGGGGAAACCACACATTTTTCTAGGAAATCTTTAAGAAAAATGCTCGGGTTCCACATTGACTTTCATTAGGTTTCTTATTTCTAATGAATACTGGAATAGTACTAGGTCTTTGGTATGAATAATCCAAACCCAAATATTTCACTGTTTGCCCATTACTACTTACAAGTAAATTCTACCAGTAATAATAAATGGCAGATCCAATATGTTTAGGCAGGTGTGATTTTTTTTTTTATATAAAATAAGAAAGTTTTCAAAAATAGAAGTGTTAATAATTTATTGCTATCAATTAATAAAATGGAAAGTGATAGAAAAATAAAAGGAAACCTAAATCAAATCAATATCCGGCTTCAAAACAGCATCAATTGTTTTAGGTATCTTGTAGTATATTTTCCACACCTGCCTGAAACATTTACACAGTAATGATGTATATGAAACGCCCGCGTCGGGGCTTGCAGGGCTCACACGGTCCCCAGGCCGGTGGTATTCTGAGTCAGGCTGTGAGTGGCCTGACCCGGCTTCCGTGACCCCGGCGGGTTTCAATAAAAGGGAAAGTCCGACAGTCAGACCGGTGTTACAAGGTGGGGATGGAAGGAGGGTGACGGGGTTCCTGTGGAGCACGCCATCAGTCACAGCGGCCACTGCAGTCTCGGCCTCCTCTGCCACCGCTCTCCCCCAGGAAACAATACGGGACAGGGACGGGGGATGCAAGCAGCGCCACCCGTGGTATGCGGCCAGGTGTTCAGCCACCGCTGCACAGTCTCTCTCTGGGGCAGGTGTTACGGGCAGCTGGATGGAATCGCTCCCCACGGGTGGAGCAGGGGAGCCCCGGGAGGTTAATAAGACACAGGGCAACAGTCCTCAGGGACACCGGGGGCACAGGGCAGCAGCATTACTCACACCAGTCACAGAGTGCGGGTTCCAGTTTCTCTTTATTTAAAGTCCATTCCACATTGCACCCGGGTGCTGGTCCTCGCCGCCTGTAACCTCTGGTCAGTCTCGGGCAGGTAGGAGAAAGGGTCCGGTGGAGTGATCTGGGGTCCCTCTCTTTCGGTGCGTTAATACCGTCCCTGTGGCATTGAGCATCTTGGGAACTCGCCGCTTCTCTGTCTCTCTCTTGCCCGGTAGCATAACACCAACCGCCACCGGGTACAACACTCTCCAAAGATCCCCAGTCCTCAGCTCCATTCCCTTCCTCAGATGTTATCAGCCCTGGTCTCGTGGCATCTCCTCAGCAGAGAGCTGTTCTGTGGAGATCTGCACTCTCCTGTAGCCTCTGACGTTCTGCTAAACTTTCTGTGTGTTCTGCACTAAACTCACTCCTATTCAGGCCCCCCTCCCCTTGGGTTGTCATGGAAACCTGCCTGTGTGCAGCCACCTGCTCATTAAGGAGACAGGATGAGTCATGAGGCTCAAAACTACATGCTGCAAAAGCTATTAACTCATTCCTGCGACTGTGATGTGAGTGTGTGTGTGTGAACTTCACTCCTCCTGCCCGGGAAAAAATGGGGTAACATTTAATACCCTGTAACGACCCAGTTGCAGGGGCGTTACATATATACAGTGGGTAAAATAAGTAATGAAAACATGTCCAGTTGCACTCAATAATATAAGGATACAATGACATTGCATTACTGCTATAAGAGTATTAGAGAAAGGAGAAAAAATACATAGCTAATGTGAAAAATGAGTAAAAAGACATAGGCAATGCGTTACTGTTTTGGAAATATTGACAAAAAGAGATTTTTAGCTTATGTATTGGCCAATCCATGTGTGCCTAAAGCCTGCTTTACACGTTGCAATTTTGCATACGATATTGTATGCGATTTGCAACGCCCCCATCGTATGTGTGGCATGTTCAATTTGTTGAACATGCCGCACAAACGATTAACCCCCGTCACACATACTTACCCGTCCATACGACCTCGATGCGGGTGGCGAACGTCCACTTCCTGGAGTGGGAGGGACATTCGGCGTCACATCGACGTCACGCGGCAGCCGGCCAATAGAAGTGGAGGGGCGGAGATGAGCGGGACGTAAACATCCCGCCCACCTCCTTCCTTCCGCATTGTTGGCGGGAGCCACGGACGGAGGTAAGCTGTCGTTCAATGTTCCCCGGGTGTCACACACTGCGATGTGTGTTGCCTCGGGAACATCGCACAACCGCACGTTCAATCTTTGAGGAATGAACGACGTGCATGCGATGAACGGATTTTCGTTCAATCGCAATTGCACGGAGGATTTACACGCTACAATCATACTTACGATGCCGGATGTGCGTCACTTATGATGTGACCCCGCCGACACATCGTAAGATTTATTGTAGCATGTAAAGCGCCCTTAATAACTAATGTCAATCCTTATATTATTGCGTACCACTTGATATGCTGTTGTAGTTATGTTATTTTTTTCGGTTGGCGCCTGTTCAAATTTGAGTAAGCTACTGGTCAGTTTTCTGATAGTTGTAAGTATTGAACACTTCATCAATTTTCTAAGTAAGGGATAAATACATAGCTAATGTGAAAATGAGTAAAAAGACATAGGCATTGCATTACTTCTTTAGAAATACTTGTAAAGAGAGATTTTTAGATTATGTATTGGCCAATCCATGTCAGCCCGATAACCTCGACAGGGTGATCTCATTATATCAGGAACCTAACTGTAAATACCTCTATGTACAATTAAAAATTTGTGTATCTGGGCAGAAAGGTCCCTGGCTAAATAAGATGGTGGACACACTCTGGCTATGGGGACTGCTTGATCAGAACAAATATACTATAACTACGAGGGGCTGCTGATAAGTGTTTGGCTTTGTGATCTTTTTTTTTTTCTATAGTAACGAATGTTACATCACATGAAAGACTTGTTTGTCTAATATATGTTTTCAAAATTTTGTGGTTTTTGCTTATGGCAACAGTGTTCTACGCACGCGGGAAAACAAAATGGCAGAGTCTAATGCGATATTCACAGCAACTGAGAGCAGAGGAGTGACCACGACAAAGCTGGCAGAGCTGGGCTTCCAGCTGATTGACCACCCACATTATTCACCAGATCTAGCTCCCTCCAACTATCATCTGTTTCCAAACCTGAAGAGACACCTCAAGGATACCAGATTTCACACCATTTCTGATGCCATGGCTTCTATGGATGCCTGGTTTGAGGCACAACCGAAATCCTTATTTTTGCTAGACTTACAGAACTTGGAATATTGATGTAAGAAATGTGTTGACATCAATGGAGAGTATGTGGGACAAATGTCAAGTTTCATCATCCTATCTCATTTCTTTCTGGATAAAGCCAAAGACTTTATCCAGCCCCTTGTATATCAGAAAACTGACCAGCAGCTTCAATAAGTGTGAACAGGCGCCAAACTATCCTTATGGTATATGATTGTCCTGATGATAAACCTTGATGGCTTTGAAACGCATTGACCAATAAATCATATTCTAACTTATATTGTTTGAACTATGTGGTGGTGCGGGGGATTAACCCTTTCTCTTTTCCATTATTTGATCTCTACATGGGTTCTGCGGTGGCCACCAGACGTTTATGGTGGTTGTGGCCTGCACAACCACATGAGGTGAGCTCCTCTAAGCTATTCTTTATTTTTTTACAGTTGATAAGACTCTATTTGTGCGATTTTTTTCTTTTCAGCTTTAGTTGATAGAAAAGGCAATGGAAGTTCTCCTGGAGCTATGCTATTATTCTGTACTGCTGGCAGTGGAGCTCCAGGAAAACTCCCTGCCCAGAGATTATAATGAGGACAATAGCAAACCTGGAAGAAAAAAGGATATGAATCGCACATCCCAAAAACATACTTTGATCTTATGCCACTAGGTAAAAATTAAATATTAGAACATGAGGTTATTAGTTTAACATTCTGATCAGACTGTATGAAGCCCACGGCCAAATGAGGGCAAACCTCTTAGTGGGTTCCTATTCTTATATTTAGAATGAGGACAATCTGGCCATAAGCCCCAATTCCGAGCCTTGGGCCCAAGGGGGTAGCTCAGAATGCCCTCATTATAAACGGCCATATATATTCAAGTTTGGCTCTTTGTTTTTATGGTTTATGGATCACTGGTCATTATCGGAGTCTATCTCAAAACATCTATCTCAAAAAGTAGAATGTACACTCAGCAGTATGTCTACATAATACACCTTCATCAGTCGATAATGTTTTTATGAGTACACGGAAATATGCGATTGGATTCATGTTGACATCCAACATGTCAGGAGATTTTGAGAGACTTCAACTCACCCCTGTACAATATAATATAGAGTTGATCTCTCTTTTGAATGATTGAAAAAGCAAAATTTGAAATATGGGAAAGAAGCAAATTGGTCCTGAAATAAAGGGCCTTTATTCTATTACCTGAGCTTGATTATGTGTGAAATAATACATGTGAGCCCTGTACTTACATTAATACTAGCTTTTCTTCTAAGAAATGAGCTGTGTGTCACTTTGTTGTAGGCCCTAATTGGTTTCAGATATTCAGTAGTTAATGATGAGGAGTTGGAGGTAATATGTGATCCTGTCATTTGGTGTTGTATAAGTATTAGGGATGGTGAGACAAATCATATGTCTTTGCTTATTAAACCTCGCCAGCCTTGACACTCTAACACGGCAATGAGATCTTTCTGTGGACCACACATGATAGAATAGATATGATCAAACAGAACCAATCATGGGATGGGATTTCTTTTTTTACATATGCCACTGTCTATATATTTATAGAAAGGTGACAAAAAAGAATAAGGTTGGCAAAATTCATTCATTAAAGAAAATAAGAAACGCATACGCAAAATGAGAAAAAAAGGAACCTATTTTGGGTGGCATAGGCATTGCAAAAGCGCTGGCTATATAGAAAAATTATGATAGTGAGACATAATATATATATATTATCTGAAAACTGAAATTGATAATTGTTTTCCTCTATTTATACCCTATGAACATATTTAACAATCAGGAGTGTAAAGGTAGCAGATGAAACTAAGTTCTTTTCCCATAACTGAATCATGATAAATGAGCACTTTTACAGATTGGGACCGAGAAGTTAAACATTTTCCCTTGACACAAATTTTTAATTGTTACACAATACTTATGAGTATTTTCTAAATTATATTTATTATGACGCTAACCCAGATCATCTAGAAACTTCAAGTTTTGTTTCAATTTTTTATTATTACAGTTTTATTGGTTTTACAAGAGGACGACATCAAAATAAAGAACATCTGACATTACCGAGTAAAGGACATGGATAAAAACTATCCCAAAGTCAATTTTTCTTTTCCCTTGATATCCCTGGTACCGTATTTTTCGCTTTATAAGACACACCAAATTATAAGACACACCCCAAATTTAGAAAAGGCTAATAGGAAAAAGTAATTATTAATGTATAATCCTAGTGCGTCTTAATTCTAATGCTCACCGGGGGCAGTGGTGGAGCAGCTCAGGAAGGTGGGCGATACTGCGGGCAAGGTGTTGATGCCACGGCAGCGGGCACCATTGATCTGCCAGCAGGCTGCAGGAGTCACACTGCAGTGGAGCAACTCAGGAGGTTCACAGGATGGAGGGTCAAAAGACGGGGTGTCTTGTTGGCGGGTGCCATTGATCTGACTGTGGGCTCTGTTCAACCATAGTTGACGAGATGGACTTCAAGAAAATAGCAGTGGAGGTGGCACATGCACAGGTTGGACTCCACAGCCATTTTCTTGAAGTCCATCACGTCAATCTGCGCACGCACCACCACCGCTGCCATTATCTTGAAATTCATCGCATCAACAACGGACGATTCAATGGAGCCCAGAGTCAGCTCAATGCACCCGCTGTCGAGAAACCCCATCCTGAATTGCCCCACTGCAGTGACACCTCGCAGCCTGCCGGACGATCAATGGCGCCCGCCATGACACCCCTGCAACCCACCCGTAGATCAATGGCGCCAGCTACGACACCCCCGCAGCTCGCACGCAGATCAATGGCGCCTGCTGCGACACCCCCGAGCCTGTCCTGTGTTCCTGCCTCCTATGTCCCTGCTACACCACTGCCGCCCCGGTAAGCCATATACATTTTGTAACACGCACCCCCATTTCACACCCCGATTCTGTGGGAACAAAGTTTGTCTTATAATCCAGAAAATACAGTACACTACGAAAGAAAATATGTATATAAAGCATAATTATGCATAACGATTTAAGAATTAATACTCTAATGTAGACCATAGGCCTATTGACTCATTGCCATTGATGTGGAGGTAAAGTTGTGGGAGATAAGTAAAAAACTAAGGTACGTTATATAAGAAGGAAGATATTCCTCTATATTGGCGAGAGCAGGGAATAATCTTACATCGGTCTAAATTAAGAAAAAAAAATGATCCTAATCGCCCGGTTGAGTTTTTACTTCCTGCTAGCTATGGAAGAGGTCTTCTCATTCTTAGGCCTCTGCCACACTCACGTGAAAATCACGCACGTGCCGAGAGACACGTATTTCCCCTGCATGTTGCGTGCAGGTAAGTACGTGTCTCTGGTACGTGCGGGCCATGTGTGTTCTACGTGTGCTATCCGCGATAGCACACGTAGAACCGGTAATTTACATACTCACGTGGTCCTTCCTACTGTCCGCAGTGCTGTCCGTGGTGCTGATCTTCGGTTTCCAGCCCTCCCATCTCCCCGCTGCTGCTGCTGCCAGGCAGTGAACTGAATATTAAATGAGAATAATAAGCGGCGGTCGGCAGCAAGAGGCAGCAGCGGCAGAGACAGGAGGGCTGGAGAAGGTGAGTAAATGTTTGGGTTTTTTTTCACTGACACGTGTGTTTTCTCCGGCGCGTGTCACACTGGACCGCATCCACACTACACCCGTGTGGTACGGGTGCGGGCCGTGTGACACCCGTGCTGCCGGAGAAAAAAGTGACATGTCAGCGTTTAGAAAAATGCACACACGTACAAACGCACACGGACACACGTTCCGTGTGGTTTTACGTGTGTGTGCCTGCTACAATAGGGTAGCATTGCTGAACGTGTCTTCGTGCCGCCGGTAGATGCAAAAAATGGCACGTACCGGCGGCACGGATGTGTGTCGCAGGCTTAGAAAATGTTTGAGGGATGAAGTACCTTGTTGTTACTAACCTGTCCCTGCACCAATGCCGGATCTTTCTCTTAAAGAAGATACATTTTGCTGGGCACTGCCTAGTTTTCAAGTAACCCAGTGAACTACTTTGACATCACCGTACAAAGCCTACAATTACTGACTCAGACAGATATGCACTGTTGGAGTATACAGCAAACTTTCCTTCCAGTTACCATGTGTACATGTTATAACCCTATTGTGGGATACAAAGATAAATTATTTAATATCACCATTAAACATTTATAGGTCTTAAAGGGAATCTGTCAGCAGATTTTTGCTACCTCATCTGAGAGCAGCATAATGTAGGCAAAGAGATCTTGAATCCAATGATGTATCACTTAGATTACTGGGTGCAACTGATCTGACAGAATTAAAGATTTTAGTTTTAGCTTGTTGCAGAGCTGAGAGCTGCCCCCTCCCACATCAGGCTTTCACTGTACATTTCCATAGACAGAAGCTGCTAATCACATAAGGGGGCAGAGTTGGATTTCAGGTCACATGTTCTTGAGTCCTCTAATGATACAGCTATTGGGGCTTAAACTAACATTGCAGGTAAACAAAAACATACTTTGTAATAACAGACCTCTGGCTGTAATATGAATGTTAACCCTTACAGCATTCTGTCTTCAGATTACATAGCAAAAACCTGCTGACAGATTCCCTTTAAGGTTTTGTCTGGCCCTTAATTGAGAACAAACATTCCTATTCTAAACAAGCCAATAATCACCCTACAAATGAGCAAAACACACATTTATTGAGTTAAATGATTATTAAGCAAGCTTAAAAATAATTGTTCTTGGCAGCATATTGTCCTATATAGACAATACATGTGCTGCCGAGACGGGTGATCTATGATTTCAGTATTTACAATCATTCTGTGAGCATTGTATTGTGGTCGGCCCTTCTAAAAAAGCTATTAAATGAGTACTCATCAGTTTACAGGAAGCTGATTGGTGGTCATTATATGGTTGTGATCATCCAGTGTAAATGCACCCTTTGGGTAGGATTCACTTGTGAGAGACTCGCATGTGCATTACCCGGGACGGCCTGCTTCTTTCCAGATGGGAGCGTCTCAGCTGCATAGAAATACATGCAGCTGACCCACTCTTGTTGGGAAAGAGATAGGCCATCCCGAGTGATGTGATGCGAGATACGCACGAGTCTCTCGCAAGTTTAATCCTACCCTTAAGGCTGAATTCATCCTTTCTAATGATGAGTGAGCACGATCATGCTCAGGTGCTCCTCATCACGAGCAGTTGGTTGCTTGAATGATCGTGTCTTGAGTACCTGAGTATAATGGAAGTCAATGGGGAACCCAAGCATTTATCCGGGAATTATGCCGGAAAAATGCTTGAGTTTCTCATTGATTTCCATTATAGTCGATACTCGAGTTACGCCCATCCGAGTATCTTAGTGCTCACTCACCAGTGTCACCACTATTTTTAATTTCATGTTTTTGCATTAATGTTTCTCAATTAGTGACTTTTTGATTTGGGACAAATTCATTAAATGATTTGAGCTTTTTTTCAAATTGTCTTTAATGGTTTAGTTAGGGTCCCGCTACACATAGTGATGTTCCAGCTATCCCGACAATGATACGAGCGGGTCAGGATCGCTGGTACGTCAGTAGTGAGCTGGCAAACAGGCAGATCTAATTAACAACGCAACAACGATACGGCGATCCGTATAACGACCTCGGCGGTCGTTGGGACCCTGTCACACAGTAGCTTTTCTGACGACTCAGACCTCAAGAGAAGCGTAGCGTTTCCACCCAGGCGTGCCAACGAGGTCGCTTGTAGTTGTTATGGTGTCAAACACAGTGATGCATGCTGCCCAGCAAGACACCAATGATCAAAAAATGAACCAGGACGTTCAGGTATGATTGGCGATATTGCAACGGGGGGGCGGTCGCTGCTATGTAAAGGGATAAACCTGGCTCAACTACCTTAATACAGGTGCTCTGGAGAAGGAGAATCAATATACAAAAAATATACTCCGGCACACTTATAGGAATGATGAAAGATGCAAATTGGTGCTCAAAACCATGTATTTTATTTTGATGTTTTCATGGAAGACATTGACATTGTCCGACGTTTCAACCCTGTGGGTTATTGTCAAGGACTTTTGTCTCCCAGTTATGAGGAAGTATAAGGAACGACTCGTAGGTCTAAGTATGATGTAGGCCAATGGCCCTGTAAATGTGCAAGGAGGTATCAGGGAGCGTGTGAGGCCTGAGGTCGCTGCTATGTGTCACACGTTGTGAGATCACTAGCGAGGTCGCTGTTGCGTCATAAAACCTGTGACGTTTCAGCGATCTCGCTAACAACATCGCTATGTGTAACGGGGGCTTTAGTTTCTGTTGCTGGTTTTTTTTTACATCACTGTGGCTTTTCCAAATTCATTAAATGCGACTTTTTAAAATCTCATAACATTTGGAGACTCTTTTCAGTTCCATCCTGGAGTGATTTTATATATGAAACGTGATTATTCTTGCTAAAAAGTCATAAAAGCAGGTAAAGACAGGGACAATGTCAATTTGGGGTTTGGATGAATTTGGCGAAAGAAAATGTCAGTGAAAACCACAAGTCAAAAAGCCATGGTGACTTAAAAAATAAAGTGAATTGGGCCCTTAGAGTATGGTTTTCTGTGCTTTGTTTAATGACGCTGAAACATCTAACCACATTAGACCTCTAAGTGATTATGGGCTTCTTTTGGTCATGTATTTCTGCGCTGCCACATTTAATATGTTTAAACTGTGCAAATGATGGCTTGCAGAATTAACACCATCCTGAGCTAAGTGCTGTGTTAATTGTGAATGATACATGTTAACATTCAATGATGCTGCTGTAAATGATTATACATGGTAATTCTCATTAGCAATTTTGTAGCAAGGCTGCTGCTTCTCTTCACACCATGCCAAGTCATTCTTAGAATCACAGTTATTATCATCAATTTATTTTGACTGCATGTTCATGGTGTATGTAATTATTACACGTACACTGAGTCTATCACTGTTTATCGCCGGCACGCTGAGAAGGACTTATTGTACTAATGATCTGCTCCATTTGAAGAATTGTGTCTGTGTCCTTCCTCATCCTCTCAAGCGTAAAGGTGTTACTACATTAACTGATTTGCTTTAATAAGCCTCCAATTGCACCCATTGGGATAATCAATAAACTTTAATTATTACAATCAACTCCTATTGGCCTTTTCTAAGCGAACTGAAAACATCTAATCTACAAGAGCAGGATGAAGAGGAAGAGTACGAGGGAGAAGGGCTGTGTTATTTGTGCCAGGCTAATATGTAATTCATTATGGTTATATTAGACCTGATGACCTTGTTTATCCTCCTCGCACACTTGAGGACTAATAGTCATTAAAGAAGAAAATTACGGTGTTTGTCTACAAATTGTGCTTGATTTGATTGTAATTGCAGGGAACTTATCAGATAGTAGAGAAGCACAAAAACGCTTCTCATTTGGCTCATGGACACTCAATATCAGTGGAGTAGACTGTATTAAACTGAGAAAGTTCCACATCTGGGCTTAAATGTCACCATTAGGGGCTATTAAAAGTCTATGTCATCGGTATGCTGCTTTCTTGCTTGTGATCTATCTACCTATCTTCCAAATTATTTTTACTGAGATTTTTGGGTAAGGATAACAAAACACACAAGAAAATATCAATACCAACATAAACCTTAAAATAAATGAATAAATAGATTTTTTTATATATATGTCTCTGTATCTCTTTGTCTGTCTGTCTCTTTGTCTATATGTCTCTCTCTCTGTCTCTCTGTCTGTCTCTGTATCAGTCTCTGTGTCTGTTTGTCTTTTTATATCTGTCTCTCTGTCTCTGTCTGTTTCTTTCCCTGTCCGTCTGTCTGTCTGCCTATTTTTGCTGTCTGTCTCTGTCTGTGTCTCTGTCTCTTTCCCTGTTTGCCTCTGTCTGTCTCTTTCCCTGTCTGTCTCTTTCCCAGTCTATATGTCTCTGTATGTCTTTTTCCCTGTCTGCCTCTGTTTTTGTCTGTCTCTTTCCCTGTCTGCCTCTGTCTTTGTCTGTCTCCTTCCCTGTGTGCCTGTTTCTCTGTCTGTCTTTCTCTGTCTGCCTCTTTCTATCTGTCTCATCCCCTGTATGTTTGACTCTGTCTCTTTCTCTGTCTGCCTCTGTCTGTCTCTTTCCCTGTGTGTCTTTCCCTGTCTGTCTGCCTTTTTTCCTTGTATGTTTGTCTCTGTTTCTTTCCCTGTCTGTCTCTTTCTCTGTCTGTCTGACTTTTTCCCTGTCTCTCTCTGTCTGTTTGTCTCTGTCTCTTTCCATGTCTGCCTCTGTCTGTCTGTCTTTTTCCCTATCTGCCTTTTTCTCTGTCTTTCTGTGCCTATGTCTGTCTGTGCCTGTCTGTCTCTTAGTCTGTCTCTGTCTATGTCTGTCTCACCACAGAAATCATATTACCTCACACATAAGCTTCTTATACTAAGAATGTCCTTTGTTCCTATAGCAATCAATCAGAGCTCCTATTAATGATCTGTAACTTCCAGCTCCATTGACTTTAATAGAGGCAGGTTTTTTGAAGAGTAACTGTAAAGCGCGGGGTTAAATTTTCCCATCAAAACATAGTCTATGATGTTCCCTGATTCAAATGAGTTGTCTGTGCAAAATTTTGTGATTGTAAATGCGATGGTGTGGATTCCTTTAGCAGACATACAGACATACACACATTCACACACACATACACTCAGCTTTATATATTATATATATTATATATATATATATATATGCATAACGGGATCTATCTACCTATCAACTGTGTTTCCACAAAAATAATACAGTGTCTCATATTATTTTTTACTTCAAAAGACGTGGTAGGGCTTATTTTTGGGGATGTCATATTTTTTTTGGGTGTCAGTGATTGAGTCACCCAGTAATGAAAAATGAATATTCTCTACTTTCCTGCCCATAATCGATTCAACCCCTCTGCCGGCGTCAGTGATTGGAACTTGCGTTAATGAAATACATGTTGATATGCTAGGGTTAGAAGAGCTGCTTACCAGTGCAAGCATTGTGCTGCAATCCTCAGGGAGTAATATCACAGTCTCAGTGAATCACTGATGCTGCGCAGAGAGCCGAGCAGGGAAAGTGAGTGAATATTCATTTATAAAATTAAGACAAGTTTCAATCACTGACTCTGGCAGAGGAGTGAGAGGGACTATGGGTGGGAAGAGGGGTGAATATTCATTCCATTAACCAGCAGATGTGACTATATACATTGGGGCTCACAGCAACCCAGCAGGACAATGTACACCAATAAAAAAAGTAATAAAAGTTACATATACTGAAAGGGCTGCCCAAACCGTATTTCATGATAATATTACTAGGATGATCAGCAACTAGGGCTTATTTTGGGGTAGGGGTTATATTTTAAGGATACTCCAAAAAGACTGAAAAATACTGCTAGGTCTTATTTTCTGTCCGTCTATCTATCTATCTATCTATCTAATTGAGAAAGGTTCTGTTATGGAACCGAAACGTTGCCTCATTGGCTAATAAAGTCCACTTTTTTTCTATCTATTTATCTATCTATCTATCTATCTCTCTAATGCCACCTTCACACGTCCGTGAAACACGTGCGTGTTTGGTCCGTTTCCGTATGTACCGGAGACACACGTACTCCAATGTTATTCAATGTTTGGAGTTACACGTGCGTTTTTCCATTAGGTCCGTGTGTCTGTGTGCGTGATACGAATGTGTATCCGTATTGCACGGGTGCATATCCATTTTCTGCACGGAACACGCACACACGCACCCAATGAAAGTCTATGGGTCCATGAGCACACGTACGTGACACGGATGCATCTCCGTATGGTCCGTGTACGTTGTGTGCTTTTTTGAAGCGATGTCAGTCATTCATTTTTTTCTGTGTATGTCAGTCAATCTCCCTCAGTCCGTCGGTCGGTCTCTCTCTCTGTCTGTCGGTCGGTCTCTCTGTCTTGTCTGTCCCTCTCACAGTCTCTCGGTCAGTCTCCCCCCTCTCTCATACTCACCGTTCCCCGATCACCGGCGCGGCCCTGCACAGCTGCAAAAAAAACTCCGGCGGCTTTTACTATTTTGAAAAAGCCGGCCGCTCATTAATCAATCTCTTATTCCCTGCTTTCCCCACCCACCGGCGCCTATGATTGGTCGCAGTGAGACACACCGCCACGCTGAGTGACAGCTGTCTCACTGCAACCAACCACAGCCGCCGGTGGGCGGGTCTATATCGTGCAGTAAAAAAAATAAATAATTAGTAAAAAACGATGTGCGGTTCCCCCCAATTTGGATATCAGCCAGGGTAAAGCCAAAAGGATGGGGAGCTCCATGTTATGGGGAGCCCACCACCCTAACAATATCAGCCAGCAGCCGCCCGGAACGGCCGCATCCATTAGATGCAACAGTCCCGGGACTGTACCCGGCTCATCCCGATTTGCCCTGGTGCGTTGGCAATCTGGGTAATAAGGAGTTAATGGCAGCAGCCCATAGCTGCCACTAAGTCCAAGATTAATCATGACATGCGTCTCCCCAAGATACCTTCCATGATTAACCTGTAAGTTAAAGAAAATAAGCACACACAACGAAAAATCCTTTATTTGAAATAATACACAAAAAAAAACCCCTCGTTCACCACTTTATTAAGCCCTGAAAATCCCTCCAGCTCCGGCGTAATCCACGGAGGTCCCGCGATGCTCTCAGCTCTGCTACATGAAGGTGACAGGAGCTGCAGTAGAACACCGCCGCTCCTGTCAGCTCCACGCAGCAACTGAGGTGAGCCGTGTGATCAGCTGTGCTGTCACTGAGGTTACTCGCGGCCACCGCTGGATCTTCCTACTGTGACAGCAAGTTGCCCGAGCGACAGCGATGAAGTCACAGGTGAGTTGCGGTCTCGGATGGAGGATCCAGGTAGCAGCGGGTAACCTGAGTGACAGCAGCGCTAATTGCGCTGATCACTTCAGTCACTCAGAGGATTAGCGGTCACCGGTGCGTCCTTCACGGGTGACCGCTAATCAGGACGCGACACAGACAGGGCCGTGGTATGACAATGAAGTCAAGTGAAGTTCACCCTAGTTCATTCTCATCGCGTGTCGCTGTCTGCTGCAAGCGGGTATATAGCAACGTCATTGTGCATCACACACGGATATTCCACACGGGCAACACACGGACATGTCACTTGTGTATCTCACGCACACACGGACATTCCACACGCACACACGGCTAGCATACGCCATTCACACGGATGCCACACGTACCATAAAACGGACATAAAAACGGAACACGGACCCGAAAAGCGGAACGTAACACATGTGCGTGTTTTTCACGGACGTGTGAAGGGGGCCTAAGAGAGTGTTTACACAGAGTGTTTTTACATTGATTTTGAGGTAGATCTACCAATTCAAAACCACTTCAAATGCTCTGTGACTTCTCTTTGATGTGGAATTTTGCAGCAGATATGCTTTAAAACTTTAATATCCTCAAAAACTACTTGTGGCCATATCCTAAGGATATTTTTAATTATATAGCTATAATGCAATGTTACCTACTATAACTTGATGTTGGCACACTTAAATTAAATTGATAATCATTAAGATACGGAGGAAAAAGCATGAAGACAGAAAAGGGGATGACATAAGGCCACCTATACTGTTCCTCCATTTATGTGTCCATAGAAATAATGTTGCTATATTTAAAGACAAAGAATATGGGCAAAATAAGCAAATACAAAGAGTATTACAAGTGTCAAATAATCACACATTGCTATGCAATGGAAATGTTTCTAAACTGAACATAATAATTAAAGAAAACCCCAAAAATACTAGAAACCACTAAGACAGGGACAACTTCGCAGAAGCATAGACTTCGAACTCAAGAATCAACTAAGATATGATTTATTGAACATTCACAACAATTCAACACGTTCAGGGCATCAAGGGCTCATTTCTCAATTAAAATGGACTATAAACAATTCAAGATCCACTAATTATATGACAAAAAACGCACTAAAACAAAGAAACAACATATCAAAACAATGTGATCACACAATGAGAATACATAAGGTGTATATACTGCGCACGCACAACAACAAGCTAAAATATTGTACATGGATAGAGAAATAACGGTGAGTAAATGAAATGTAATAGACTGTCAAGTCGTAATTGACGTTTAGAACTTCCAGTTTTGGGGTCATCGTTGGTAATTTAAATTGTGTGCAGTGTTTTATTTTTGAGACAGAGGCCCTGAAATGTATTTTTCAGTTTTTTATTATTTTTTTTTCAGTTCATTCCTTCGATGCCTTGTAGAAGGTTGCTTCGTGTGCCAGTCTTGGAGATTTCGGGATACTTTATTCCTGATGAGGTACAATGGGAAGGAGACACCAGCTTCCATTTTCTATTACCTGCTGTTTTGATATATCTATTATTGTTCCTTTTTTTTTTTTTACAAGATATTGCATTGCACTATGGATAAAGATTCATGTTAAGCACTACGTGTTTCTGTATGACTGTAAGAGCACGCTTCATCAGCCGAGTGTATCGACACTACGACATTGTTATTACATGCATCACTACCTCTTAGGATATCAAGCACACCATCGTATTACAGCTCTGTGTATGACCCCTGGAAAAGACCTTGCTGTTCTTTTTATTTCTACTAACTTTTCATTCTGTTAATTTTTGAACAAATCTGATGGAAATAATCGTTTGGAACCATATTGGAAAGGTATTCTCAATCCTAAGATCATTGCTTTTAGAGGAAGCATCCTCCTACATAAGGCAACCAATGAAGTATTGTAAGGTATGCAGCATATGGTTCTAAATTTACCCCAAAGCTTCATTCCGAGATCCTTTTGTTGCCTATGTAGAGGACTAGTAATATTAGACTCCTCGTTTATGTGAATAAAGATGGCAGTGGTTACGGGACTGACAAGGGTCAATGCTTCCTTTACTGTGTCTGTGCAGGAGCTGAATGCTTGCGCAGATACAAGCTTCAAAATTTGCCGGATTGAGATGGAGACAGTATGAGAAGTGGTCAGATGAGTAAATCATGCAACTGCCGCCATTTTCATGATGATCCATAGAAGAAACCGCAGTTTGGGTTAAAGTGAAGTTATGGGGTAAATTTAAAGCTTTTTGGAACGCAAAAATAAAGATTTAAGACAAATGAGAAATGTATAAACTTATCAATTAAACACAAAACTAAAATATCAATTACTTTTATTTATTTATACATGACATAATTTATGTTAAAATGAATATCTAAAGGGAAAGGACTAATCACACAAGATAAAATACATGATGTGGGTACATACATTTAAAATCTATGTACTAATAGCCAATAAATAGAAAATAAATAATTAGTGCTACAAGGAATTAATTTAATGAATATATACTGTATCACAGTATAATTAAATATATAATAAATTAATTCTTTATTCATCAAATTAATTCCTTGGAGCACATATTATTTATTATCTATATATTGTCTGTTAGTATATATATTTTAATTGTATATACCC
Source organism: Anomaloglossus baeobatrachus (assembly GCF_048569485.1). Classification (NCBI taxonomy): domain Eukaryota; kingdom Metazoa; phylum Chordata; class Amphibia; order Anura; family Aromobatidae; genus Anomaloglossus; species Anomaloglossus baeobatrachus. The sequence continues at coordinate 190,881,680 of NC_134360.1, read as the reverse complement.
AAATTGTGTATTTTATCTTGGGTGATTAGTCCTTTCCTTTTGTGTATTCATGCCACACAATTTTAACAATTACCTATGGAAGAAAAGTACATCGGTGACCTTAAAAAGTGTAAACTAAAACAGCAAAATTTTGACATGGCTCAGAACTTTGCTCACAAGTTTGTGAAGTGGTAATATTAGGATTATATAGAACAAGTAGATGGAAGAACCGAGCCAGATAGACGTATATCGTAAAACTGCAAATTTATTTACTTCATTAAAATAGCCAGACATGAGGACATCAAAACATGAGGGGGGACAGAAACAAACGTTTTTTGGTCTAGGCCATAACCATGAGTAATGCCTAGACCGAAACGCGTTGGTTTCTGTCCCTCCCTCATGTTTTGATGTCCTTGAGTCTGGCCCATAACCATGACTAAAGCCTAGGCTGATACACGTTGGTATCTGTCCCCCCTCATATTTTGATGTCCTTGTGTCTGACCCATAACCATGATTAAGGCCTAGGCCGATACGTGTTGGTTTCTTCCCCCCCCCCTCATGTTTTGATGTCCTTGTGTCTGGCTCATAACCATGACTAAAGCCTAGGCCGATACGCATTGGTTTCTGTCCCCCCTCATGTTTGATATCCTTGTATCTGGCGATTTTAAAGAAGTACCGTATATCAATTTGACGTTGTACGATTTATGTCTATTTGGCCTGGTTCTTCCAGTGTCAGAATCCACTTGATCTATCAAATCTCTGCCTTGCCAAGGCATCCGAGCTGCGGATCTGGAACCAGGACCTAAACACAGTAGGTGACCTTACACCCTATGTTTTTTTTTTTTCTGCATGTAACTTTATGATTATAAAACAAATTACACCGAATTACATGACGCCATTTCTCCAGTATAGTTTTTCGCAGAATTATTGAATGGATATATGATAATTTTAGGTTAGTGTTTCCCAAAGCCCAGTCGTCTTGTCCCCCAACAGGTCATGTTTTCAGAATTTCCTTAGCATTGAACAAGTGATGAAATCATTATCAAGGCTTCACCTGTACAATACTAAGGAAATCCTGAAATCATGACCTGTTGAGAGCCATGAGGACTGGAGTTTGGGAACCAATGTTTTCAGGTTGAAGGGGTATTCCAATCTCAAGATCCAATCCCAATAAATAGTAGGTGTAATAATAATAATAATATTAGCAAATACCTCTAATTAGAAATGTAGTATAGATACCTTAGATATCTTTGGTTATGACTATGAGCATGAAAACTAACTAACTGTGACTATATGCATGGTCGGAACCATGGATACCAAAGGTCCTGCAATGCCCTGAACATGAGGTAAGCGACATAGTGAATACGAAGAACTATACTACATTTCTAATTAAAGGGATTTGCTAATATGATTATTATTACTACGCCTAATACGTATTAAGATAGGATCTTGGAGATGGAAATAACCCTTTAAATTTCTCATCTTTATTATCAATGATAAAAATGTAGCAGTTGTGTATCCCATGGAACAAAATAAATCTATAAATATGACACGCAAGAAAAAATATCATATATCACTTACTTTTATATATTTACTGTATACATGATAAAAAATCTGGCATGAAACCTATAGTTCTGATAAAGCCCCTGTCTAAATAAAAAAGCACAATATCTGAGCAAATGACATAATACTTTATATTAATCAGCATTATCATATAAAGATGAAAGAATGTACTAAATTACATAATAACCCACCCAACGTAATCACAACATCCCGATAAATTGAGGACTCTGCTTTACCACTGACACATATAAATAAGGATCAGTGGAGGACATGTAGATGAAGGATTTGTTCCCACCTGACATCAGGGGACTTTGGGCTGACTGGAACAGCTGATGGATAAAAGAGATAATGAAAAGACTACAAGGCAACAATGGCTGCAGAATACCAGCTGAAGAAGGATCAGCAGATAAGTATGGCTTCACAATAAAAGCCTGTATACAAACCTGGTGGGAAGGACTTAGGTTGCTATCAGTATCCTAAAACGGGATTAAGGACCCCAGACAAAGACTTCAACTTGATGGGATCTTTCTCTGGATCTCATGTCTTTTAAAGCATGAACAGAACTGGGCAGACTTTTTTGATCTAGCTAAAAAATAGATAACAGGTTGATTAAAGTCAAGCAGAGGACATTTTAGGACTTTACCATCCATTTTTAGTCATCCTCAAATGGTTTCAAAAACAGAATTAACTTCTAAACATGCGAACAGAGCCTAAGATAACATATTAGCCACCTGTCACTTGCTCTGCTTGCTCTGTCTGGAGTTGAGGTTCTGAAATATAGAATTCAGGCACATCCGCCAATAGGCCCATTGACTTTAATGAAGTTGACGGAGTTATTTTGTGCTCTGTCTGAGCTCCTTTTCAACAGTGTCCACCTTGTTTGAGGCTGGCACAAAAGCGTGGCCAATTGCGCTTTTGTGCCTGCCTCTAGTAGGCAGACACAAATGAAATGGAGGTCAGACAGTACAAATGACTACATCTGCTTCAATAAAGTCAACGGCCCCATTGGCGGATCTACCTAAATCCCATTTTTCAGGGCTTCAACCAGAAGCCTCGATGGTGCCAATGACAAGTGGTTAAAACTAGTGATGAGCGAGTGTGCTCGGCATAGCTCCTTACTCGATCAAGCTCCATGTTGCTCGGGTACTTGCAGAGGTCTGTCGAGTATCGCGGGTGCTTCAATGTTTCATACGTGAAACAACCACAAAGCATAGGCTCGCTTCACTGCATGATGTGTACAGCAGGGGGAACATATCATTGGTGTAACTTGTGTAACTGCACAGGGGCCCAAATGGTGATGGGGCCCAATTCTACCTCTAAAGCAGATGGAACTGTACATTATGATGAGCTCTTGGTCTGCATAGGGCCCATATACTGTTCTTTCACAGGGGCCCTTTTCTGTCTGTGTCCGCTAGTAGTGTGCAGGCAATCCATTCAGAGCCATTCGCAGTCTCTGAATGGCTCTCACTAGGGTTAAAGCACTGTTTTCGGAAGCGGTGTGTCCAAAATAAATATCCCACCCTCCTTCCTTCCCCCGGAAAGGCTCTGTTTATGACTGACTGTATGTGGATGGAGAGACAAACTGCCCAATCAAGATATGAAACAATATGGATAAAAGAAATCCGGGTTTAATGCTGCGCTAGAAACCACATGAATTCAGGAGTATGTGATGAAATCCTTTTTCTTTATGTCTGCAGGTCTACACGTTTCAAAGACATATCCGTCTTCTTCATGAGGACAAAAGAGCAGTATAGCAATGTCCACAGAACAGGAGTAATATATACACTCCCAAGATGTGCAACGTATACAAATGTGAGTCAGCCTGACTCACATTTGTAAACGTGGCACCTCTTGGGAGTGTATATATTACTCCTGTTCTGTGTACGTTGCTATACTGTTTTTTTTTGTCCTGATGAAGAAGACGGATATGTCTTTGAAATGCGTAGACCTGCAGACATAAAGAAAAAGGATTTCATCACATACTCCTGGATTCATGTGGTTTCTAGTGCAGCATTAAACCCGGATTTCTTTTATCCATATTGTTTTATCTCTCACTTCGGAGCTGCTGCTGACCACTTTTTGATATATGTGCATCAAGGAGTTGTGCCTGACACAACTTCAAGAGGTGAGTGTGCTTTTGGCACCATACTTACGAAATCGTATACCTGGTAAGACCCTACGTGCGCTTTCTCTTCCACAGACAAATAATTCAATCAAGATATGAGTAAGGATCTAATGGATCTGAAACATGTCATCTGTTTCCCTTTTAATGGAGTGTGAACCATGGAATTTTAAAATGTGAAATAAAGCTTTGGAATTTTTTATTGTTTGGGATTTCTGGATTTTTCTTGGATTTTTTTGGGATTGTTTCTTCTGGTGACCAGCTGGACTCTGTTCTGTGCATCCCCTTCCCTATACCAGGAATTGGAGTGGCTAATAAGTATTTTTTTTGGTTCTTGCACAATCATTGACTTCCATTATACTCGCTGCTCGAGTTGAGCCCCTTCGAGCATCTGACCTTCTCCACTCGAGGACCAAGCAGACAAGCATTTTAGATCTCACTAATCTATGGTTAAAACGTGATGTGAACCCAACCAAAAAAGAACAGACCATAAACTAGGACCAAGAGAAACTCAACATTCCTGTCATGTCCTACGATGTGGGAATTATTCTTTGTTTTGCATTGCTATGTATTATTTTTCTCTTGCTAGGCAGAAGCTTTGCCTTTCACTGTATTTTGTTCCTACTGTCTCCCTGTAGCTCTGTTATGTCAGTTACCCCGCCCTTCTTCTCCATATAGTGTTTGTTCCTCCATCTTATATGTAACATGCTAATGCTCTCTGGAGAAAATTACTCTTTTTTTACCTGCTACGTTTTCATCAATAAAATGAATTGTAAAGTGCTGCGGAATATGTTGGCGCTAGAGAAAAAAAAAAATATCATTTAATAATAATTTCAGGTAAAGAATCCCTCTTTTCCTGGAGTCTTCTTACAATGAGATTTTGGCCGAGTTAAAGAGAACCTGTATGTCCAATATGCACCCAGAACCATGAGCAGTTCTGGGTGCATATTGCTAATCCCTCTCTAACCGTCCCTGGATACACTACCATAGATAAAAGGATCTTTAGAAAAAGTATTTATAAAGATCTTTTTTCGTATGCTAATGAGCAAGGAGACTAGTCCCCTGGGTGTTAGTTCCCCTGGATAGTCAGCTCCATTAGAATGTTATTACACCCATGTTGGTGTGCTAATATGCTAATAAATGTGCAGCATCAGTGGATGATCTCACTCACCTCTCCGCTGCCCGACGCTGGATTTCGGCTTAGTGTGCATGACCCTGGACTTTTGGTCATGGGCACTACTTCAGTTTGAAGCCAGACGCGTACACTCGGCTTCATAGTGTGCATGACCGAAACTCCGGGGTCATGCGTACTGAGCTGAAATCCAGTGTTGGGCGGCGATGATGGTGGAGAGGTGAGTGAGATCATCCTCTAATGCTGCACATTCATTAGCATGTTAGCATATCCACAGGGGCATACTAATATGCTAATGGGGCCGACTAGCCAGGAAATTAATGCCCAGGGGACTAGTCCTCTCTCTCATTAGCATACGATAAAAAATCTTTAGAAATACATTTTCTAAATATCCCTTTATCTATGCTAGTGTATACAGGGACGATTAGGCAGGGATTAGTAATATGCACCCAGAACTGCTCGTGGTTCTGGGTGCATATTGCACCTGGCAGGTTCCCTTTAACACTAGAAGTCCCAGAAATTTCGAGCTACCCCTGAAGTCCCGAAACAGGGTCAAATGACCCTTAGTCCAAACTGAATAGAACTAACTAGAAACTAAATGGCTAAACTCAATGGAAAACAACAACCTCCTGTGGTGTGACAGTAATGGCCTTAATTACAGAACAAAAGACGGTGAATATATGATGTTAGCTAAAATCCTTCAGGTCATTCGACCCGTCTCTGGGTTCCAAAGGTAAAAATGTTAAATAAACCCTCTCTGGGACTTCTAGTGTTAAGCTATCTGAGGAACCGACATGAACGTGAGTACTGGTCATATGAAGGGCCCATGAAGAAGTGGTCTATTCAGGCACCATCATGTTCTACACATATCCATGAGTCAGAATAGTTCCTTTATATCTTTATCTCAGTTTTATAAAATTGAGAAGCACTAATTATATTCTATATTTATTATAAGGTAAAAAAAAACCATGAGAAAGCTAATTTTTTTATCAAAATATCCAATCCTCAAATCCAAAAATGGTATTTATGGCAAGGGCCGCAAAACAAAGAAAACTGCCATGTTAAGAATTATTTCCAGATAGAAAGGCCCGAATGTGGGCAATTTACAATCTTCTCTATTTGTTTATTTCTTAAAAAATAAGAAAAAAAAATGTATCACCTCATGTCTCTAGTTTCATTACAGGACCCCACAGAAGCCACCCCGCAGGATCAATCAGACACAGCCAGCCAGACAGTTTCCTTGTACTTTATTAAAGTGTAATCAAACATCGGTTAAGTGGAAAATAAATATCTAGATATAATAAGCAGCTCAGTCAGATCGTGTAAATGCAAATTACAAGCTGGTTCCTATCTCCCCGCCAGGGGATTGAACAAGCCACAGCAATTGCCTCATCCGCTGCGATTGTAAATCAGCTAAAATAATGGCTGGGTAATGACCAGTTTGCGGTTTCAAGCAGATAGAATGATAACAAACTGCGTGTGTCTCACCAGCTTTTCATTTAGCATCTCATCATGGAGCGAGAAGCCCAGCTAACAGCTTGCCTGCCTCATTAGCTTGTTGTCTGCAGCTTGTAAATTCACAATGCAGCCAGCAGATTACCTGACAATGTCTCTTGAAAGCAAAAAGAGACAATTCAATCGGAGCCATCAAATCCGGCACCGGGATGCCATGCCATTGATATATAGCTATGGTAATCATATATGCAATAGAGCGGGTGTGGGGTGGGGGGATGAGTATATTTATATATGTATATCGTGTGTATATACACATGTCCAGGCAGCTATTGTATGAAGTCACATGCCTTACATCGGTGATGCATATGTATGCGTTCACGTACATAAAATATGGATATCCCGTGTTCCTCTGTGGCCTACTTGTATGTATTTTTCATATACGTATATATTTTTCACTTTATTTTCATATATGATAAAATATACATAAAAAGAACCTATCCACCAAGTATAGAATACACACAATACTATAAAATAAATACGCAAACAAATATATCATTCTATTTATAAATAGAAAAAGACCAGCTACCCGCGTCTATCTACCTTTCTACCCTCCTACATGCAACTCCTCCATTGTACACGCCATGTTAAAAGTTTTGTTTTTTGCTGATGTTGATTTAGCCGCTAATTGGTGACAGAAATTGTCAAATATGTGCCAGATTCAGACTGCCGAGCTTCCGTTAGCAGAGGTGAGAAAATTCTTTCACGGCTTGAACCGTAGCATTAAGGAAAAGGGAAAAAATGGTTTAGTAAATTTATCCCGGATATTTAACGTCAAGAAGTAAAATAATAATTATAATAAATATTGTAATAATAAAAATAAATTATAAAAAAAAAAAATGAGTCAGGCCGGGACGCTTTCTGCTTTATTTAGATTTGGGTTTATTGTGTGTTTGTGTAATATGCAGGATAGCAGAGTGTAATTGAACAGTGGCTCTCAACCTATTTAAATAGGAAGACAGATAAAGGCTTATTCCGGATCTCTAGGGGAGGCTCCAGAACCCTGCTTTGACTTCTTCTTTTCTCAAGAGTATAAAATGAGCAGTAATTAGGCTTTGATACTCTGGCAAATGAACAGTAATTAGAATCTGCTACCTCAAGTCCTTAACTCCACTCCTCATAGAATATTCACATCATTATTGAACATTTAGATGAGGCAGCCTCTACTTGCACAAACATGGTCCGTCACATCCCACAGATGGTAGAGGGAAAGAAGAGAGACGATTCATTGGAGCCTCTGGGCCCACAGAGGGGATTTTCTGGTTATTAGAACCCTACTAGATCAGGGCCAATTATAAAGAAAACTGTCAGTCAAGAGAAAATTGCTACATGATTAGTGAAAAGGACAAAATCAGGTGAAAAGTGTGAATCATTCAGGCAGCTTTGATTTGCTAATCAGGGAAAGGGATAGAACAGGAAAGTCCCCAGCTGTATTCCTGGTTTACTCTTTTCATTTTAACCTGACCTTCTTAGCAGTTACTGATATAATCTCTGCAAAGAGAAAAAAAAAGAAAGAAATAATATATATCTAGAACAGAAGCTCTTGTAAGCAGGAGACTCGACGCCCGGCGTGATAAGGAGGTCAGACAGTGTAAATGAGATGGAGGGACCCTGGTTACAATGACTGCTACATGAATAATCAAAGCCCAAGTCTCGGTGGTTACAAGGGCAGAAGATTTCTAATTATGTTAATAGTTTTTAATAGACTTATTCCCAAAGAAAAAAAAAAAAGAAAAAGAAAAAGAAAAACATCACGTAAAGACGTCTTCTTCCTCTGGAGATAGCCATGTTAGGAATGAACAAACTGTTTATTTTATTTGTTTTCTGTCTTAACTTTTCCTTTTTTACCTTTCCTATATTTTATAGATTTCTTTGCTAAGATTTTTAATTATGTTAATAATTTTTAATAGATATTCTCAAAGAAAAAGATAAACATCACGTAAAGGTGTCTTCTCCTCTGTCAATAGCCATGTTAGGAATGAGCAAGCTGTTTATTTTATTTTTATTGTCTTAAATTTTCCTTTTTAACCTTTACTATATTTTAGAAATTTCTTTGCTAAGATTTCTAATTATGTTAATAATTTTTAATAGACTTATTCCCTTATTCCCAAAGAAAAAAAAAATATCACGTAAAGGCATCTTCTTCCTCTGGGGATAGCCATGTTAGGAATGAACAAGCTGTTTATTTTATTTGTTTTCTGTCATAACTTTTCCTTCTTTACCTTTCCTATATTTTATATATTTCTTTGCTAAGATTTCTAACTATGTTAAGGCTATGTGCCCATGCGTTTATGTAGCGTTTTAAACTGTAAAAATATTTTAGTGTAGGACTGCCTCAAATGAGATTTGCTGTGACGTGGCGAGGTAGCTCAATAAATTGCAATTTTTTGCCAAAAATCTCAAAATTTTTATAATTAGTACGGTTTGGAATTTTTAGTGCTGAAGTGCCCATTTAGTGCTGGCTTTTTGTTTTTTTCTTCATTGAATTGGTCGGTGGCTGACCCCCACCTTGCTATGCACCCCAATTTGGGATGTATTCCACCTGTCTAGATTTTGGCGGTTGGTGACTGTTCACATTAAGTCATCAGGCCTTGTCCACAGGCTATTTACTTCATGCAGCATTTGCTTGGACCTGTCCCGCCCACAGCCATGACTCAGTCATGGGTACGGGATTGAAATAGACCAGGTGAGTGCTGCTAAGAGCAGTTCTACTATTCATATGTGAGGCCGTATGGCACATTTTATAAAAATATTTTAATGTAGGACTGCCTCAAATGAGATTTGCCGTGACGTGGCGAGGTAGCTCAAGAAATTGCAATTTTTTGCCAAAAATTTCAAAATTTTTATAATTAGTACAGTTTGGAATTTTTAGTGCTGAAGTGCACATTTAGTGCTGGCTTTTTGTTTTTTCTTCGTGTTAGGAATGAACAAGCTGTTTATTTTATTTTTTTTCTGTCATAACTTTTCCTTCTTTACCTTTCCTATATTTTATATATTTCTTTGCTAAGATTTCTAACTATGTTAAGGCTATGTGCCCATGCATTTATGTAGCGTTTTAAACTGTAGCATAAACGTATGCGTTCTGCGTTCCCAGCAAAGTCTATGACAAATAAGCAAAATCCATGCGCACGTTGCGTTTTAAAACGCAGCGTTTTGCATGCCAAATGTTTGACAAAATTGATGTGTTCAAAAAAGCAACATGTCACTTATTTTGTGCGTTTTGGATGCTTTTCCTACTCTGTCTATGGTAGACCAAGCATCCAGAACGCATGAATTCTGCATCCATTTTGCATTCACAATTCTTCCAAAACGCAGTGTTTTGGCTGCGTTTTGAAACGCACATGCAGTGACAAAACGCTGCCGAATATTTGTCACGGCAGAACGCAACGTGTGCACATACCCTAATAGTTTTTAATAGACTTATTCCCAGAAAAAAAGAAAAACATCACGTAAAGGCATCTCATTCTCTTGAGATAACCATGTTAGGAATGAGCAAGCTGTTTATTTTATTTTTTTTCTGTCTTAACTTTTCCTTTTTTACCTTTTCTATATTTTATGTATTTCTTTGCTAATATTTCTAATTATGTTAATAGTTTTTAATAGACTTATTCCCAGAGAAAAAAGAAAAAGAAAAACATCACGTAAAGACATCTTCTCCTCTGGAGAGAACCATGTTAGGAATGAGCAAGCTGTTTATTTTATTTTTTCTCTGTCTTAACTTTTCCTTTCCTATCTTTTATATATTTTTTTGCTAAGCTAATTTGCGACTTTCTTTTACAACTTGACAGTGAAGGGTGTGGTGAAACCTTTTGTCAGGACTGACTGCGCCTCTAGTTCTCCCACTGAAATAAGACAGGTAGAGCAACTTAGACATATAATGAAGAACACAGAGTAGAGATTTTGACAGCTATGGCAGCTGATGCATTGGGCCCATGCTAATTTTTCTACAGAAGCATTGATGGATCCCAAAATCTTGACCACACATCCCATTAGCCTCTGTCTGTGACAGTGGGAGAAGGATATTAAAAATCAGTAAAAGAGACGAGACAAAACTGACGGAAAGGTGGGAAGCAGTCAAAAGATATGCAACGAAAGAGAAGCTTTTCAGAATATTCCTGATAGATTTCTTTCTTTTCAAGACTTTATTGGGAGCGAATAATATAATAAGAGTATTTTCGTATGTCACACAGGATACATTTTCTATAAGGGCTCATTCAGACTAACTTATTATACGGGTGTGTGCTGCCTCTGTAAAAATCGGATGGTGTACATACAGCACTAAGAGCAATGTTATCGAACAGTACAGTTTAGAAAACATTTTTTTTTATGAACTGATTTCCTCATGAAAAAAATATCAGCATGCACTAATGCAGCCAGCCATAAACAGATCACTTCCGGGGAAGGTGGGCAGAGTTTTTCCTTTTTTTTGGTGCACATTACATCTGATCAGGCTGTTGTTACCCCCAGTGCGAGCCATTCAAACGCTGCAGGTGGCTGCACTGGGCTAAGCATCGAGCGTACCCGAGCACATGATTGCAATGATTGCATGAGTGGTTTGCATACGTAAAGCATCCGAACTCCGAACTTGACCTTTGATTTTTTTGTAAACTCTGTGTGTGCTACAAACACCGAACCTCGAGTTCGCTCTTCTCTGTTCAGTAGCCCTGTCGAGTTAATGGCATTAGCATCTTAGTGCCATTGACCTCACTGATTGGCTGCAGCGCTGTCAACATGATAGTGCTGCAGACAATAATAAACACAGAAAGCAATGGCGGGGACTTAATTTTGGACCCTGGGAATTTGGGTAATTCAGAGTTCTTTTATTAAACAAACTGCAGCTGGTAGACAAGGATTTTCCAAAACAGGAAAACATCTTTAAACCTAAAGGTGTCATCCACTATTTGGACAACCCATTTTTAAATGCACCAGGGCCCCATGTTGAATAAAAACACCACATACTCAACTGCAGGAGCGGTGCTGTCCTAGTGATGTCAGCGCTGTCCTAGTGACGTCTGCGCTGTGTCTCCCGATGCTTGTAAGTCATTGTCACGTCACATCAGCACTGCAGCCTATTATGCTTGCAAGGCGAGCAGAGGATAGAGTGGACCCACTGGGCCACAGCACACAGAAAACCCAGATGGGCTTGATTACGGACCCACACCACATGGTTTTCACCAGAGCCCCTGATGGTTAGAGTGTTACGCTGCAGGTGGGAGTCCGGGTGCCACTCGGGAAGTCTGGTGCTGTGACGGCTGGCCCCAGGGGTATGGGAGAGACAGTCTCTGGTAGAAACAGCAGCACCAGCAGGTAGAGTAGAGGATCCATCCAGATGGATGGATGGATGGAAGTGGCAGCAGCTACCAGCGTGGATGCTTGCGGCTGCTTCTTTGGTAGTAGACAGCCGGCGTAGATGGTCACAGCAGCAGCAGATAGGGGCACACTGTAACAGATGTACAGGTCAGCAACAGCAACAATATCAGTAAAAGCAGCAGCACTGAGGACCTGAGAACTAGCAACTAAACTAACACGTTGACCTGGCACTTCCTAAAGGGAGGAAGTGCCTTAAATAGCTGTAGCCAATCAGATGACCTGAGAGGCACTTCCAAGTGAAGGGATGCTGATCCTTTAAGAAAAGGAACATGGCCGCACTCGCACCCTATGGGCAGAGACCGGAAGCCTGCAAGGTGCACAGACGGTAGTATGGGAATGGGGCAGGACAGCCGCCACAGGCTGCCCAGACAGGTGAGGAAACTGACATTTCACCAGGGGAGGGGGCAGGACAGTGTGAGGATGCTGGTATGAGTGTTAAACAGCCTGGGCTCTGTTGCATTTAAGAAGGGCTTGACCAAGCAGTAGAAACCACCTATGAGATGTCTGTCTTCTGCACAGTGTAATTTGTGAGCACTGAAGTATTGCTGTTGTAAATTCTTTCAAAAACTCTATGATGTAAGTGGAGATGTGGGTATGCTGCGCTGCTGCTGTAGTTGTAGATCCATCAAAAGCCAAAACTAATTGGAGGAAAAGTGAAGTTTAATCTCTACACGTTTTGAAAGCCTCTGACCTCTTCATCAGAAGATTCTTTGTGAATACCTGCATCTCCTATTACTTCAAGTTTCCGTTGGATCCTCCTGGGGAGCTGCAGCAGCTGGATATCATCTTCCCTACCTTTATTAGTGTTGTATCTAACACAACCGCATCAGGGGAGCAGCACCATTTTACTCACCACATTGTTGTCTGGATAATGCCCTATTGCGCTTATTTGTCCCCACTTCCAGTTGACCAGACATTACAGAGGCCGGCCCCAGTCTTCCTGTGTGACTGCGCTGTGGGTGGCGTTTCACCGCTTGTCACAGCCCAGCGTCGTACGCACTTCCTCCTTCGCTGCAGCGCACTGAAAACAGGAGCAATGCTGGGCTGTGATATGTGGGGAACCTCCACCCACAGCCCAGTCACTCAGGAAGACAGGGGCCGGCCTCGGTGATGTCAAGTCAACTGCAAGTTGATGTGACATCACCGGATCTCAGAGGTCATGGAGCCCGGGGTCACACGATGGGGATGAGCGGATCGCAGTAGCGCCAGTCAGAGGAACTATTGCCAACACAAGGTATTTGAGAGAAGCCTTGTTTCTGAACGTTATATCGATGTGGCTAGTAAAGCTAAGTAGGCAACCACCCCTTTAAAGTCCTTTCACAGTGAAAGCTAGCCTGAATGTATGCCAATCGACAATATGGGAAATCAATCAGTGCTCATTCTACATGGGACAATCATCACGAATGCTCAAACTATAGGGGATGGATGATCATTGTTACCATCGTTCATCCCCCATACAGTATATATTACTGCTGGCAACACATCCCTTTGTGATAGGTTTTCATGATCAAATAAACCATGTGATCACTGACCAACTTTTTCTCGTTTGTTGGCTGATCGACATAGCTGTGTAAGATCTTACTTTTTTGTAGAATACCTGGAATTTTTAGGCCATTCTGCTGTACAAGAAAGCAACTAATTCAGATTAACTTTGTTACTTCATATTAAATATATATTTAAAAAGTAGGTATAAAGTTTATTTGGCAGAGAAAATACTTTCTTAGATAACAGTCCAACCTATGGCTCATTGCTAGTGTCTCTGCCTCCCAGAGTTTGACACCTGGTAGAAACAATTTAAACAGGAAATCTCAAAATATTGTAAAATAAAAATCACTTTTCGAGGCTCCCTCCTAAAAAAAAATTCTGTGTTAGAAGAGTATAGACTTGGAAGGTAAGAGAACACCTTTATAATTTTTCATTTCTCTATCGTGTGTAAGAGATGCTGACCACTCCCAATAAATTATTTTATTCATTAAAGTGTGCATACAATGGGTGAGATAAGTATTGAACATGTGATCAATTTTCTAAATACATTTCTAAAGGTGCTATTGGCATGACTATCTCAATGGATGTTGATAACAACCCATCCAAACCACACAGGCAAAGAAATCAAATAATAGATGTCCATAAATTATGTTATATAAATAATGAGAAATTACATAGGGAAAAAGTATTTAACAGCTGAAGAAAGAGGTGCAAAAAGCCATGAAAAGTCCAGACACCAGCTGAACTCCATCAGTAATTAGAAAGCAATCCTGCAACTTAGTGAAAAATAATAGCTGATTCAACTGATGGCCTACAAAAAGGTGTCTCATTACCAGGGTGCCACACAAGAAACATCTCATGATGGGTAAAACCTGTGAGCTGTCTCAAGACCATTACAACCTTATTGTTGTAAAACATACTGATGGCATTCGTTAAAAGAATTTCTAAACTACTGCAGATTTCAGACAGCACTGTTGGGGCCATAATTCAAAAGTAGAAAGAACATCATTTCACCATAGACCGGCAACAACCAAGTGCTCACCACAAGATATCAGACAAAGGAGTGAAAAAAAATATCAGAAGAGTTGCCCAAAAGCCAAGGATCACCTGTGGAGAACGACAGAAAGACCTGGAATCAGCAGGTACAATTGTTTCAAAGAAAACAATAAGTAATACACTCACCCCTCCAGGGCCTGTATGCACGCTCACTACCCAAGACGCCATTGTTGAACAAAAAGCATGTTTAAGCACATTTCATTTTTGCTCAGCAACATTTAGACAAACCTGTGAAATACTAGGAGAATATAGTCTGGTCAGATTAGACCAAAGTTTAGGTTCTTGGATGTCATAATAGACACTATGCTTGGAGAGCAAAAGGCACTGCATATCACCCCCAAAACTCCATACCAACACTGAAGTTTTGGGGTGGGAACATCATGGTGTAGGACTGTTTTTCGGCATATGGCACTTGCAAACTTCATGTAATTCAAGGCCTTATGAACGGACAAATGTACTGAGACATTCTTGATAAAACTCTGCTGTCATTTATGATGAACATGATACAAGGGTGGTCATTACAGCAAGACAGTGATCCCAAACACACAGCCAAGGAAACTCTCAATTGGTTTCAGAGAAAGAAAATAAAGCTGTTGTACAATATCCTGACTTTTCATGGCTTTTTGCACTTCTCTTTCTTCATGTGTTCAAGACTTTTTTTCTCTGTGTCATTTCTAACTATTGCACATAAGTTCATGTATGCAGATCTATGGTTTTATTTCTGTACCTGTGTGGTTTGGATGGGTTGTTAACGATAACTGGTGAGAAATGAATGACAATAGCACCTTTAGAAACATATTTACCTAGAAAATTGGTGACGTGTTCAATACTTATTTCACCTCAGTATATGTATGTAGTGGTGTATGATTGTATTAATATGATCTCTGCTGCTCTCTCCTGTGTCTAGCGCTGTTCTGCTCCTCTTCTCAGTAATGTCACCGCTCTCCAGTATCTCCAGTGTCTAGTGCAATTCTGCTCCTCTTCTCAGTGATGTCACCACTTGGCAGACTCTCTACATCACACTGCACTCTGCGTGACTTAGTGGCTTTTACAAAGTAAGTTTATGCAGAATTAGAATGAGGCTTCTTTGGCTTTAATTGTAAAATAGACTACCGGCTCATGCATAGCACATAGAGCGAGTCGTCTAGTCAAAATTGCAGTGACGTCACCGAGAAGCAGAAAAGACTGCTGCTGGACACTGGAGAGAGGAGCTAAAGGTGAGTATATTAACCCCTTCATAACCGATGTCATCGGTCGTGTTTGCGGTAATCACCGCCGGGCTGCTGCAGTAAGCCGGTGGTGATCCCGTACATGTCTGCAGATTTGATCCACAGACATGTGGGGCTAACAGGCGTGGGTGGATCTGTTGTCCACCCACTCCAGTTTGGCACTTAGATTGCACTGTCAAAATGTGACAGCACGATTTAAATGGCCACTGTGGGAATAGAGCCGTTCACTGCCGATGGTTGTCATGATAGCTCGGGGTCATGTGATGACCCCTGATGCAACGATGACATACTTCCTGTAAGATCCATCAGAGCGGCAGCTCTTGCAGGAGCAGTGCAGTTTTGCTGATCAGAGCTGTGCAGCTCGGATCAGGAGAAATGCATAAGCGATCAGACAGTGGATCCAAAAAGTCAGGGGGGACAATTAAAATAAATAAGAAAATGTAAAAAAAAGTTTTTAAAAATATGAAAAAATAAAAAAACCTAAACATTCAAATTACCCCCCATTTGCCCCATTGAAAATATAACAGTTAAAAAAATAAAAAATATATACCCATATTTGGTATCGCCGTGTTTAGAAATGTCTGAGCTATCAAAATATAAAATCAATTAATTTGATCGGTACACGACGTGGCAATACAAAAAAATTCCAAACGCCAAAATTACGTTTTTTGGCAGCAATTTTTTTTTTAAAAAAATGCAATAACAGGCAATCAAAACATAGCATCTGCACAAAAATTGAATAATTAAAAACATGAGCTCAAGACACAAAAAAATAAGCTATCAATGAGAACACTATGGGTCTCAGAAAATGGCCCCAAAAGCGCTACTCTTTTTTGGACAAACGTCTTATTTTTTTAAACCCCTTAAGTAAAAGTATATATGTTTGGGATCTATGAACTCATACCAACCTGTGGCATCATACTGACACATCAGTTTCAGCATACAGTGAACATGGTGTATAAAATATCCCAAAAACAATCATGCAATTGCACTTTTTTTGCAATTTCACCACACTTTCAATTTGTTTCCTGTTTTCCAGTACATTATATGGTAACACTAATGATTTAATTCAAAAGTACAACTCGTCCTGCAAAAAATAAGCCCTCATATGGCAAGATTGATGGACAAATAAAAACGTTACGGGTCTCAGAAGAAGGGGAGCAAAAAACGAAAACGGAAAATCGCCTGGGAGTGAAGGGGTTAATAGTACACTCTCACTTCATTAAATATAAATATACACACATTTAATTAATAAAAAACTTAATGTTTCTTTAAACAAAATCCACTGGCAAACAATTTGCTCATGTACAAGTGCATCTCAATAAATTAGAATATCATCAAAAAGTTAATTTCAGTAATTCAATACAAAAAGGGAAACGCATGTATTATATAGAGTCATTACACACAGAGGTATCTATTTCAGATGTTTATTTATGTAAATGTTGAAAATTATGGCTTACAGCCAATGAAAACCCAAAAGTCATTATTTCAGAAAATTGGAATAATAACCACAAAAAACCTGCAAAGGCTTTTTGTGTGTTTAAAATGGTCCCTTAGTCTAGTTCAGTAGGCTACACAATCATGGGGAAGACTGCAGACTTGACAGATGTCCAGAAGGCCATTATTGACACACTCCACAAGGAGGGTAAGCCACAAAAGGTCATTGCTAAAGAAGCTGGCTGTTCACAGAGTGCTGTATCTGTGACGCCCTGGCCTATCATCTCCAGCATCTCTAGCATCTCCAAACTCTTGGAGCGCATGGTCTACTCTCGCCTCACCCGCTACCTCTCCTCTCACTCTCTTCTAGATCCTTTACAGTCTGGCTTCCGCACTTTACACTCAACAGAAACTGCCCTTGTCAAAGTGACCAATGACCTGTTGACAGCAAAACGTAACGGTGACCACTCTCTGCTTATCCTTCTTGACCTCTCTGCTGCATTCAACACTGTTGACCACTATCTCCTCCTCTCTATGCTCCATTCTGTTGGCTTAAAGGACACTGTGCTTTCCTGGTTCTCTTCATATCTTTTTGGCCGTTCATTCAGTGTATCATTTGCTGGCTCCACATCTTCTCCTCTTCCTCTCACTGTTGGGGTCCCTCAAGGTTCAGTCCTTGGCCCTCTTCTTTTCTCCCTCTACACTGCCCCAATTGGAATGGCCATCAGCAGATTTGGCTTTCAGTACCATCTTTAAGCTGATGACACACAGCTATATACCTCATCCCCTGAGCTCACCCCCGCTGTACTACAGAACACAAGTGACTGCCTGACTGCAGTTTGCAATGTCATGTCTGCTCTCTATCTGAAACTTAACCTTTCCAAAATTGAACTTCTTCTTTTCCTCCATCTTCCAACCTTCCTAAACCTGACATCTCCCTCTCTATGTGTGGCACAACGATAAGTCCCAGGCAGCAAGCCCGCTGTCTGGGTGTTATACTTGACACCTATCTCTTCTTCACCTCCCACATACAATCTCTTGCCCACTCCTGCTGCTTGCACCTCAAGAACATCTCTAGAATCCGCCCCTTTCTCACAATGGAAACGACAAAAACCCTCACCGTGGCCCTGATCCACTCTTGCCTTGACTACTGTAACTCTATATTAATTGGACTCCCCCTAACTAGACTCTCCTCTACAGTCCATCCTTAATGCAGCAGCCAGGGTCACCTATCTGGCTAACCGCTACTCAGATGCCTCTGCTCTGTGCCAGTCATTGCACTGGCTGCCCATATATCACAGGATCCAATTCAAACTGCTTGTTCTCACCCACAAAGCTCTCCACAGTGCGACACCCCCCTACATCTCCACCCTCCTCTCTGTCTATCACCCCACTCATTCTCTACGCTCTGCAAATGACTTTCGACTAACATCCACACTAAGGCGGGCTTTGCACATTGCAACATCGCAAGCCGATGCTGCGATGTCACACGCGATAGTCCCCGCCCCCGTCGCAGGTACGATATTGTGTGATAGCTGGCGTAGCGAACATGATCGCTACGCCAGCTTCACATGCACTCACCTGCCCTGCGACCGTCGCTCTGGCCGGTGACCCGCCTCCTTCCTAAGGGGGCGGGTCGTGCGGCGTCATAGCGATGTCACACGGCAGGCGGCCAATAGCGGCGGAGGGGCGGAGATGAGCAGGATGTAAACATCCTGCCCACCTCCTTCCTTCCGCATATTCTACGGAAGCCGCGGTGACGCAGGTTGGAGATGTTCCCCGCTCCTGCGACTTCACACACAGCGATGTGTGCTGCCGCAGGAGCGAGGAACAACATCGGACCGTCGCGTCAGCGTAATTATTAGTGATGAGCGAGCATGCTTGTCACTACTCGGTACTCGCACGAGTATCACTGTACTCGGGCTGCTCGGCGGGGACCGAGTAATCTCGCGATACTCGTGCTTTACTCGTGGTCTTCATTTCTGCATGTTGGCGCTCTTTTGAGAGCCAGCCCTCATGCAGGGATTGGCTGGCAGACCACTGCAATGCCACAGCCCTGTTAGTTGTGGAATTGCAGTGATTGGCCGGCCTGCACAGCGTCACCGAGCCTTTATATCAGCCGGCGCGCTGTGCTCTGCTCACAGCTATTCTGACAGTGAGTGTAGGGAGAGTGTCGCTGATTCAGGGAAAGCTTTGCGGCCCTTTATAGCTTTTTCAGTTGCAGGGCTGCAAACAGTGTGACCAAAAGTCCTTCTCAGGACTATTCTAGTTGTATACAGGCAGGCAGGGTATAGCCAGGTCGGAGTACAGTAGCAGAGTCCTTCTCAGGACTATTGTTGCTATATACAGGCAGGGTATAGCCAGGTCTGAATACAGGCTAGTGACCAAAAGAGTCCTTGTCAGGACTATTGTAGCAGTATACAGGCAGGCAGGCAGGCAGGGTAGTGGTGACCGTATACCAGCCTTCATATCTGGGGCTGGTGTACACAGTGTAAAACAGTCCAGATAGTGTCTGACTTGTCTGTACTGTAATTGTCGCTCCCCAAAAAAACCTGTTAGTAGGTTATTATTGCGTCCGTGCTTGGTTTTTAAAACCGCACGTGTGTGCCTGTTGGTGGCAGCGTACAGGTGCACTGGTGTGCGTTTACCAAACTATTATATAACGCACAAGTGTAGTGTATAATACACGTCAGTCAGCAGTGGCTGATAGTGTCAGAGTTCTTAATTTTTGCTCCTAAAACCTGTGTTAGGTTATTATTGCGTCCGTGCTTGGTTTTTAAAACCGCACGTGTGTGCCTGTTGGTGGCAGCGTACAGGTGCACTGGTGTGCGTTTACCAAACTATTATATAACGCACAAGTGTAGTGTATAATACACGTCAGTCAGCAGTGGCTGATAGTGTCAGAGTTCTTAATTTTTGCTCCTAAAACCTGTGTTAGGTTATTATTGCGTCCGTGCTTGGTTTTTAAAACCGCACGTGTGTGCCTGTTGGTGGCAGCGTACAGGTGCACTGGTGTGCGTTTACCAAACTATTATATAACGCACAAGTGTAGTGTATAATACACGTCAGTCAGCAGTGGCTGATAGTGTCAGAGTTCTTAATTTTTGCTCCTAAAACCTGTGTTAGGTTATTATTGCGTCCGTGCTTGGTTTTTAAAACCGCACGTGTGTGCCTGTTGGTGGCAGCGTACAGGTGCACTGGTGTGCGTTTACCAAACTATTATATAACGCACAAGTGTAGTGTATAATACACGTCAGTCAGCAGTGGCTGATAGTGTCAGAGTTCTTAATTTTTGCTCCTAAAACCTGTGTTAGGTTATTATTGCGTCCGTGCTTGGTTTTTAAAACCGCACGTGTGTGCCTGTTGGTGGCAGCGTACAGGTGCACTGGTGTGCGTTTACCAAACTATTATATAACGCACAAGTGTAGTGTATAATACACGTCAGTCAGCAGTGGCTGATAGTGTCAGAGTTCTTAATTTTTGCTCCTAAAACCTGTGTTAGGTTATTATTGCGTCCGTGCTTGGTTTTTAAAACCGCACGTGTGTGCCTGTTGGTGGCAGCGTACAGGTGCACTGGTGTGCGTTTACCAAACTATTATATAACGCACAAGTGTAGTGTATAATACACGTCAGTCAGCAGTGGCTGATAGTGTCAGAGTTCTTAATTTTTGCTCCTAAAACCTGTGTTAGGTTATTATTGCGTCCGTGCTTGGTTTTTAAAACCGCACGTGTGTGCCTGTTGGTGGCAGCGTACAGGTGCACTGGTGTGCGTTTACCAAACTATTATATAACGCACAAGTGTAGTGTATAATACACGTCAGTCAGCAGTGGCTGATAGTGTCAGAGTTCTTAATTTTTGCTCCTAAAACCTGTGTTAGGTTATTATTGCGTCCGTGCTTGGTTTTTAAAACCGCACGTGTGTGCCTGTTGGTGGCAGCGTACAGGTGCACTGGTGTGCGTTTACCAAACTATTATATAACGCACAAGTGTAGTGTATAATACACGTCAGTCAGCAGTGGCTGATAGTGTCAGAGTTCTTAATTTTTGCTCCTAAAACCTGTGTTAGGTTATTATTGCGTCCGTGCTTGGTTTTTAAAACCGCACGTGTGTGCCTGTTGGTGGCAGCGTACAGGTGCACTGGTGTGCGTTTACCAAACTATTATATAACGCACAAGTGTAGTGTATAATACACGTCAGTCAGCAGTGGCTGATAGTGTCAGAGTTCTTAATTTTTGCTCCTAAAACCTGTGTTAGGTTATTATTGCGTCCGTGCTTGGTTTTTAAAACCGCACGTGTGTGCCTGTTGGTGGCAGCGTACAGGTGCACTGGTGTGCAATTTCCAGAAACTTTGATATAACGCACAAGTAGTGAATATACACGTCAGCAGTGCACAGCATTGCAAAATGCGCAAGGGCATTGGCAAGGAACAAGGAAGTGGACGTGATGGTGGTGCAGGCAGAGGCCGAGGTCGTGGGCAAGCTCTAATTTCGCCACAACAAAGGGCCACATCTAGTCGCTCGCACGTCCTGTCCCAAATTCTTGGGGACCGCAGCAGTACACCGCTCTTGAACCAAGACCAGTGTCAACAGGTTGTTAGTTGGATAGCGGATAATGCTTCCAGTCAGATTGGCACCACCACAAACACTCTGTCTTCCACACGGTCAAGTGTCAGTAGCCGTGATACTGCACCGCACATTTCTGAACCTGATCCTCCTTCCTACCACCAGGCTGAGTACACGTCCTCCTCGGACATTAATGATCCCACACTTGGACACTCGGAAGAGCTGTTCACGTTTCCATTCACACATTCTGGCCTCTCGCCAGCTCATATTGAAGTGGGTCATGAGGAGATCGTCTGTACAGATAGCCAAATATTTGAGCAGCCACGTTCTCACGAAGTTGGCAACGTGTCTCAACAAGTGGTGGACGATGATGAGACACAATTGTCAGCAAGTCAGGAGGAGGAGCAGGGTGCGGAAGAGGAAGACGACGTGGTGGATGATCCAGTAACTGACCCAACCTGGCAGGAGGATATGCAGAGCGAGGACAGCAGTGCACAGGGGGAGGGAGGCGTAGCATCACAACAGGCAGTAAGAAGCAGGGTGGTGGTCCCAGGCAGAAGTCAGGCAACCGTTCCCCGTAACAACACGACGACACAAGGTGCCTGTACAAATGTTAGGTCTTCACGAGTCTGGCAGTTTTTTAAGTTGGATCCAGATGATTCAAAAAAGGCCATTTGCAACACCTGCCGTGCCAGCATCAGCAGGGGTACCAAAACTAGCAGCCTGACCACCACCAGCATGATCAGGCACATGTCAGCCAAGCACCCGACTTTGTGGGAAGTACAACAGAGTCGAGGAGCAGTGCTTGCTGATGTCACTGCTACGTCTTCGCTGGTTGTGCATGCGAGCCAATCCTCTGTCCATGCTGCCTGCGAACAAGCCTCCTCCACTCCTGCACCTGCAGTTGCCTACGCAGAAAGAACACCATCATCAAGCACGTCCTTGTCCCAGCGCAGCGTTCAGTTATCCATTCAGCAAACCTTTGAACGCAGGCGCAAATACACTGCCAACACCCCACATGCCACAGTTCTAAATGCTAACATTTCGCGACTGCTTGCGCTGGAAATGTTGCCTTTTAGGCTGGTGGAGACAGAAGCATTCCGTGACCTGATGGCGGCAGCTGTCCCACGTTACTCGGTCCCCAGCCGCCACTATTTCTCCCGGTGTGCCGTCCCCGCGTTGCATAACCACGTGTCACAAAACATCACACGTGCCCTGAACAACGCTGTTTCACCCAAAGTCCACCTAACCACAGACACGTGGACAAGTGCTTGTGGGCAAGGCCGCTACATCTCGTTGACGGCACACTGGGTTAATATTGTGGAAGCTGGGACCCAGTCTGAGCGAGGGACGGAACACGTCCTTCCCACACCAAGGTTTGCAGGCCCTACCTCAGTCAGTGTTTCACCCACACTCTACAGCTCCGGAATGTCATGCTCTTCAGCCTCCTCCTCCTCCTGCGCATCCTCATCCACTGTGCCCTCCACACCAGTCACAAGCTGGAAGCACTGCAGCACTGCCTCGGCGAAGCGGCAACAGGCTGTGCTGAAGCTAATCTGCATAGGTGACAAACCCCACAATGCAGAAGAGCTGTGGACAGCTCTGAAACAGCAGGCAGATCACTGGCTCACACCTCTGAACCTAAAGCCAGGAAAGGTCGTTTGTGACAATGGCCGGAACCTGGTGGCGGCTTTGAGGCGAGGCCAGCTGACACATGTTCCATGCGTGGCCCATGTGCTCAACCTCGTGGTTCAGCGGTTTATAAAGTCATACCCAGAGCTGTCTGATCTGCTGGTAAAAGTTCGCCGCCTGTCTGCACATTTTCGAAAGTCACCTACTGCTTCAGCCGGCCTTGCCGGCTTTCAGCGCCGTTTGCATCTTCCGGCTCACAGACTGGTGTGTGATGTCCCCACGCGTTGGAATTCAACTCTGCACATGTTGGTCAGGATATGTGAGCAGAAGAGGGCAGTTGTTGAGTACCTGCATCACCTAAGCCGTCGGGAAATGGGTCAAACTCCACACATAACACCTGAGGAGTGGAGATGGATGTCAGACCTATGTACCATCCTCCAAAACTTTGAGGACTCCACCAAGATGGTGAGTGGTGATGACGCCATTATTAGCGTCACCATACCGCTACTCTGCCTTCTAAAACGGTCCCTTTTGAAAAACAAACATGATGCATTGCAGGCGGAGCGCGATGAGTTGCAGCAAGAAACAGTAGTGGGTGTGGGTGATAACACACAGCCCAGCCTCGTCTCATCACAACGTGCAGTGGAGGACTATGACGAGGAGGAGGATGAAGACATGGAGCAACTCTCCGGCCAAATTGAGGATATGACATGCACACCAGTCATATCCTCGATTCAGCGTGGCTGGCCAGAGGACAGGGTAGATGAGGAGGAGGAGGAGGAGGAGGAGGAGGAGGACAGCATGTTCAGTCATCTTGTTGGTCAGGCTACTGAAGTCCTGGCTGTTAAGAGTCTGGCGCACATGGCTGACTTTATGGTAAGCTGCCTGTCTCGTGACCCTCGCGTTAAGAACATCTTGGCCGACAATCATTACTGGTTGGTAACACTGTTAGACCCACGCTACAAGGAGAACTTTTTGTCTCTTATTCCCGTGGATGAGAGGTCAACCAAAATGCAGCAGTTTCGGAAGGCCATACTCACGGAAGTAGGCAAAGCATTCCCCTCACAAAACGCTAGCGGCATAGGTCAGGAATCAGTGGACAACCGAGGCGTACAGCCGAGAGAGGCACAAGTCCAATCCGCCAGAGGTAGGGGAACAGTCTTTAAGATGTGGGACAGTTTTCTCAGCCCCTCACGTACCACAGCCCCTGAGGTGCGGGGTAGTGCCACAAGAAATCCTAAGTTTGCCCAGATGCTGAAGGAGTACCTTGCAGATCGAACAACTGTACTCCGACATTCCTCTGTGCCTTACAATTATTGGGTATCCAAGCTGGACACGTGGCATGAATTGGCTCTCTACGCCTTGGAAGTCCTGGCCTGCCCTGCTGCTAGCGTTTTGTCAGAGCGTGTTTTTAGTGCCGCAGGTGGAATCATTACAGATAAACGCACCCGCCTGTCAACTGAAAATGCTGACAGGCTGACTCTGATAAAGATGAACAAGGGTTGGATTGGGCCAGACTTCACCACACCACCAGCAAATGAGAGCGGAATTTAAAGTTTGCCATGTACCTCCACTCACCCATGGGTACACTTCTCGACTTTGGATAATCGCTGGACTGCTCCTCCTTCTCCTCATGCGCCATCATGATGACCGTTACAATAGTTAGGTCTTTGTTTCAGGTATACCCCCAGTGGTAAATTTTTTCGCCCATTCTTTGCAGAATGGACATTACAACGACAGGAGACCCGCTCCTTTGCAATGGGAACAATGTTTTGAGGCCCTCATGCACGTCTCTACCCAGGGACAACGTGTAGCCTCCCAATTTTTGGCTGCCCTGCCTAAGGGCTATACTGAAATACACCCACTTCCTTAAAATGGACACTTAATGTTTTGAGGCCCTCATGCACGTCTCTACCCAGGGACAATGTGGAGCCTCCCAATTTTTGGCTGCCCTGGCAAAGGGCTATACTGAAATAGACCCACTTCCTTACAATGGGCACTTCAGGTTTAAAGGCCATCATGCACGTCTCTACCCAGGGACAATGTGGAGCCTCCCAATTTTTGGCTGCCCTGCCTAAGGGCTATACTATAATACACCCACTTCCTGACAATGGACACTTAATGTTTTGAGGCCCTCATGCACGTCTGTATGCAGGGGCATTGGTGAACCTCACAATTTAGGACTGCCCTGGCAAAGGAAAATACTACAAAGACTCACTTCCTCAAAATGGGCACATTAGACTCAAGAGGCCTTCATGTACGTCTCTTCTCAGGGACATCGGAGTGCCACACAATGTTTTCACGTAAAATCTTTCATGTATTGATCTCAAAAAGTAACATACACCAGATCTATCTCACTATTGGGTATGTGCCCTTAACATTTCCGCCATGAAAAATCATTTTGGGGTCATTTTGGAAGGTTTTCTGGTGAGTCCGTAAAAATGGCGTAAAACGCGGACAAAATTGTTCACAGCTGTGACTTTTGAGTGATAAATGCTTCAAGGGGTCTTCCCCATGCTGTTGCCATGTCATTTGAGCACTCTTCTGAGACTTTTGTGACATTTTTAGGGTTTCTCCATGCTGCCGGGAGGTCATTTCACAAAAATACTCGGGTCTCCCATAGGATAACATTGGGCTCGTTGCTCGGGCCGAGTACACGAGTATCTTGGGAGGCTCGGCCCGAGCTTCGAGCACCCGAGCTTTTTAGTACTCGCTCATCACTAGTAATTATGGATTACGCCGACGCTACACCGATGATACGATTACGACGATTTTCCGCTCGTAAATCGTATCATCTAGGCTTTCCACACTACGATGTCGCATGCGATGCCGGATGTGCGTCACTTTCAATTTGACCCCACCGACATCGCACCTGCGATGTCGTAGTGTGCAAAGCCGCCCTAATTCGAACCTCCCACTCCCAGATCTCAGACTTCTTCCGAGCTGCACCAATCCTCTGGAACGCTCTACCCCAAGAAGTTAGGACAAATCACAACTTACTCAGCTTCAGACGCACCCTAATAACGCATCTTTTTAGGTCGGCCTTTCACACTCCCTAATCAAATCCAATTCACACAGTCCCTCTACAACTTCTCACAACATAACCCCACGTCAAACTCCATGGCACCCAAATGCATCTCTAGGTTCAGGCCAATTGGTCCAGGAAGGCATTATCTATCCCCCATTACCTTGAGATGGCTGGATTGTCATTGTAAATAAGCACTTGTACCTTCACCCCCCTCCCCATATCTCATTGTAGATTGTAAGCTCTCACGAGCAGGGTTGTCTTTTTTTCTTTTTTTTTCCCCTCTAAATATTGTATTTTCTTTAACTGTTTGTATTGTTCCTCCTGAATTGTAAAGCGCTGTGGAATATGCTGGTGCTATAGAAATAAAGATTATTATTATTATGTCAAAGGGTATTGTGCAACCTTCCCTTCTGCACAGTATCCACTTCTCATTGATTACAGATCCTGGTCCTTTGGTGTTGCTAACAGTTTAGCCAGTCAAAATCCTAGAAACCCTTTACACCATTAGGGGGCCTGAAGGGAATAGGGAATATGGGGATTAGTAGGGAAAAGTGGAAAGTGACTGAGAAGAGAAGTGAAACAGGAGTGAAAGGAGTAGGAGGTGAAAGGTGACTCTCTGGGAGAGAGAGGTCACCGGTCCGGAGCAGGGCTCCTGAAGTTACTAGGTGGCAGACGTTGGTCTGGGCCTGGTAGGAGCTGGGACCTCGGTCGCAGGGGATCGCGTCAAGGGGCACAGACTGCCGAGGAGGGCGGCTGGCGGCCTTGAGCCATCACCAGGCAGGGGCTAGGGCATGACGGGGTACGTGGACCCTAGGCCGGGAAGTAGCTTCACGCGTCCCGGTAATTTACCCGACGGGGTTGAACACTTCAAGTGTCATACCCAACCCACTCAAAAATCGGGGGTACTAGTGCAACGATGGGATAGGACTTTCCTAAATATAGTCCAAAGAAATCCTACGCATGAAGCCTGAGAGCAAGCTCACTCCGTTAGCCATACGGGTGAGCGGGACCCGAAAAGTTTCAAGCTTGAGGGTTCAACTAGTGAGAAGGTGCCACGGAGAAGGTCACAGGCTAACAGCAACACCAAGGGCACGAATCCAAGTGTGCTCCCTCCATGCTGCAGTGGTGCTCAGAATTCTGGTTTACAAGCTGTCAGTGTGATTATTCCTGGACTATGTGAGTACACTGGAAAAAGCCCCTTTACCCCCCTCCAACGGCACCTCCTTCACCAACACCCACCGGGTCCCGTTGCACAAGCGCCCTACCCACGGAGGGGTTAAACATCCTGCCTCTACACCATCGCCACCGGGCTCCTCAACAGCAGCGCTGGTCTCCTACATTACCATGCACCGTGGGTGGCGTCATGAACGTACACATCCCCTGTACATACTATCCCCCCCTCTTTTTGAATTCGAGTGTCCGCGTGAACCCCCGGGTCCAGAGACCCCTCGAGCCACCGCGGTTCCGGATCCGAGCGGTTTGGCCGCTGGCACAGGGGCAGTACATATCCAAGTATATTAATGGAAAGTTGAGTAGAAGGAAAAAGTGTGGTAGAAAAAGGTGCACAAGCAATCGGGATAACCACAACCTTTATAGGATTGTTTAGAAAAGACCATTCAAAAATTTGGGGGAGATTCACAAGGAGTGGACCGCTGCTGGAGTCAGTACTTCAAGAGCCATCACACACAGACATATCCAGGACATGGGCTACAACTGTCACATTCCTTGTATCACGCCACTCATGAACAATAGACAACGCCAGAAGCGTCTTACCTGGGCCATGGAGAAAAAGAACTCGACTGTTGCTCAGTGGTCCAAGGTGTTGTTATCAGATGAAAGTAAATTTTGCATTTCATTTGGAAATCGCGGTCCCAGAGTCTGGAGGAAGAGTGGAGAGCCCACAATCCAAGCTGCTTGAGGTCTAGTGTGAAGTCTCCACAATCAGTGATGGTTTGGGGAGCCATGTCATCTGCTGGCGTAGGTAGACTGTGTTTTATCAAGACCAAAGTCAGTGCAGCCATCTAGCAGGAAATTTTAGAGCACTTCATGCTTCCCTCTGCCAACAAGCTTTTTGGAAATGTAAATTTCATTTTCCAGCAGGACTTGGCACTTGTCCACACTGCCAAAAGTACCAATACCTGGTTTAATAACCACAGTATCATTATGCTTGATTGGCCAGCAAATTCACCTGACCTAAACCCCATAGAGAATCTATGGGGTATTGTCAAGAGGAAGATGAGAGACACCAGACCCAACAATGCAGACGAGCTAAAGGAACCAGCATGATCTGAAATTGGCATGCATCATATAAAAAGTGCAAATTCACAGATTTATTCCAACTGTACTATAATAGAAAAATGAGATTTTTAGCAAATAATTGATCAATTCTTTGAGCCACCCCTGCCAACGTCACGGCAAATCTCAATAGGGGGGTCCTAACCTATATTATGTATTTCATGTGCCATGCGGCCTCCTAGATAAAGTTAAAAGCAGAACCATAATGGAGCACACATACCTGTAACCTGTATATAGCCGCTTCCATGTTGCAAAAGAGGTTATTGTGGATAGAGGCCAGCCCAGGTCCCAGTATGTGGAGCAAGCTCTACACCTACCAGGACTATATCAGAACTGACCCTCCCAGTGCCAGACAGCAACCATTGATAAAGGCAGACCAGATCCATGTATGGTGCTTAATTAGCAATGCCTGTGGAGAGGGGTCAGGCAACTGAATGTGAACAGTTACCAACAGGAGGAATACATTGCAAACCAAAATCAGGCGTGCATGGTATGGTGATGGTCAGTCACCAGAAATTGTAGCATAACTACAGTCATAACAGAGAATAAGGAGCCAGCGTGATCTGAAAATGGCATGCATCATATAAAAAGTGCAAATTCACAGATTTATTCCAACTGTAATATAATAAAAAAATGAGATTTTTATATATAAAAATATAGCGGTTATATATACAGGTTACAGGTATGTGTGCTCCATTATGGTTCTGCTTTTAACTTTATCTAGGAGGCCGAATGGCACATGAAATACATAATATAGTGTAGGACCCCCCTATTGAGATTTGTCGTGACGTTGGCAGGGGTGGCTCAAAGAATTGATCAATTATTTGATAAAAATCTCAATTTATATTATAGTACAGTTGGAATAAATCTGTGAATTTGCACTTTTTATATGATGCATGCCATTTTCAGATCGTGCTGGCTCCACTCTCTCAATGCAGACGAGCTGAAGGATGCTATCAAAGCAACCTGGGCTTCCATAACACCTCAGCAGTGCCACAGGCTGATCGCCTCCATGCCACACCGCATTGATGCAGTAATTCATGCAAAAGGAGCCCCGACCAAGTATTGAGGCATTTACTGTACAGACTTTTCAGTAGGCGTCAACATTTCTGAGTTTAAAATCATTTTATTAGTTCGTCTTATATAATATTCTAATTTTCTGAGATAATGACTTTTGGGTTTTCAGAAATAAACACTTGAAATAGATCACTCTGTGTGTAATGACTCTATATAATATATAGGAATAGATCCCTCTGTGTGTAATGACTCTATATAATATATAGAAATAGATCACTCTGTGTGTAATGACTCTATATAATATATGCGTTTCCCTTTCTGTATTGAATTACTGAAATAAATTGACTTTTTGATGATATTCTAATTTATTGAAGATGCACTTGTATCTCTGTTATATCTCTCAGATTTGGTTTCTTAAGACTGAGTTCAGACATTACACCTTGTAAGGAGGCCCTCGTAAAAGTCCAGGAAGGGAGATATGTATCATTGAGGTTGATAGCCTCTGTGATGTAAGCCTGGATGAAGGCTCCAGCATATTAAATGCTGAGAAGGGTTATAGGGCGTGACAGGGTCGGGTTTACGAGCAGTCAGTGAGATGTGTGGGAATTACTGCTCACATATCCCCACCCTGGGGTGTTATACTTCAGGTAAAATGGAGACGTGTAATCTCAGTGAGTGTCCGTAGGTGTGCAGACTTCCAGCAGTGTCACTCTTTTCAAAGAGTTGGACCCCTCTTCTGTAAAACTGAAATAAGGTTCATTAAATTGCGAAGGATTTTTGTGACAGCCTCAGATTTTCTTCATAGTAGTCCCAGTCTTGGCCTATTCTACAGCTTCATCTATCTCAAGGACATAAATGATGCTTTACGCACCTGTCCTTTTATGTGAGCAATGAGCGTGTTCTTGATTATAAATCATTTAACATTCTTCAAGGACAAGAGTTGCAGGCTTTGACATCTTGAACAGACAAAAGGATAGATGAATATTTACAAATTCACAATCTACAATGCTGATGAAATTCAGCAGTAATACAGCGATGGCCCCTAAGGGTCAAACTGTATGATCTTCCAGCAGTGTCGGAGTGGCCTACTGGGGAAACGGTGAATTCCCTGGTGTTCCCCTCTCCAGGAGTGGACACTTCTACATGAGCAGTGCCTGACACAGTAGACTTTACGCTGTATTTAAAGATAGACGCAGCATCTCATCATTCAGTCAAGTAATATTAGATATAGTTAAACAATGACCCCGCCAATGGTTCTGTTGGACACCTGGCACCCTAGTCCAACACTGCGTACCAGAACTGAATGCTTCTGGAGGCTTTCTTTTATGTTACAATATTTTTTATTCTATTGCGTTGTAGTTACAATTGAATAGACTCATTAGTCCATTCATTGCCTATGAGACGGACAGAGATATCTGACAGATGTGCATTCACTGTCTATGGGACAGAAAGAGATATCTGACAGATGTACATTCACTGTCGATGGGACAGAAAGAGATATCTGAATGATGTACATTCACTGTCTATGGGACAGAAAGAGATATCTGAATGATGTACATTTATTGTCTATGAGACGAACAGAGTTTAATGAGTGGGATATACATTCATTGTCTATGGGATGGAAAGAGATATCTGAAGGATGTACATTCATTGTCTATGAGATGGACAGAGATATCTAAGGCATGTACATTCAATGTCTATGGGACGGACAGAGATAATTGAGGGATGTATATCATTGTCTTTGGGACGGACAGATATTTCTGAGGGATGTACTTTCATTGTCTATGGGACAGAAAGAGATATCTGACAGATGTACATTCACTGTCTATGGGACAGAAAGAGATATCTGAATGATGTACATTCACTGTCTATGGGACAGAAAGAGATATCTGAATGATGTACATTTATTGTCTATGAGACGAACAGAGATTAATGAGTGGGATATACATTCATTGTCTATGGGATGGAAAGAGATATCTGAAGGATGTATATTCATTGTCTATGAGATGGACAGAGATATCTAAGGCATGTACATTCAATGTCTATGGGACGGACAGAGATATTAAGGGATGTATATTCATTGTCTATGGGACAGACAGAGATATCTAAGGCATGTACATTCAATGTCTATGGGACGGACAGAGATAATTGAGGGATGTATATCATTGTCTTTGGGACAAACAGATATTTCTGAGGGATGTACTTTCATTGTCTATGGGACAGACAGAGATATCTGAGGGATGTACTATAGAATATAAAGTAAGTTCATTGTAAGTGTCAGTGTATCAGCTGTGTGAAAGATCACGTTCTCTATTGCTGTGGTCTTAGTTGAAAAACTAAATTCTAATTGAAATGTATAGTTCTTTTTAAAGAGGTAGAAAACCCTTTACAGATACCCTGTTAGGGTGTTCCGAGGGCACCTTAAGTGAGACTATCATTTTTTTTTTCCATCAAGTTGCCAGAACAGCAGAATATTAACCTAATCGTTATTCTTTGGATTGCCTTTGAATTCAGTGAGTACCAAGTACTGTTTTGCAGTGGTGCTACGAGAAACTTAAAGAGGCTGTCTTCTACTTTTACATTGCTGGCCTATCCTTAGGAGAGGTCATCAATGTCTGCTCGGCCGGGGTCTGGCACCCCGCACCCCCCACCGATCGTCTGTTCTCTTTGCCAGCTGTCAGAATACTCAGTTCCAGAGTTGCCTCGGCTTCTGATAGTGGATGCGGCTGGGTACTGCACATTCTCCACCCATTCAAATAAATAGGGGGCAGATGTGCAGTACACGGCCGTGGTTGCTATCAGAAAACAGGGCAGCTCTGGAACTTAGCATTCCCAGTTGCCTGAAGTGTCGGACCCCGGCCGTTCAGACATTGATTACCTATCCTAAGGGTAAGCCATCAAAGTAAAAGTAGTGGATAGCCCCTTTAACATTTTCTGTTGGATTTTCTTAAAGTGGTTTTCGACTACAATTATACTTATGACCTATTAGTCCACCCATGCAGCTTCCCTCCCAGTCCTCCTTTAGGCACCTCCAGTCATCTTCTATGTTTCTCAGGCCCTCATCTGTCTTCCTAGTCAGCTCCAGAGCAGGCGAAGATCATTCTGAAGATGCCCAGTATTAAACCAAAACATTGGGCAAGGAGCTGGCTAGAGAACTGAGAACATATTAAAGGGGTGGTTCACCCCTTTTCATTAATGGCCACACCGATATTATGTTGAGAAACAAGATGTCTCTCAAATACCTTGTGTTACCAATAGTGACTGTGAGTGGCGCTACTGCAGACAGCTCATCCCCTTCATGTGACCCCGGGCTCTGTGATCTCTGATGTTTGGTGATGTCACGTCAACTGCGGCCTGCCGCAGTCTTCGTGGTCTGGTCTGTGGGCGGCGTTTCACTGCTCATCACAGCACAGCGTCACAGCCCATTATCTCCCTGCGCCCTCCTCCGTCACTACAAAGTGCTCAAGCAGGAGCAATGCTGGGCTGTGATGCTGGGCTGTGACTCACGAAGATGGGGGCCGGCCGTGTTGATGTCAGGTCAACAGGAAGTTGACGTGACACCACCAGACATCAGAGGTCATGGAGCCCGGGAGCTCATGTGGGGACACTATTGGCAACACAAGGTATTTGAGAGAAACATTGTTTATCAACATAACATCGATGTGGAAGGTAATGAAAAAGGGTGAACCACCTTTTTAATACTGTATTTTTTAATTTTAATAACCCCTTCATAGCCCTTTGGAATCCAGAAAAATGGTGACCAGATGGCTGAAATTTTGAAGAGTCTTTCATAAATGAATAGCAAAAAAAGTACAAAAAAAAAAGAATTTGATTTCCTGCCAGTAGATTTGCTGATCTATGAGTAGCCTTAAGGGTGCTTTACACGCTGCGACATCGCTACCGATATATCGTCTGGGTCACGTCGTTAGTGACGCACATCCGGCACTGGAAGCGACATCGCAGCGTGTGACACCAAGGAGCGACGATCAACGATTGCAAAATCGTCCAAAAACGGTGATCGTTGACATGTCGCTCCTTTCCTTAATATTGTTGCTGCTGCAGGTACGATGTTATTTGTCGTTCCTGCGGCACCACACATCGCTGTGTGTGACACCGCAGGAACGCGTAACCTCTCCTTACCTCCGTCCACCAGCAATGAGGAAGGAAGGAGGTGGGCGGGATGTTACGTCCCGCTCATCTCCGCCCGTCCTCTGCTATTGGGCGGCCGCTTAGTGACGTCGCGGTGACATCGCTGTGACGCCGAACGCACCTCCCCCTTGAAGGAGGGATTGTTCGGTGGTCATAGCGACTTTGCTGCACAGGTATGTGTGTGTGGCGCTGCCGTAGCGATAATGTTTGCTACGGCAGCGATCACCAAATGTCGCACATACGACGCGGGCGGGTGCTATCGCGCTCGACATCGCTAGCAATCGCTAATGATGTCGCAGCGTGTAAAGTACCCTTAAGACTCATTAAAATTGTGCAACTAATGCAGTAAATATAGCGCTATTGTATATATACATGTGTATATCTCTTGTATAATAGCATTGTTCTCTTCCACGTGTGAGGATCCCTTCTGTGCTCACTGGTGTGATCTGTCTCCTCAACATAACTAATAAACTCCGAGTTTGCTTTACCAGAGAATCCAGGTGTATGAATATTATATTAGGAATATTTTATCTTGTGTAAATTAGGCTAACATTTTTGACACCCAATCCTTAAGAATAAATGACCTACTCTTTGGACAAATAGGTATTCTACTCGGAATGCACTAAACAACAGTCAATGCACCGGCTTTAGAACACGGTTGACAAATAGTACTGCATGGAGCCTTGAAATGGAGAGGTTACCTTGACAGACACCAAGTACAATTATCACACTATGATGAAAGAGCTTCCAGGAGTATGTATTGCACACAGTTAATTACTGTCCTTTCTCTACTGGCTTTTAATGTGAAGAAAAACATGCAATGACAAGTGTGGAAAAGAGCAAGCACTAAATTACTGTCAGAAAAATAAACGTAGTAGCGCACTGCAGTGCAGTGATTTACGGGGGCAATTAGTCACCACCCCAAGGAGTTGCTGAGGACAGCACAGTGCAGCATTGTCACCAAAAGTACCGCCACAAGCCTCCCAGACAACTTTCGTAAAAAAAAAAAGGGGCCTATTTGCCACAAAAGACGACTATTTCGACAATGTTGAACCATTATTTATTAAAGCGAACAAAGATGAAGTAAAAATACGGTAAGTAGAAGTGTTCTTAATTTTCAACAAATGGAGGGAAATTTGGTTTTAAGAAATAATGCATTTTAAAACAAGCTCTTTATGCGCTTTTATTATTATTATTATTTATTATTATTATAGCGCCATTTATTCCATGGCACTTTACATGTGACAAGGTTATACATAGTAGGGACAAGTACAATAATCATAAACAAAACAAGGCACAGATTGATACAGAAGGCTAGAGCTCCCTGCCCGCGAGGGCTCACAGTCTACAAGGGATAGGTGAGGATAGAGTAGTTGAGGGTAGAACTGGTTGTGCGGCGCTATATCAGACTGAGGGTTACGGCAGGTTGTAGGCTTGTCGGAAGAGTTGGGTCTTCAGGTTCCTTTTGAAGCTTGTTTGGTAGGTGAGAGTCTGATATATTGTGGCAGAGCATTCCAGAGTATGGGGGAGGCACGGGAGAAATCTTGTATGCGGTGGTGGGAAGAGGAGGTGAGAGGGGAGTAGAGAACGAGATCTTGTGAGGATCGAAGGTAACATGCGGGTAAGTACCGGGAGATTAGGTCACAGATTGTGGTTGGCTTTGTAGGTCATGGTTAGGGTTTTGAACTGGAGTCGTTGGGGAATGGAAAGCCAGAAAAAGGATTAGCAGAGAGGAGAGGTCAGGGAGTATCAGGCAGACAGGTGGATTAGTCGGGCAGCATAGTTTAGAATAGATTGTAGGGGTGTGAGACTGTTAGAAGGGAGGCCACAGAGCAGGAGGTTGCAATAATCCAGGCGGGAGAAAATAAGGTCATGCACTAAGAAAGACAAGGAGATATGGCCTAAATATATTTATAATACGTAGTATTATAAGAAAAAACATCAAACAATCATGTAAGAGAAAGGATTAGCATTTCACACTACTATACAATCCAAATGGTGTAGAATATAACATGATTTATTATTAGTCAATGCGTTTCAAGGCCCTCAAGGCTTCTTGCTCAGGACAAATCATATACTGATGAGCGACATACAAAGGTGTATATACTGTATATGGTTGGGGGAAAAAACATGGGGGAGAAACATGTCGGGGAAACCCAACCATATATATACATTCTTGTATGTCGCTCATCAGCATATGATTTGTCCTGAGGAAGAAGCTTTAGGGGCTTTGAAATGCGTTGACTAATAAATAATATATTTTACACCGTTTGGGTTGTTTGGCAGAGCAGAATATTAATCACTTCTCCTACACGATTGTTTGATTTTCACGTGGGTTTCTGCGACGGTCTACAGGTGAACATATTTTCATTTTTATATAGTGGATAAGACCCTATTTGTGCAATTTTTCTTTCCAGCTACATCTGAAGAAAAAACATCAAGCACAATAAATAGTAATGTATGCAAAATGGTGAGTGAAAAAGGCTATATGGACAATGTTATTCAGGGCCATCAAGTGTCAATAGACAAGGGGAGGATATAGTACAGCAGGTAAAATAGATAAATAAAAGCAAGCAAAAATATATACAAATGTCAGATGGCATATATACACGGATTCATGCAGTAGTCAGGGTATATATAAATATACGTTCATAAAGGGATGTATATAATCAACTGGAGTATATTATACCATAATCAAGGTCTAAATAGTAGGTAAGGATCCAACATAGATAAATATCAGATGATAACAATATTAATAATCAATTCAAAGACCCATTACCTAATAACATGATTATATAAGTCATACCGCACCCAAGGGGAAAAGTTAGACTCGCGTTTCGCTGTAACCACAGCTTCATCAGGAGCTCCTAATGAAGTCTGCTCATACGTTGTAGGATAAGTCCAGTGCCATTCTCTGGGCCTACAGTTACCTGGATTGCATTGATTGTAGAGCATCCAGGAGGAGTTATGTGTTTGTTGAGTTCTATGGATGTGTTTGCTATATGTTATATAGTGGATTTAAGCTTTAAAAAAGGAATGCTCCCATGTGGGATTTATGTTTCCATATATGAACACATAAAGTTCATATTTATGGTAATTGTAAAATTGTATACAACAAAACAAGCAGAAAAAACCTCTTAAGATAAGTGTTAAACAAGGAAACGGGATAGGAGACTCCGCTTACCAGCAATTTGAACTCCCGTTCCTGCGGCAGAAGGACATTGAACAAGCCACTCTGGCCAGAGCTCCAGGCAAAACGAACATCAGAATAGAAGGGCATCCTCCATTGACGAAAAGGTTAGTATAAAACTTCACATTTATTCTGGTAGCTTTAAAAAACTGTACACAAATGTAGACAAATACACTAACACGTTTTGGAATTTAGCCTTAGTCATGGTAACATCTTTTCTTCTGATGTTCCTTTTAAGATAAGGGCTCAAAACTATTCTTAATCTATAGAATGAGCTATACAGGAATCTTTATCATAAAATTTCATACTAACAGTTTTACAAATCTAGTAAGTACACTAAGGAATTTGGCAGATGAGCCTAAGCGCGTATTTATTCTAGCTAATTTATTACATTAAATGACCGCTGATCGGCTACAGATTTGTCAATAGTCATCAGTCGTTTAATAGATTATTTAGAAAGGACAACTATAATTCCCATGCGTGGAGAACTATTAGTAACACCGTAGATTGTTCTGTGCACAAAGAATATCATATGTCTCGGTAGGATATGTCAAGTTTATACATGCGCTGCCGAGAGTGATGACTTTAAAATATTTTCACCCTATGAAGAAGTGTTCTGTTCATTCGGCGTGTGATTGGTAGCCAATGACTGGCCAACTATTAGGAAACGAGCATTTATAGGAAAGCTCTTTCACAATTATCGGCCAGTGTAATCATGCACTTAGGTTGCCCTCACAGTTAATTCATAAATAAAATTTATGTAGAAGAATCTTAAGATGATGGCCACAGACATAAATCTAAAATTGATTGGAACCAAAATGATCATTCGGGTGGAATTCAGCTGATGACAGATCATCATTGACAGGAAAGAAAACAGTCCTTCGAATTCCAGCTGATGGTTGTAAGTCTAGAAAAGAGCTTTCCATAAAAACAACAGTCCTTTGTCCTATACCAGTATCATTGAAGATACGTGGTCAGTTTGAGGGACTGTAGAGGCCAATATGGACTAAAATTAGTTGAATGTGTCAACAGTTGCTCATCCATCAACCTACTTCTACCTAAGGTGCATGGAAACTTTGAAGGTTACAAATTTGGTCTGGTCCTTCAAAGTAGTAAAATGAACACTGAAATCCTAATTAGATTTTGATTGTTAAATCATCTATAGATGAACTATGTTAAAAGCCCATTCTCTAGTAAGAATTATTCCGATGTATGACAAAAGAGAACACTGGAGTATATGGCTAAAAACAGTATTTTATTTAATCAAAATATAAGATGAACCAAGACAGCCCAAGAAACTCTGGGTAAACATAATACACCCAGTGAATGGTATAGCAAGGTAGATAGCTGGGGGGAAAGATAGCTATTGTTATAATAAGTAAAAAGACTCATAGGGAGATTAAATACCACTGTGGGTATAATAGGATACCCTAACAAAAGGTAATATAAAGCACATAATAAGGATCAGTCTTACCCATAAAGTGCACCTGACCCAGAAGTAAAAAAGGAAAAGCCTCAACGCACGTTTCACATGTCTGTTGTGTTGCTTCTTCAGGGGGAGGTTCCAAATTTGGTCTGTTCCTGCAATGTAGTAAAATGAACACTGAAATCCTAATATATTATGACAATTAACTCATCTATAGATGAACTAATGTTAAAACCTGTTCTCCAGTAAGAATTATTCCGATGTATGCCAAAGAAGAACAGTGGAATGTAGGGCTGAACACAGTATTTTATTAAATCAAAATATAAGATGTACAAGATGAACAAAGACAGCCCAAGACACTCTGGGTAAATATAATACAACCAGTGAAAGGTTATAGCAAGGTAGTTAACTGTGGGGAGGGGGGGCAGATAGCTATTGTTATAATAAGTAAAAATACTCACATACGGAGATTAAATACCATTGTGGGTATAATAGGATATCCACCCAAAAGGTAATATAAAGCATATAATAAGGATGGGCCTTAAGGTCGCTTTACACGCTGCGACATCGCTCAAGCGATCTCGTTGGGGTCACGGAATTTGTGACACACATCCAGTCGCTTTAGCGATGCCGTTGCGTGTGACACCTATGAGCGATTTTGCATCGTTGCAAAAATGTACAAAATCGCTCATCGGTGACATGGGGGTCCATTCTCTAATATCGTTGCTGCAGCAGTAACGAAGTTGTTCTTCGTTCCTGCGGCAGCACACATCGGTACGTGTGACACCGCAGGAGCGAGGAACCTCTCCTTACTTGCCTCCCGCCCGCAATGCGGAAGGAGGGGAGGTGGGCGGGATGTTAAGTCCCGCTCATCTCCGTCCCTCCGCTTCTACTGGGCGGCGGTTCAGTGACGCAGTTGTGACGTCGCTGTGACGCTGAACGAACTGCCCCCTTAGAAAGGAGGCGTTTAGCCGGTCACAGCAACGTCGCAGGGCAGGTAAGTAGTGTGATGGGTCTGGGCGATGTTGTGCGCCACGGGCAGCGATTTGCCCATGTCGCACAACCAATGGGGGCGGGTACACACGCTAGCAATATCGGTACCGATATCACAGCGTGTAAAGTGGCCTTTACTCATAAAGTGCATGAGATCCAGTAGTATAAAAGGAAAAGCCCCAATGCACGTTTGCATGTTTGTGGTGTTGCTTCTTCAGGGGGAGGTTCCAAATTTGGTCTGTTCCTTTAATGTAGTAAAACGAACACTGAAATGCCAACTAAATTTTGACTATTCATTAATCTACAGATGAAGTAATGTTAAAAGCCCATTCTCTAGTAAGAATTATTCTGATGTATGACAAAGGAGAAGACTGAAGTATATGACTAAAACCAGTATTTTATTAAATCAAAATATAAGATGTACAAGATGAACAAATATAGCACAAGAAACTCTGGGTAAATATAATACAACCACTGAAAGGTTATAGCAAGGTAGCTAGCTTTGGGGGGGTAGATACCGTAGCTATTGTTATAATAAGTAAAAAAAGACTCACATATGGCAATTAATTACCACTGTGGGTATAATAGGATGTCCACCCAAAAGGTAATATAAAGCATATAATAAGAATCAGCCATACCCGTAACGTGCATTGGACCAAGAAGTAAAAAAGGAAAAGCCCCAATGCACGTTTCGCATGTTTGTGGTGTTGCTTTTTCAGAGGGAGGATGCAAATTTGGTCTGTTCCTCCAATGTAGTAAAGTTAATGCTGAACTCCTAATTAGATTTTGACTATTAATTAATCTATAGATGAACTAATGTTAAAAGCCCAGTGTTTCTTAAGAATTATTTTGATTGGTACTTTGCATCATGTTTTCTACATTAGCTGGTAAAGCACAACAGCAGATATTGTAATGTACATAGACACAAAGATTTTCAAACACAAAT
The DNA here is from genome assembly GCF_048569485.1 of Anomaloglossus baeobatrachus. Taxonomy (NCBI): domain Eukaryota; kingdom Metazoa; phylum Chordata; class Amphibia; order Anura; family Aromobatidae; genus Anomaloglossus; species Anomaloglossus baeobatrachus. The sequence goes on along the minus strand of NC_134360.1, from coordinate 190,841,557 downwards.
ATCTTGAGTTGGAATTGTTTTACTTATATTCAAGCCATCAGAAACCTCTATAAACTATCTTGCTTTTCTTACTTTATACCTTTTTCTTGCCTCGTTCATAAGTATGATTTTTCTCATTATAGTATTGATTTTTATTCTCAAGGGTCCAATATCTCACATCCTCAGGGTCACTTATTGATCTTGATCAATCATATAACTGTCAGTAATGGTATAAATTAGTAATAATCTCTGCTGTCATTTACTCACATCACTCCGGAGCCCTTTGCCACGTTCTGTTAGGACTTTGGAAATGTTTTTGTCGCCGGATCTACATCTCTATATTGCTTCGAAACTAAGTCTATGCACAAGTAAATATTCCGTTGCCTTGTGGCAAAAGGGAATGAACATTTTCAAGAATGTAAATGTTAAACATGCTTCAAATAAGCAAGCGCACCATTGAAAATGTTAGAAAAGGTCATCTCATCCAAATATACAGTGCAGGTGTTAATGGTACTGTATGGTGGAAGAAGCCTTATTATTGAAGACGCGGTGATCCTGATAACATATTCATAGACACCTTGCATGTAGCTCATCTGCACACTCTTACCTTTCAAGACAGAAACTGAACGCCATCTCCATATTCTTTTAAAAATGAGTTAAAGTAATGCAAAAAAATACAGTATATTCTTATACAGCGGTATCAATGTATTATACACCATAGTTCATAAATACACTTTCTCGTGCATGCATTCTTCTTTAACCCTTTAAAGACTAGAGAATTTCTTTTATCTTTGCGCCTTCATTTTTTTTCCTTACTTTCTTCTGAGAGCCATAGTTTTTTTTTTTTATTTTTTCCATTGCCATAGTCATAAGAGTTTTGTTTTCCAGATCAAACTGTAGTTAGTTCATTGTGCCATTCAATGTATAGAAAAATGGGAAAGAGAAAATCCAAGTGGGCTGATATGGTGAAAAAAAAATGCAATTCCAGAATTGTCTTTATGGTTTTTGGTTTTATAGGGTTCATTATGTAGTAAAAATTATCCGTAAATAGAAAGACAACCACTGGAACACATAACATCATTTTATGATTTTCAATTTCTTTAAATCCATCATAAAATCATTTGTCTCAAGAATTTAACGATTAGAATTTGTCGACATTTGAACATCATTTTCAGGATCACTGTGTTACCAATGAAACAAAAATTACTAGTGCAACCACAATATATTTTAAACCTTTCGAAATTCTGGAAAATAACAAAAAGCATTGAACCAAACTCAAGGGCACCGCAATCTATCTATCTATTCACATCACGTCAGACTTAGGCCGTGTGCACACGTTGCATTTTTATTACGTTTTTGATGCGTTTTTCAGTGTATATTTATCACAAAGCCTGAAGGGTTTCCTGATGTCAGCAAAGTGAATGAGAATCCTGAAGTCTCATGCACTTGTTGAGTATTTTCTTCTTGCAGATTTAAAGGGAACCTGTCAAGTGCAATATGCACCCAGAACCACGAGCAGTTCTGGGTGTATATTGCTAATCTCTGCCTAACTGTCCCTGTATACACTAGCATACATAAAGCAAAAAAATAAAGTATTTCTAAAGATCCTTTATGATATGCTAATGAGGCCAGTGACTAGTCACAAGGGCGTTTCTTCCCCTGACTAGCCGCCCTCTTAGCATGTTATTACGCCCACAGGGAAGTGCTAACATGTTATTCAATGCCTATTGCCCAGCGTCATCAGCGGTGACAAGCTTGTGGCCATTGTCACCACCTCAGATGCCAGGTTTAGAGTCAGTGAGCATGTTCTGAAGTTCCCAGCACTTTTGGTCATGCGTACTAAGAAGCCGGGTGTACGCTTCCCTGCTTCAGAGAGGTCTAGTGCACATGACCAAATGTGCCCGAATTCCTGATCATGCGCACTGAACTGGTGACAACGGACACAGGTACACCACTGATGACGCTGGGTAATGGGCATTGAATAGCATGTTATCACACCCCTGTGGATGTGCTACCATGCTAAGAGGGTGGACTAGTCTGGGAAACTAACGCCCTTGCGACTAGTCCCTGCGCTCATTAGCATATCATAAAGGATCTTTAGAAATACTTTTTCTAAAGATCTCTTTATGTATTTTACTAGATAGAGGGACAGTTAGGCAGGGATTAGCAATATACACCCCGAACTGCTCGTGGTTCTAGGTGTATATTGCACCTGACAGATTCCCATTAAGATCTCTTTACATGAATATAAGCAATTCTAAAAAAAATATGCAATAATGACATTAATTTAATACGGGCCATGTTTGAACAATAATCCACAGAAAACATAACTTACTAAATTGTTACAGGCATATTTTCTGATCCCTATAGCAGTTTCGCTAATTCAATATATTGTCATGCCAAGGATTGATCATTTTAATAGGTGACCCCGGCCCTAACAGTGCTGGCAGTCACAGTAAGCGCTATCATGTTAGCTACGAACGAAATTCCAACCTAACAATGACTTTAGAAATTTGGGATATTGGCAGCTATGGTAACAAACAGTATAGCCGTCTCCCATCTGATTTGAATGGAACACAACATCTCTATCACATATTGCCGAATATTGCATAGGGATTATGAATCTGCCCTTCTTATTACAGAGCATCTTGTCATTCCAACTGGATCTTTGAGCTTTTGTTAATATCAAATACTTAGTGCCTGCAGGAGCTCTGAAGCATTGCATATTGAACACTTGCCAGCACTAAATATGCTAGATAAATAAAAGAGTGGAAAGTAATTGTAACCTCACTTAACCAAGTCCCCTGGTTCACTATGTAATATTGTAATGTAGAAAGTGCATTATCCCAGCATTATTACATTTTATACACAAAAGCGATAGCCCGTCCTCAGAGGATTTTGTCTATATTTAGGCTATGCATAAACACATGAACATTTGCTTAATATAACATTAGAAAAATAAATTATAGTAATCATATTGATACAGATTAATAAAACCTGGTAATTATAAATTGGCCCTTATTGTGTGCTCCCCAGTTTTTAGGCTACGGCTATGACAATAAAAACCACACACAATTGTGTCATTCGCATGTTACTCATTTTAGCCACTGATTTTTAACTTTAATTTAATTTGATTATTTTCTATTTATTTTATTATTTGCAAATAATGTAACATTGGTAATGTGATGTCTACAAAAATGTATCAGAATTTTGGCTCAGTTTGTTCCAAAAATCTTTGTGCACAACTCTTGCTCTAAATTCGTTATATGTTTTAGGCCTCCGACACACATCCGTGCCGCCGGTACGTGTTTGCCATGTTTTGCACATACCGGCAGCACGGAGACACGTTCAGCAATGCTACCCTACTGTAGCAGGCACACACACGTAAAACCACACGGAACGTGTGTCCGTGTGCGTTTGTACGTGTGTGCGTTTTTCTACACGCTGACATGTCCACGTTTTCTCCAGCAGCACGGGTGTCACACGGCCCGCACCCGCACCACACGGATGTAGTGTGGATGCGGTCCCGTGTGACACGCGCCGGAGAAAACTCACATGTCAGAGAAAAAAATAACAAACCTTTACTTGTCTTCTCCAGCCCTCCTCTCTCTGCCGCTGCTGCCACTTGCTGCCGACCGCCGCTCATTATGCTCATTTAATATTCACTTCACTGCGGCCGGCAGCAGCAGCAGCGGGGAGACGGGAGGGCTGGAGACCGAAGATCAGCACCACGGACAGCAGCGCGGACCACGTGAGTATGTAAATTACCGGTTCTACGTGTGCTATCGTGGATAGCACACGTAGAACACACGTGGACCGCACGTACCCGAGACACGTACTTACCACATGCAACACGCAGGGTAAATACGTGTCTCGCGGCACGTGCGTGTTTTTAACGGAAGTGTGTTTCAGGCCTTAGACACTTTTTGCACTCTATAGACAGTTGTAGGAGTATAGTAACAAAAAAGAGACAGTTGCACTCTGTAGTGCTAAGATATGTGGAACAATGAATATGGGAATATAGACATGCATTACTGCTATGGAAATCATGTAAAAATTGAGATACTTGAGATACTTAGCACACAAAAATTGGCCAGTTTTATGTGAACTCAACAGCCAATGAAAAGGCAATCACTTATTGTTGTGTCCCTATCAAACTAATACCTCTCCTCAATCATCCCAGCTATATGTTTATCCAGCTTCTGCTTGAAGATTTCCATTGATGGAGACCTCACTACCTCCCGTGGTAGCCTGTTCCACTCTCTGACTGCCCTCACTTTTCCTAATGTCTAATCTGAATCTCCTTCCTTTTAGTTTCAGCCCATTGCTTCTTGAACTTCCTTATGCTAATGAGAATAGGGTGGTTCCCTTTTCAATGTGACTTCCTTTCAGATATTTGTAGACCGCTATTACCGTATTCTTTGGACTATAAGACGCACCGGACCATAAAACGCATCTTGGTTTTAGAGGAGGAAAATAGGAAAATAAAATTTTAAGCAAAAAATGTGGTCATGACAAACTGTTATGGGGCGAGGATCTGGTGCTGACACTATTACGGAGGTAAAGTCTCCAAATTCTCTACTAAGGTACCCCATCCTGGTAATGATCCTCCTGCCTTGTATATCATCCGCATCCTTGTATATATGTCCCCCATCCTGGTATAGGCCCTCTGGGGCACACATAAAAACATAAACGTTTATACTCACCTTTCCTCACTCCACGCAGTATCGCTCGTCTTCCTGTCTGTGCCAGCAGCAGTACCGCTGACCTGTGTGGAGCCGTGCCCACAGCGATGATGTTATCACTGTGTGCATCGCTCTCCACACACATCAACGGGCCGGCAGACAGGAGGACATCATTATGCTGCAGGGAACAGTGACTCGTGAGTATGTATACTTATTCTCTGCCCCCTGCGCTAATGATGATATGCGGGGGGCAGTGTAAATAGCCACACATGTTCACTCGAAGCTGTAGGAGCAAGGGATGATCACGCGGGCTACTGTTTAGTATGCACACCCCCCTGCCCATCATACCGCCCTCCTCTCAGCACCGGCTTCAGGGCTGAGAGATGATGGGCGTCAGGATGCAGTGCACATGAAATGAGGCTAATGAGCGGGCCCACGTGGTCATAGTAGGCACTGCTACAGCCTGCTCCTGCTTCTGATGACCCGCTCCACCATTACTGCACCCCCTTCCCCACAGCCATCGGACTATAAGACGCACCCCCCACTTTCCCCCCGAATTTTGGGGAAAAAAGCGTGTCTTATAGTCTGAAAAATACGATAAGTCTCCTTTCAGCCTTCTCTTTTGTAAACTAAGCATTCCTAGTTCTTTTAGTCGGTCTTCATATGACATGGTTTGCAGACCTTCTACCATCTTGGTTGCTCTTCTCTGGACTTGCTCCAATATATCGATGATCCTTTGGCATCAGCTGATTTCCATGTCAAACAAATAGATCGGCCATTGAAATTTACCAACCTGGATCCTTCTTTTTCCCGACAACATTTGTCAGTGGTGGGGGAGAGTTGTGGGGTCACCATACATAATAAATGCCTGCAGAATCTGCAGGTTTCTATAATTAAATCTAATGTAATCTGTGATATAATGTTTATTGGGGCATTAAAAGAAATGTCTAGCATGGTGGCCACCAACTGCATCCTCCAATAACAATAACCTATAACTGAAGATTTCATTATTTGCATCCATAATGACTTAATTGTTATAAGGCCGTTATTGTAATAAGTGAGTTGACCGTGTAAGGGGTGTAAGGCTCGGCCCCCCCAGATCTGCAAATCCATTGTGTGTAAAATATAATGTTTGAAGTTGATATAATGGTGTAGTGTGTTTAAATGGTCACTAGAAGGCCACAATGTATAAACTGCTTCCCTGGTACTCTCAGGCTAGGGAGAGTTAATAGCAGGGAGCAGTTTAGGTAGTTTAAAGGTTAGGAAGACAGGAAATAGCAGGAGAGTCTCTAAGGGAGAGTAACAGGTCGCATCTGTGGGAGATGTGAAGAGAAGAGAACCCCGTTAACCTCAATTTTGTGGGCCTTTGGGTCAAATCCAGGTGCTGGACACGCAGGGTTCTAGCGAGGTGAGGACTGTTCTAGCTGTGTCCCAAGGTGTGAGTCAAGTCTGAGTGGCCTAAGTGGTGACCATCCCCTGGCGAGTACCCAAAGAACCCCCTCAGCCAGCGGAAGGCCAGTGGGTTCTTAAGAGAAGAGTAGGTCCTGTGGAGGTTGTGGTGAGAGAAGAACCCTGGTAACCTCAATTTGGTGGACCTTTGGGTCAAATCCAGGTGCCGGACACGCAGGATCCTATCAAGGAGAGGACTGTTCTAACTGCGTTCCAAGGTGTGGGTCAAGTCTGTGTGGCCCAGGTGGTGCGCGTCCCCTGGCAAATACCCAAAGAACCCCCTCAGTCAGTGGAAGGTCAGTGGGCTCTTAAGAAAAGAGTAGGTCCTGACGAAATTGGGTAAAGGAGTGCTGTCAAAGAAAGACCCATCAAAGCTTGCAGCTAAATCCCTGTGGGTGGATTGAGTGGTGACTGGAAGGACTTTTTGATTCAGTTGTGTAAAATGAAGCTGAGTGAGAGGATGAGGGGCTCAGGAGCTCCACCGGAAGCCCGAGTACAAGGACCAGCAAGCTCTACCACGACTACCAAGGCCCCTGCTCATCCCTCTAACAACCGGATTGAGCAACTCTTTGAAACTCCATTCTATATACTACGTCTACACAACTCAATGTCTTTATTTATTAAACGCATCAGGGATAAATGGATTTTCCCCAAAATTTCTGACATGACGGCTATAATGACTATGATTGTTGTACAGAGTCTATTGTTGTATTAAGGTAAATTGTATGAATGGAGTCACTGGCATATTAAAACCAAGCCTGAAATCTTTAACATGCATCAAATTAATGTCCTCCGGGGAAATATTAGTAATGTAAATTCCGATATGAAAGCCTAAAAAATAGACGCTTTTTTAGCAACATTTTATTGAGGACATGTTATAGAAATAATTATGGAGAACTTGAGGATTACACCGGCCTATTGCGGTGCAGAACCCCGGCTTGTAAAGTTTTTTTTTATTGTTATTATTATTCTGCAAAAGAACAAATGCAAATATATAAGGCCATGAATCAATCTAGATAATAGGGAAGGCTGAATGCAATAAATAATACAGTAACAACCCTAAACTAATGAGCTGTTGCTAAGGTACATTTCACAGGCTTATCCTCTATATAAAAACTCACTAATAATCCCTTGGTGTAATCAGATGATAAAGCTTTGCCATAAGGCAACACCTGCGCAATTAAAACTGCAGATTCTTTTGCACATTTCATTAATTTCAGGGTTTTGTAAAGACAATGACTACACTAATAATCTAGTCTACTTGACTCCATGTCTGCTGGAAACAGGGTGTCTAATTAAGTAAAGGTAATTAATTAGTGGTAAACGGAGCTAATCAGGCTCTGTTAACATTCATTCCTTAGATGAAGACAATGTGGACACCTAGTGTATTACAACCTTTCAGACTTGTGCAAATACTTCAGCAGCTGTAGACGTTTGTTCTGATGTTGTGTTGTTTATGATTTTACTCTGAAGAATTGTATTAAAGTTGCCAGATGCATTCTCATTATAAAACAATATTTACTATTAAGCCTAACTCGCCGCGTAAACAATCTAATAGAATTATTCAGGAACGCCGCTGATTGCCTCCCCGGAACGAAACGTATCTATACTGGGACTGATCACAAGACCAGCGGTGTACTAGGAATGGTGGCAGACCATAAGCCTGCTATGGGGCCCATGAGTCGAGGTGGGCCCTGGGCCATCACCAGCCCTTGGTCTTCCTCCGCCCTACGTCACCCATTCAACTGTATCAGCATCATGGATACCTATACAGTTGAAAGCAATCATGAGAGAGGGATCTCTTTACTGTCCACTGCCTCCTCCATCATTCTGCCGCTGTGTTTGCACTATGACAGTTCAGAGAAGTGATGTCATCGCGTCCGCTTTGCTAAGCTGAAGAATATACGCTAAGGAGACCAGAGAAGCGGGGAATGAGGAATTGTGACATTTTATTTTTAAATCAATGAGTACTATGAGATCCCCATTACAGTACATAGAAGTCAATGTGGGGCAGATTATACTATATGGAAGGCAATGTGGGGCCCATTATACTGTATCGAAGGCAATGTGGGGCCCATTATACTGTATGGAAGGCAATGTAAGGGCCATTATACTATATGGAAGACTATATGGGACACATAATACTATATGGAGCACAGTATACTACATGGAGGACTATGTGTGACACATTATACTATATAGAAGACAATGAGGAGGTGTCTGGAAATATTGAAGCCAATGTGGGGTTTAATTTACTGTATGGAAGGCAATGTGGGCATTATACTACATAGAAAGCAATGTGTAGACAATTATACCATATAAATGGCAATGTGGGGCCCGTTACCTTATATGCAAGGCAATGTGAGGCCCATTACCTTATATGCAAGGCAATGTGGGGCCCATTATACTATATGGAAGGTAATGTGGGGCCAATTTTACTACATAGAATGCAATGTAGGGCACATTATACTATATGAAAGGCAATGTAGGGGCCATTATACTATATGGAAGGCAATGTGGGGCCAATTATAATATATGTAAGGCAATGTTGGGGTATTATACTATATGGAAGTCAATGTGGGGCCCATTATACTATATGGAGGAATATGTGGGGGGCCAATACACTGTTTGGAAGACTATGTGGGATCCATTATACTATATGGAAGGCTATAGTGCATTATACTGTATGGAGGGTAAGGCAATGTGGGGCCCATTATACTATATGGAGGAATATGTAGGGGGCCAATACACTGTTTGGAAGACTATGTTGGATCCATTATACTATATGGAAGGCTATAGTGCATTATACTGTATGGAGGGTAAGGCAATGTGGGGCCCATTATGCTGCTTGGAGGGCAAAAGGGGGCCATTATACAGTTTGGAGGGTTTTGTTGCGGCCATCATACTGTGTAGAGAGGTTAGAGGGCCATTATACTGTATGAAGGGCTGCGTGAAGGTCACAGTTGGGAGACCATACAGTGTTGGGGGGGTCACCATATATTGCTGGGAAAGTTGAGGGGGGTAGGGTTACCATACTGTGTGTGTAGAGGAATTTACTGTGGGAGTATCATACTGTGTTTCAGGGGGATGGGGCAATTCTTTGGCAACATACTTTATGGGTGCAATGAAAGGGGAATCTATGGTCTTCAATAAGAAAAAAAATCACTTGTAAGGGCTACAAAGTAGTGTGGTATGCTCCTCTGTGACTCCGCTGTTTATTATTATTATTATTATTTTCTTATTTTTGGGGGGAGGATCCAATTACAACTTCTGTTATGGGGCTCCCATGATTTCTATGTTCGCCCCTGCCCAGGACCAAATACTTGTTTAATAAATTTGTCTCAAATGTCTCAAGAGGGAGATAATGTGATCTTGGAGGGGGTTAATATAATTTATTTATCAATCAAGAAATAACGTCTGGAACACCATTCTGAGTCTGAACTGGGTGCAAAAACCTTAAAAGAGAAATACTTTGGCGTAGTGTTGGGGCTCTATTGCATTGATCAATTCAACAGCTAAATTTCTCTTGATTCATATGTTCATGGCAGTAATGCAGATTCCATTTTTCACATTTTCACTCTTACATATAGCTATTGGATTTTTCATGTCAGTATTCACACAGCAGTTTCTGCTTTTCATATATTCCCCTTACATAGTCACTGGTGTGCATACCTTCTCTCCATATAATATAATTTATTTGACCGACCTAAAATATCCTGAAGCATGATGTATCGTCATGGCTAAAGGTGGCCATATACTACTGTACATGAGACAGATTTTGTCTAAACATTTGGTATGATCACAATTGTCCATTCACATCAACTGAACTTTACTGTATATTGTCAGCTTTGCATGAATTCTTGTCTTTTTATAAAAATATTGACAACCTGCAGGACTGTGCAAAGGTGTTAAGCAAGTGTGGGAAAAGAAGGCTGCATAACAGTGTTAATTAATAAAAATAAGCTATAAACAAAAGGAAAAGTGAATGAACAAAAGTAACCAACCTCTGAATTCAAAACAGCATGAAATAATGAATTATTCTAGGGAGATGAGCACGCAGCTATTAAAGTTACATAGCAGGGAGGTTATTCCAAACATCTTGGAGGACTAACCACAGAAATATGGACAAAACAAACATCTGGAGAAAGGGTGGCAACTGCTCTCTCACTATGTCGGGATGTGTGATTTGTCTGAAGGAGGGGAGAACAAAGTGGCTGCTGATTGGATGCAGGAACCTAATGTGATGTAAACCTTGGGAGATCTGGTGCCGACACCGCTGCAATGGTGCCATCAATGGAGATGAGTATTAGCATTTTTATTTTATAATAGGGAAAGTAATTGAGAAGGGATTGTCTGAGAACTGGACAACCTCTTTCATGTAATCCAAGACAGACTTGATGATTTCAAAATGAGGGCTCTGAGTAGGCTATATCATTACTTTCCAATAATTATTAGTTAGTGTAGATAGGCTGACAATCATCTAGCAAATCAATAAATTGCTCATTTGTTGGGTAAAATGATTTTTATGCTTGCTTACAAATCATCTTTCTTGGCAGGACACCATCCTCTGTAAACAGGACCTGTGCTGCCAAAAGCAATGACATTCTTTGCGTGTAGAGTGATCTATTACTCATCATTCCATGTGTATTGGAAGCATGGTCAGCTTGTATATCAGGCTATGAGATGAATGCTAATCCCCAAATATGGAGCAGATTGGCGGCCATTTAATGATCACCATCGGTCAGTGTAAACGAGCCATAAAGTTTAGACATTGGGGATTTGATTTGCAAATTCAAATCAATTTACAGTACAATACAAGTAAATTCATTTGTCAAAATCCCATTTACATGTTGCAGCAAAATATCCACATGAAAATGGAAGCATGGTGTGGATTTAAAATGGGAAACATGCTCGTTCTTGAGTCCATTTTTAATGAGGATGTCAACCTATTTAATGCTTAGTAAGGAATTAAGGTGAAATCCGTAGCCAAAATTGGAATTAGCAAACGTAATCCCTATGGATTCATTGAAAAATTGTTGGTGATTTGTTATCAAATTGGCAGCGTAAATTTTCCATGAAGTGTGAATATGCCCTTAGGGGAACTTTGCACACTACGACATTGCAGGTGCGATGTCGATGGGGTCAAATCGAAAGTGACGCACTTCCGGTATCGCTCTCGACATCGTAGTGTGTAAAGCATTTTTGATACGATTAACGAGCACAAAAGCGTCGTAATCGTATCATCGGTGTAGCATCAGTCATTTCCATGAATTGGGAAAGACCGATGTTACAATGTTGCTCCTCATTCCTGCGGCAGCACACATTGCTGTGTGTGAAGCCACAGGAGCGAGGAACATCTCCAACCTGCATCCCGGCCAGCTATGCGGAAGGAAGGAGGTGGGCGAGATGTTTACGTCCCACTCATCTCTGCCCCTCCTCTTCTATTGGCTGCCTGCCGTGTGACATCGCTATGATGCCGCACGACCCACCTCTTAGGAAGGAGGCGGTTCGCTGGCCAGAGCAACGTCGCAGGGCAGGTGAGTTCAGTGCAGTGCGATAATGTTCACTACGGCAGCTATCACCATGATATCACAGCTGCGACGGGGGCGGGGACTATCGTGCTCGGCATCGCAGCATCGGCTTGCGATGTCGTAGTGTGCAAAGGGCCCCTTAGAGTTAAGGTCTGGTGTGCTTTCACAGATATTTTGGAAGAGGATAATAAAAGAAGTAGTGGAAAAATGAAAATAGTTCATTGGGAGAAAAGTAGAGGAGCAAAATTTCAGTAGAGTAGACCAATAATAATAAAAATATATTCTGGACAAGCTTAGAATTGATTGTAGATGCAGTAGAAATGGTTCACAGACTAATCCAATTGGAGTAATTACTTAAAACTTTATTTTTAATATATAAAGATAAAACATGGGGTGTTTTATCTTTTTATATTGATGTACGATACAAAATTATATTGTGTACTGTGTTAGCCAGAAAAATCAATGTAAACACTTTTATGTCCAAAAATGACAAAAGAAGAGAGAATTGAAAGTGTTGAATAGTTGAATAGCTGTTTAGGGTTGTTAGACAGGGAGGATATGAGAGATGAAAAGTAGGTTTGTTTTGCAGCAGTGAGTGTGGACTTGAAATTGATGAGGGACTGTATGCAATGAAGAGCTTGGTGGAATGGGATCGCTTCCATCTCTCTTGAGCAACCCTGGAGGCTTGACTCAGTTTTATATTCAGGCTTGTGTGCCAGGGTTGCCTGTTGCAGCAGCAGCTGCATCGGGTAAGGAAAATATGTCAGCAAGAGGGCGAAGGGAGCTAGAGAGTGAATATGTCATGATTCCTTTGGGCAGAGCATCTTGTCGTTGGAGATGCTCTGCTGCACTTTCCTGAGTCAATGAGCTAGTAGTGTGTTTAATAGCACAGGATACTATGTTGGTGCTAATTACTCAGGTGTTCCATCTGTCATGACTCCTCTGTGCAGAGCATCTTGCAGTTGGAGATGCTCTGCTGCAGTTTCCTGTGTTACTAGCTAGCAGTGTGTTTGACACTACAGGATTCCATGTTGGTGCTGATTACTCAGTGTCCCACCTTCCTGGTAAGTGCTCAAGCGTCTTTACTGAGTATGCTCACCCAGGACATTGCCAGTTGTATTTTCTGGTTCTGCAGTTGTGCTATTGGTGTGTGTCTCTGTTCTGATCTTTGTTCTCTGACCTCAGACTGTTATTTGACTCCTCCCTGCCTGCTCCCTGTTCCTGTTGTGACCTCCTGCCTATTTGACCTCGGACCATTACCTGACTATGTCTCTGCTTTCCCCCTGAACTTATGTGCTTTCCTAAACTTCTGACTCTTGGATATTGCCCTGACCACGCCTCTGTTTTCTCCTGAGCTTATACGTATCCTCCTGATAACAGACCCCGGTTTCCTGACTACGCTCCTGCCCACACTTCCTGTAAATAGTTTCTAGCATCACAGAGTGTAAATCATGGTGTTTGAGATTTCTGCGACGGTGTGTATGTTTGTGTATTGGGGGTTGAGTGCTAGGTGAGGAGAGACAAGAGAAAGTAAGTAGGTTATGGTCAGACAGGGGTAGAGGTGAGTTTGAGAGGTTAGATAGGGAACATAGGCGGGTGAAGATGAAGTCCAGAGTGTGGCCATCTTTGTGAGTAGCTGCAGAGGACCATAGATTGAGGCCGAAGGAGAAAGTGAGTGTTAAAAGTTTAGACATAGCTGAGTGGGAAGTGTCACTCTTTGAATACTTTTGTCAGTTTTGTACATAAAAGTATTTACATCGATCTTTATATATTAAAAGTTACGTTTTAAATAGTTACTCCAATTGGATTAGTCATGACTCGTGAATTATTTGTACTCAATTTACAGGTCAATACTTTATTAACTAACGGTGAATTACATGGTAGAAATGGGTCCTATTGTGAATTTTCCATCACAACTTTATTCTCCTTTTTATCTTTCATCTCTCCATATTACCACGGAGGATAATACCTATATAATTGTATGATGTATATATAATTCCACCATTAATTTTTAAAATCTATACTAAAAGATATGTTGTTTAAAATGATCTTTGCCCGGTTCAGTTCTTCATTCCAAATACAAGAAAATGAGTTTTTATAGTGAGGCGTAATTAATCTTGTGCCTGTAACACATTCTCCCTCTGTAGTGGGAGCTGACTTTGATACTCAGGATCAATTAGGAATGACTTTGTGATATCACACCTTGAATACCAGGTGCAAATTTTAAGGCAGAGCACAGTAATAATGATCATCAGTTTATCATATATACGATGCACTATGACACCTGTAACCCTGGAAACTAGGAACTTATATGAATATCATGATTGAAAAGCCATAAATCCTAAAGGGTTATATTATATTTTCTAATATGAGTTATCAGAATTGCAAACATAACGGCGCCATGTATTTTAGCTCTATGCTCATTATACTGTATACTGCAATACAAAAGGAACATTTGTGAAATACAGTAAAAATTTAAATAAAGCAAAAGTGACTTAAAGAAACCCTTCTAACAACAGATTGTTTATTTTTCTGATTTTTGTGGTCCTGAAGAAGACGTCCTCACCTTGAAACGCGTAGACCTATGGAATAAAATAATCTTTAATTAAATCAACAATTTTTTTTCATCCTTTGGCGACAGCGCGGCTTTAACCCCTTCTACTCTCCAGCATTGAAGATACCTACATGTGGGGCTGCGGCAGCCGCCTATTATCTGTGTGCCTTTTGTGTTGGTTGTGACTTTCACAACCACACTATGTGAGCATACAGTAACATACTTTTAGTTTAATATCTGGTAAGACACTATTTTGCGCTCTCTTTCTCTTAGTTTTATCCTCCATAAGTAGTTATATCTCCCAGTAGAGGGCACTGGTTATTTTGAATCCATTCTGAAGCTAGATCTGGAGGTGGAAGGAGCTGCTGGAGCCCCTATTTAGTCAAAAGAGGTGTAGGCTGCAGTCTTGGTGTCCAACTGCAGCTGTGAAGCTGAACCTTATTCTT